>NW_006797916.1:376492-381024 GCF_000442215.2 Lipotes vexillifer | reverse complement strand
CCCCGCCCCCGTCATCTCGGTGGCTCCAGGTGGGAGTTGGGAAGCGCCCCCCGGCCAGCCACAGCACCCCGAGGGAGGGGCCCTCCTGGGAGCCCGCCCCCCATCCCAGACGTGCTGCCTCCGGAGGGCTTGGGTCTGCGGGCCACGCAGAAGCTTTTCCGAAGAGTCCCAGCCTCTGTGAGTTTGTAACCAGGAGATTCCCTGGCTTCTGTCTCTGGAGAGAGCGGTGCTCTAAAGTCGCCAGTGACGGGTTCTGCTCGAGCTCCTCGGCGCAGGAGGCTGCTGGCCGGCCCCACGCACATGGGGTCCCAGCCCCGTAAGCGAGCGAGTAACGGTGCCCTCCCGCAGGCCAGTACTGGCGCTCCCTGCAGAGGCTCGCCTCCACCACCAGCTACTCTCTGGTTGAGGCCCAGAAGTGCGAGAACGAAGAGGCCGAGACCGTCACTGCCATGGCCTCGCTGTCCGTGGGCGTGAAGGCCCCTGAGAAGAGGTGAGTGTGGGCACCGCCCCGCCGTGAGCGCTGACGTGGTCTGCGGACCCCCCAGGTCTTTGCTCCTGGGCGCCATCAGATGCACAGGGTTTCTCCCCATAGGCCCTGCTGAGCTCAGCAGGGCCGGGAGGGAAGGAGGGAGGGTGGGCAGGTGTCCCCACCCTAGTCCAGGACCGGGCGGCATGGCCACCGCTCTCCAGAGCGCAAGACCCTCAGAAAACACTCGAAGGGCATCTGGACCCAGAACACTTGCCGTGGCAGGGGGTTAGCTAGGAGTCGGGGGCGCGGCAGCGGGGTGGCAGCAGCCCTGATGGGCGGGGACGTCCGCCCACCCACCGTCTGCGCTTCTCTCCTCTGCCGCCGGGCACCCGCACCCCTCCCCCTCCCCTGGGCCGCCCCACAGGCCCGACGAGGAGCCCATGGAAGAGGAGCCGCCCCTGTAGGTGCGCCCGAGGCTGCGGTTCTCTTGTTCGTTTGTCTCCGTCTTGAAGCTCCGCCAAGAAAAGTTGCTGTCGCCCTGCGTCCTGCCACGGCCTTCTCCGAGCCCCGCAGGTGCAGCGGGGCCGGCGGCAGCGGGTGGCCCTCTGCCTGCCAGGACCCGGACAGACGCCGGGACGCACGGACACAGGGACACGCGGAAACAGGCGCTCTGGGCTCCCCAGGGAAGCCTCAGAGGAAGGAAGCCTGTGGTGGCTCGGGGCAGAGCTGCTGATCTAGCCGACGCGAGAAAAAGAAAATGAAAATCAAAGATCTCACGACACAAAGCAAACTTGATTAAAACTGGTGCTTACGGTTTGGTGATTCCCCACAATTCCACAGTCTCCGTGTAAACCACTCAACTCATCCTGTAGCTTATTTCTTTTTAAGAGAAAGTCGCCATGGCTCTGGCCGGCCTCCGAACACCGCGGTGCACAGTGGGGTGGGGCACAGAGTGGGCGAGCGTTTAAGGAGCAAAACTGGACGGAACAGAAACGTGAGCCCGCGGGAGCTGGCTTTGGTTTCTCAAAGCCGGTGGAAGATGCGCGTTTGTGCCTTTCTTTTTATTGCTCTGATGGATTTTTGTGGCTGGGTTTTCTGAAGTCTGAGGAACAATGCCTTAAGAAAAAATAAACAGCAGGAGTCGGTGGGACAGTTCCCTGTGGCCGGTGGGACCAGAGGCCGGTGCGTGCTGGCCGGGCCCTCCGCCAGCAGCCCGGCCATGGCCAGCAGCTCCGGAGGGCTGAGGTCCTGCCACCCTGTTTCACTTTATTGCTGTTGAAAAATGGAGGTAGGTTCCAAAAAAGTGGCAAATACTGTTGGGGGTTTTGAAGTCCAACAAATTTTAAAAGAATCCAAAGTGTTCTTTTCTCGTACATCATATAACAATTGAGCATCTCCATTTGGTTGTGAAGCATGTCCTAGGCGCACACTTTCAGTGTTACGATCGGAATGCTTTTTATTAAAAGCAAGTAGCATGACGTATTGCTTAAATTTTAGGTATAAATAAATATATATATGTATAATATATATTCCAATGTATTCCAAGCTAAGAAACTTGATTCTTATGAAATCTTGATAAAATATTTATAATGCATTTATAGAAAAAGTATATATATATAATAAATGCAAATTGTAAAGGTCCCTGGTGAATGAACGACTTGTGAATTAGCTATCAAGGTGCTTATGGAAAGGGATCTGGTTTGAAGCCCGTGTATTTCTGAACTCCAGATTGGAGAGCTTTCAATCACACGTTCGCCACGGGGCAACGACCCTGCAAGATTGTACTTTCATTTTAATTATTTTCTGACCCAGCCCCTTCCCACTCCAAGCCTCCATGCACATGTGTACCTAATGAGTTTTTATAGCAAAGAATATAAATTTGCTGTTGATTTCGTATGAATTTTTCACAAAAAGATCCTAAATAAGCATTGTTTTGTGAATTTTACATTTTTTTCTCACCATTTAGTGGTTTTCTGAATGGTAATAACATCTAAACTTCTTTCTTTCTGAATTTTTGCTTGTACATTTTGTTTAACTTTGGAAGGTGTTTTCTTTCTTTATTATTTTCATTCTGTTTATTTTTGTACAGTGAGCACAGAGTTTATTTTCAGAGTGAGCACCAAATGTGCAGCAGGGTCTGAGGTCTGCTCCCCTGGTCCCGTCCCTCGGCTGGACATAGAGTGCGGGGGCCCTTCTTGCCGTCTGCGCATTGTGGGCCCGGGGGCGGGGGGCGGGAATCATCGCAGCGCTGAGTTGGGGGGGCTTGCCAGACACCATGGGCCGTCAGCATTCACAGAGCTCGTGTTTAAACTTCTCTGACCACATGGTCAGGATAGAATTTTCACTTCACTTTTCCAAAGACCTTGTAAGCATGTCAGCAACGTGTGGGCCTGGGGGGGCCCCGGCACCCATTCTGGGTTCTTCTGCTGCAGCCACATGGTAGGGCCCCGGCTGGGGGGCCTGGATCTTGGAGCCTGTGGCTGCAGGGAGCCTGGGCCCGCAGGGACGGCAGACTCCTGACCGGGACAGCCAGCCTTTGCTCTTTTTCTCTTCGACAGTAACTGAAAGTCACTTTTCACTGGTAACTTATTTTCCAGCACCTGAAGCCACCAAGTGTCATTCCAAAGTGTACGTCAGGTTCTGACCTGAGGGAGTGCAGAACAGCTTGCCCACAGCCGGGAGCCCCCAGCCAAGTCTCAAGTTTGGCAACGTTTACAGGGTAGCTTCTGAAAGGGACTCTGACGCAGCCAGACTTGGACCAAGAGAATCCAGATTCTTGGACTGGCTTGGTCACCGGCTGCTGTTGGTCAGACTTGGGACAGTGGTTGAGAGCGGGACAGGAAGGCCTTGGGACACGTCTGATGTTCTCTCCCCTCCTGGCCTTTTGCCCTGAGGCCCAAGTTGGCAGGGGGAGCTCGAGTGTGCGGGCAGCTGGATCCACCCAGAGGCCACAGCGGTGGCAGGGCCCAGCCGGCCGGCTTTTCTGGCCTTCTCGGCCCCCTTTTACTGCGGGACCCCCCCCCCGCCGCCGCCGCCACCGCTGCCTGCCCACTTCCCGCCAGCCGTGTCTCCTGGGGAGGAACACCTCATCTGGCATGCTTTACAGGTGGTGGGTAACACGGAACCCTGGTGGCCAAGTTATCTTTGGGGGTATTTACTTCTAATCTCATTCAACAGAGACCTCCTCTGCAGAAGGCCCGGTAGGGGGAACGTTGTCATTTGTCAGCTCACTCCAGCTTCACAGGCGTGCTTAAAGCAGTACCGTGTAGCCTTTTCTTTTCTTTAAAGACACAGCCCTTCTCGACGGCCAGCCGTCCAGGGCAGATGGCGGAGGGCCCACCTGGGGTGCCCGCAGGCCCACCGCCTCAGGGAGGGCCCCTCACACCTTCCCTCTGTGGTCCCTGGACCTCTGGCCTTTTTGTTCCTTTGCAGAGGCCTTGGGGGCACTGGCCGGGGGTCAGCAAGTGAGCACTTTATATCCCTTTGCGGGAAACCCCGTGATGCCCCGGGACTCGTGGTGTCACCCTGCCTTTGGGCCTTCCAGCTGCGCCACGCGGCGCCCAAGCCCCACCAGCAGGCGGCCGTCCCTGGGCTGCGCCCGAGCCCCTGGGACTGGCCGCCCCTCCGGTTCTGAAGGGCCACTTTGTCAAAGTGTTTGGGTTTTTCTTTACTTCTTTTCAAAGTTTGTTTCCAGAGGAAGGACCGTTTTGTACTGGTCTGATTTTCGCAGCATTGCAATGGAATTCCTTGTTTTTCATTTTCGATCAGAACATTCCTTCTCTCCTGGTCACAGCCATACGTTCATTCCATTCTTCTTTTTGTAGACTTTTGGGCCCACGTGTTTTATGGGTATTGATACATATATAAATATATATATATAAATACATATGAATATATTTTTTTAAGTTTCCTACACCGCGGTTGCATGGGCTGTTACGAGCGGCATGTCTTTATATTGTATACGGACTTTGCACGCCAAACGCGGCAGCTTTGGGGAAGAAGAGAAATGCCTTTTTGTTCCCCTCCCAGGACGTTTGCAGACACAAAAGATGGATTTTTCTGT
>NW_006797916.1:365397-376376 GCF_000442215.2 Lipotes vexillifer | reverse complement strand
GGGTGTGGGGGTGGCGGGGGGACACGACGTTTGCATCTTACTGGACTTATTCTTAAGAAATTGTACTTTTTATTGTAAGAAAAATAAAAAGGACTACTTAAACATTTGTCATATTAAGAAAAAAGTTTATCTAGCACTTGTGACATACCGATAATAGAGTTTATTGTATTTATGTGGAAACAGTGTTTTAGGGAAACTACGCAGAATTCAAAGTGAACTGCCTGTCTCTCTCGGGTTGATTTAGAGGGATTTGTTCTGTTTGGTTTCTTCCCTTCTCTCCTTGCTCAGGGCAAGGCGAGCGCCGCCCCCACACCCCCAGCCCTGGTGGCCGTCGGTTCTGCTGGGGAACCTGAGGCCCCAGCGGCCGTTTCCGCACAGCTGTGCCGACTTTTCCTGACTTTTAGATCACGTATGGCTAAGATTTCACTTTAAACTCAGCAGTCGTGAACTGTGCTGCACTGTGGTTTAAATTCATAACTTTGCATCGAGAGGAAACCATTTCTTCCTTGTAATGAAGCAGAGCTTTCCCAGCTCAGCTCACTCTGTCTTTGACATGATTAAAAGCCTCCTATTGAAGGAAAAAGAAAGCAGACAGTTTCTGTTTGTTTTTGTTGTTGTTGTTGTTTTGGTGTGTGTGCTCCACAGTGGAGGCGCTATTTTCCAATTTACGAGAGTGACAAGCATGTCACCACATGTCTACAGGAGGGGGGGCTGGCCCTATTCACCCAAGAGCTCTTCACGGTGTCGTGGAAAACGCAGTGGTGACGACTTCCTGTCCCACCCGACGCCTGTTCGCGATAATGCAGGCGCCGCGCTGGTAGCAGAGACCTGTCTCATCTGTAACTTAAATCAGTTCTCTGGTTGTCTGGACCTCCCAGTGGTTCTTTCCTTTGCTCAGTGGAGTTGGAGATTTTGTTCTTGGTTTTCTCATTCTTGTTTCCTTCTCTGTGGGTGGATTTTCACCGACTGAGGTGTCCTCCCCTGACGGCCGACTCCACTTCACCGGAGTCCAGTGTTTGTACCTCATCATACGACTTGTCACTCTTGTGGTGTAAATAAAGAGCATTAATTGCCCTCCCACCTGTGGTTTCTGCCGTGTGCTCTCATCCTCGCTGGCTCTGTGCCGGGGACCCTGGGGGGTGGCTCCTGGGACCCAGCCCATCTGCAGCCCTGTCACCCTCCACCCGTACAGATGGCCTACAGGAGTGTCTTCACTTAAATGTCCAATAATTCAAGTCCTTGCACCATTTTCTCCCCAAGATCCTGGTCTGGAAATGACCTCGTAGATGAACGAGGCCGAAGGGCAGGGACCAGAGGCCCGGCCTCCCCACAGCCGGGCACTCTCTCCCTGAGGCCGTGAGTCAGCAAACACGGCCCCCAGCAACACTGCCACTCCCAGGTGACCACCATACTTTCCCGGTGGTCACACCCCTTCCCAGGCCCCCACGTCCAGTGACTATTAATTGGGGCGGGGGGGGGGGGTTAAGGGTCCAGCCCCCTTGGCCCAACTCAGGGGCCCCTCTAGCTGCTCCTGGCGGGTCGGCCCGCCCCCCAGCTGGAATCTCCCTCTGTCAAGCCCTGCTCCCTTCCTCTCCTTTCTCAGCTGTTGACCCCAAGGACACGCCTTAAAAACCGCAGTGCTCACCAGACTCCACGGGGGGGGGGGGGGGGGTTAAGGGTCCAGCCCCCTTGGCCCAACTCAGGGGCCCCTCTAGCTGCTCCTGGCGGGTCGGCCCGCCCCCCAGCTGGAATCTCCCTCTGTCAAGCCCTGCTCCCTTCCTCTCCTTTCTCAGCTGTTGACCCCAAGGACACGCCTTAAAAACCGCAGTGCTCACCAGACTCCACCCAGGGTCTGCTTTCTGGGAACCCAGCCTGCAACACCCAGGGGCCTCTGACCCCCTTGCCTGAGCCCCAGGGTGAGGCCTGTGGAGCACAGCCACCTCCAGACACAAGCAGAGCTGCCCCAGGCAAGAAACTAGGAGTTGGAGTCAATGAGTTGGGGGGGGAGGGGGGTGTATTTAGCTGACTCATGCAGGCAATGTGAAAAGACAGAAAGGTCCGATGTAACGAGCCTTTTCATGCTTAAGTTGATTTTTATGAGGGTATATTTATTAATTTACCCCAAATGAGAGGATCTTATTCTAGCAGGAGTTCTCTCTTTTAAAACAGACGCAAATGAAAGGAAACCTTGAGAACAGTGTTTCCAGCTCTAGGGCAAGGAGATTCCTGAGGGCAGCTTTTCTTCAGTTTTATCACACTGTAGGTTTTTTGTGACATATCTTTTGGATCATTTGATCTGAAAATTATTTTTTAATGTGTGTTATAAAGCACGGATATTTTTTGCCTTTTGAAAGTATTAAATACCTCAACCACATTGAGGAGAGAAAACAACACGTCACACGTGGCACGTGGTCACGTTTACGGCTAGACATGGAGGTTGCAGGTCAGCCCAGTATGCTCTTCCCTTCCCTTCTCTTCCCTCCCCAGCGTAAGCGCTGCCCTGAAACTGGTGTGTGGACATCTTGTCCGTGTTTTTGCATCTTTGCTGCATAATTTTATCTCCATAAAAGTAGAAGTTAGTGCATATGGTGCAAGTATTCACTGCAAATGCCTTTTTCATCGCATAGCGTGTTATCGGGACTCAACTCCTCTGTGCACACACCTCTAGGGCGTTCGTTACGAGGGCCATGTGCTGTTTCGTTACATGACTGCCCCCCCATGCGCAGCCCAGCCCTCTTGGCATGTGAGCTGCGGCTGGCTTTTCTCCTGGCATCGACGGGGGCTGTCTCTCCAGGAGCAGTTGGTGGCCCTGCATGGTATCAGCTCTGTTAAATCAGAACAGTCACTCCCCAGAGCAGTTTACCGATTTTCACTCCCCCCAGCAGGGATTGGAACAGAAGTTTGGCCAAATAGAGAGCAGCAGGAAAAGAGTGCTGAGACTCTATGTGTCGCCCCCCCCCCGCCCCCCGCCACCTATTCATTCACGACAGACACTCCCACATCCGTGTAGGCTGCACCTCTCCCCCCAGACAGGGAGACTTGGAAGCAAATCCCAACAGCACATCTCCCACCTGTATATATTTCGGTAGACATCCCTCGAAGATAAGGACTGTTTTCTTAAACAGGACACAATATACCACATCCTGCTTCCAAAAGGGACCAACAGTTCCTTAATGTCGTCAGATATCCAGCCAAAGCTGAAGGTCCTCTGTCTCATTTTTTGTTTTGTTTCCTTGCTTGTTTTTTTACGGTTGGCTACAGTGCTTACAGGAAAAAAGTAAAAGCACTGAAAGGTTGCAGTTACAAAATGAAAAATTTCCCATTCAGTACCTCACTCAAACTAAATATTTTAAGCAATGTTTAAAGGGTAATATTGTATGGCTTAAATAAATATATAAGACTAGAAGTTTAATTTTAAAATGCACTTAATATTCCTGTTTAAAATACACCCTTTGACGGGTTAAACTACGTTGGTTTGAATTTAAAAGTAACATTTTATTTCTCTGCCGGTAGTGCAAGCTCCAATTTGGAAAACGGGGATGAAACTGTGCATTTTGATTCATGCAAGTATTGGGATTCGTGCACAAAAACTAAAATGGGTGCAAAGTTCCCAGTTTCTTAGGCCAATTAAAATCCCTTTATCTGATATTTGAGTGTATAAAAAACTGGGGTTTGCAACTAAATCGTTTTCTAATCTAAATACTCGGCGTCTTTTAAATCTGATTCTCGTGAAACACAGCTAATATTTCAAATTAGAGAGACCGGGAAAGTTGGCGCACTTAAACCTTTTGGGTGCACTTTTAGGGTGTTGTATTTCCTGACACATCCTTAATAGCAGCAAGAATTCAGTCACCCTCTGAAATCAGAGTCGGAACTTCAGGCTAATGAAGTTTTTTGGGGGTTTTTGAATTTTTGAATTTATTATTTTTTTATACAGCAGGTTTTTATTAGTTATCCATTTTATACATATTAGTGTATACATGTCAATCCCAATCTCCCAATTCATCCCACCACCACCCCCGACCACAGCCACTTTCCCCCCTTGGTGTCCATCTGTGTCTCTGTTTATGCCCTGCAGACCAGTTCATCTGTACCATTTTTCTAGTTCCACATACATGCGTTAATATACGATATTTGTTTGCATCTTTCTGACTTACTTCACTCTGTATGACAGTCTATAGATCCATCCACGTCTCTACAAATGACCCAATTAATAAAGGCCACTTGGAGATGAAACAAAGGCGAGTAACCGACAGTCGAATACATGACAAAGTGATACATGACGACACAGCTAATCTCTGCATGGGTGGATCCCTGGGGATCTACCACATCCACCAGTAACTTGCAGAGCCTGAGGCAAGGGTCCAAATGGAGACTCACATGTGTAAGTTGAGGTTATAAATCAAGTTCCAAAGGTATTCAATAAAAATATCTTCTCCCCCCCCCCCCCCGCTCAACCCCCTTCTTGACAAGTACACTTCCTGCAAGACCTGCGAGGCCAGGTTAGAGGTGGCATTTTTAGACCCCCAGAAGCGCTGCTGCCCACAGCGCCCTGTTCTCCCCTCCCTGCATCCCTGCTGGCCGGGGCGGGATATGGCAGGTGGCACTGGGCCAGCCCACACCTCTCCCAGGTGCTTGTAGGTGCTTCCATGGGCTGGCCCAGATCCCAGAATGGCTCCTTGGGACACTTCCCGGGCGTCGCCCACACCATTTCTGCTTAACCCCCGGGGCCAGAAGGTGGCTGTCCCCAGCTGCAAGGTAGGCTGGGAAGTGCAGTCTTCACTGCAGGTGAACCTGGAAAGGCGGGCTCTGTTTTTACAGGAGGGAGAAGGGGTGTTGAGAGACACTGCACCTCTGCCACGGAGCCCAGGCCAGTCTCCATAAACCTCGCCAGCACCACCGTACCCTCGACCTCGTGGCACTGGGGGCGTTTCTACAAGGTCAGTATCTCTACCTGAAAGACCTCTGTGTCGGTGGAAAGGTACGAGGTCAGGTGTGGGGCTGCTGGGGCTGCGTGGGCACAGCCCACCAAGGACAACAGGAGGGCGGCTGTCACCACCGTGCCCTGACAAATCGGAGGCACTCACCCTTCCTGGAATCACTCCGGCGTGTTCCATCCCCAGAATAGGACGTGGCACCCAGTACTGATGGGCAGAGAGGTACTCAGACCCTAAAGGAAGCCACCAGGTGATACCAGGCCAAGAGCTAGGGCTGTGGGCTCCTGCCGGCCAGTGACTGGGAACTCGAGGATGAGACGGAGCCGGACGGAAAGCCTCCTGGGAATTTGCTCACGTGGAGCAGTGATGCCGATGGATGCTGCTTAGACCAAATCGCCACAGAAACACAAAGGGCGTTTCAAAGAGCCGTTAGACCAGGGCTCTCCAGGGTCGTCATCATCAATGAAGAAAAATCATCCAGAGGATGAGAACTGTTGACTCTCACACAGTTTTGGGATGATGTGCTGACGAAGAGCCAAGACAAAAGGGATCTACGCCCCCGTCCTTGTTTCAGCCCCCGCGGGGCTGGTGGGAAGGAGAAGCCGCCAGCCTGGGAGGGGGAAGGGAGTGAGGGGCAGTGGCCAGGCGTGTGGTTAGAGACCAGGAGAGGCTTAGAGAGCAACCATGGGCGGTCACTGTATTTTCTGTCTGCTCTCACTCTGGGTCTCATCGTGAAAGTGGGTTAGCCAGGGCCAAGTCTGGTGAGAAGGAGGTTCCCACAATATTAGGAGGCTTGTTCTGACAGTTCCAAGAACCGCTGGCTGCAGCCGCGCAAAGACGTTTGCAGTGGGAGATGCTCCGGGGAAGCAGCCATCGCGAGGCTTGAAGCGTGAGCTCTCACGAGCTCATCGCCGCTCAACTTCACTCAAAGGAGGAATGTGGCTGACTGCACAGTTCTGCCAAGTGAAATGCATTATTTCCATGGAAAACGCGGTGGCTGGTTATCTCCAGAGCACAGTGCGGAGCTTGGCTTTGTGACGTCCTGAGCGCCGAGCCAACGGGCGTGACCTGAGTTGTCACCGTCGCCCCCCAGGCTGGCCCACTTCAGACGAACATCCACCCAGACGGTGTCATGACAAAGTCTGAGATCCAAATTTAAGGAGTTAGGAGGCGAAGGTGTAAGTTATTCTAACAGAGAGCACCCTCCGGAGTCCCTGAGCCTGGAGACGACGGGTCCCACCCAACATGGGACCCTCGGTGGTGGTCCCGCCTCACCAAGGGCTCATGGATCAGGGCCTGCGTTGACTTAACCCCCCAGGAACCGTTGGGTGGGTAGTGTGGTTATACCCATTTACACTCGAGGAAACTGAGGCTCAGAAAGTTCAAATACTTTGCCCGAGTTTGCACATCCACAAGAGGCAGCATGAGGACCTGGACGCAGGACGGTCCTCACGTCGAGCCTCTTGTGTGAATCCCCGTTTTCTGCTCCCCAGACCACACTCTGACGCACAAGCCACAGCTGACTTTGGAGCAGGATGGACGCCACGGGGACCGTTGACTGTGGTGTCTCGACCAGGGCTTGTACACTCGTCGCGAGGACGTCTGGGGCCAGTCGTTCTCCGTGGGAGCGCCCTGCACAGGAGGCACTGTGGGGTGTAGGGCAGGGTCCCGGCCTCCACCCCCAGATGCCTCCAAACTCCTCCTTGCACTCTCTGCCCACCCCAGTGGGAAAGGATGGGGCCCTGGGCTTCTCCCTTCCCCCACCCAGCCATCCTCGCTGAAATTGGGTCAGGGACAGAATCCCCAGAGACAGAGCGCCCTGGGTCCAGCCTCCCAGCTCCGGTCAGAACCAGAAACTCCACAGCTCCAGCCTCTGCACGGAGCCTCCAAGGACGGACCTCACCACTTCCAGGTGCCCCGGTTCCCTGCTGGACAAGCCCAGCTAGGAGAAGGCCCTTCCTCCTCGTGGGCCCCGGGGGCTCAGGTCATCCACCCAAGAGGCCCCACGTGTAGAGCCCATGCCAGGCGCCCAGGTGTTCTTGTGCAGACCAGGTGTGGGCAAAGCCCACCATCCCTCCCAAGAGAACGTCCCTCTAGGCCTCCCCCTTCCCGGCTGAACTTCCCAGAGCTCTTGCCTGGAAAGGGGGTCAGGCAGAGATGGCCATGAACGCGGGTGTGACCTTTGACCTCACGGGACCTCAGTTTCCTCTGTAAAAGGAGCAGGTGTGCAGGTGGCCCCTCAAGTCCTCTGCTGTCCGCTCTGGCGTGTGAGAAGAAACTGGCTTGTTTCTGATTTTCCGTTGTCGCTCTCCCCACACCTGTAATTACTGCCGCACGGCACTTCCCTAACAGCACGACTGCTGATGCGACTTCAGGTCAAGATTTCAAGGAACGTTGGAGGCAGGTACTGGAGAGGTAGAGGGATGGGGCTCAGAGGCCCCGAGAAGAGGAGATGAAAGTGCCGCCCGGCAGGGAGCGGGTGGGCCTGCGGGCTGGGGGCTGCTCTGACTTGCAGGCCTGACCCCCAGCACCCATGCGGAGGGTGGGAGTCACACCTCTCCCTCTTTCCTCCTCCGTCTGCCCTCCTCCCACCTCCTGCCGTGACCCCGACCCTCCTGCCCCCCTCCCATCCCTCCCCCTCCCCCTCCTCTCCTGTGATTCCCCCTAGAAGAAGGGGCCGGGACCCCCTAAATAAACCAGGACCCTGATAGAAAGATGCCAGCCCCACCTGCCTTCATGTGGGGACTCAGTAAGTTCAAGTGGCCTGGGGTGGAGCTGGGGTTACAAGTCCCTGAGCAGTTCA
Source organism: Lipotes vexillifer (assembly GCF_000442215.2). NCBI lineage: Eukaryota > Metazoa > Chordata > Mammalia > Artiodactyla > Lipotidae > Lipotes > Lipotes vexillifer. Next base: position 368,636 of record NW_006797916.1, on the reverse strand, counting down.
GAGCCAGGAACAGCAGTCAGAACTTGGAGAAGGCAGAGGAATGAATAAAGAAGATGTGGTCCATAGATACAGTGGAATAGTACTCAGCCATGAAAAAGAATGGAACAGTGCCATTTGCAGCAACATGGATGGACCTAGGGATTGTCATACTGAGAGAGGTAAGTTAGACAGAGAAAGACAAATATCATATGATATCACTTATATGTGGAATCTAAAAAAATGGCACAAATGAACTTATTTACAAAACAGAAATAGAGTCACAGATGTAGAAAACAAACTTATGGATATCGGGGGGGAAGGGGAAGGGAGGGATAAAGTGGGACATTGGGACTGACATATGCACACTGCTATATATAAAATAGACAGCTAATAAGGACCTACTGTATAGCACAGGGAACTCTATTCAGTACTCTGTAATGACCTATATGGGAAAAGAATCTAAAAAAGAGTGGACATATGTGTATGTATAACTGATTCACTTTGCTGTACAGCAGAAACTAACACAACATTGTAAATCAACTATACTCCGATAAAAATTTTTTTAAAAAATTTTGGAGAAAGGCAAGTAGGAGGCAAGACCTGCCAAGGTCCAGGAACATGTTATAAGACGTGTGAACTCAGGCCCATCCTGCGGTAGAAATGCAAACTATTTCTTATGAATTCAAAATAAAACGATTAGCGAATGTACTGAATGCACTGTATTGGAGTTACTACTTACGCTGTCCAGAGAAAGACCACTTTTCCATTTTGTATCAATATATTGAAATAGGGCTTCCATGGTGCGCAGTGGTTCAGAATCCGCCTGCCAATGCAGGGGACACGGGTTCGAGCCCTGGTCCGGGAAGATCCCATGTGCCACGGAGCAACTAAACCCGTGCACCACAACTACTGAGCCTGCGCTCTAGAGCCCGCGAGCCGCAGCTACTGAGTCCACAAGCCACAACTACTGAAGCCCAGGCGGCTAGAGCCCGTGCTCCGCAACAAGAGAAGCCACCGCAGTGAGAAGCCCACGCACCGCAACGAAGAGTAGCCCCCGCTCCCCGCAACTAGAGAAAGCCCGCGCGCAGCAACGAAGACCCAATGCAGCCAAAGATAAATAAATAAATGTATTAGAAAAAATAATGATAAAACTAAATCCAGGTGGATCAAATCTACCACGTGGAGCCGTAAACCTGTTTTGAAAGAAGGTTCATCTCTGCAGCGATGGCGGGACTGAACGTGGTTGAAAGTCACTGAGTGTGCTCGTTGGAAGCAGGGCTGGGGGCATAAGCCAGCGCGTGGGATTCTCAGGACGAGGGCTGTCTACACGGTGACCCCGCCACGTGTAGGGGACCAGGTGGGTGAGAGGGTCAAGGGAGCTCAGCCAGGAGTGTGGGCGTCCCCATTATACTCTCCCCTCGTGTCTCTGAATTTTTCCGTAATGAAAAGAAGTGATAGAAATGAGAAATCACAAAGGAACAACGTTGCTAAATGCGACTGAAGAAAATACAAAACCTTCCAATCCAATGACACCGAACTTACCAAACAAACCAGGAAGCCAATACAACAAAGCTTCAATGTTTACAATCTATGCGAACTCATACAAATTTTCTTTCAAAAATCATGAACAGACGAGTCCCAGAAGATGAGACACAATTGTTCAATAACCACACAGAAAACTGGGAAGCCCTGTAAGTAACCTAAAAACCCAGGGAAGCGCTACTGGGGGGAGGTGGGCGCAAGTGGGCTGCGTGTGTCCATTCAAAGGAGGGCATGTGGACCCGGGCCGCTCACAGGTCGCTGTTGGCGGAAGGTCACGGCTACAGACAGACGGGAGAATATTTACTCAGAACCTCGCCTTGACCTGGTAATTTCACCCTGGGACTCGGTCCCAGGGACACAAATCTAATTACAGAAAATGTTTTCTGTATGGAGATGCTCACTTCAGCACTATTTAGTGAAAAGTCGGAAACACCTGGAAATATTTAACAGTTGGGAGCCGGTCGGTGCCTCGGTGCTGGGCATTGTGGGCGGCGTCCACCGGGGCTGGGCTGACCGTCACTGCTGGCCACCGCGAGGAGCGCGCCTTTTGGGGCTGGAGAGTGGAAAAAGCAAGGAAAAAGCATTGTATTCGGCATAAACCTAGATGAAGAAAGCCAAGCTGTGCCTTTGAACTTGGCATCCGAAGAGGACAGGGAAGGGGTCATCTCCAGCAGTGCACTGAGGATGGTTCTTTTTCCCTTTTGTGATAGAAAGGAGTACACAGTGCTCTGAATTCACCTCATTTACATTAATGAAGGTTGATTTGAAAGCCATCTTTCCCAACCTCTGTCCCGCAGAGCAGTTTCCTCAAGGAATGAGATTGCTGTTCGGAGAAAAACGTAAAATGCGGGGAAAGTATTTTTTAGCACGTTCCGCTGAGCTCCGCCCCAAGCCCAGAAGGGCATCCCCGTCCCAGCCTCCTGTGTGCAGAAGGCCCCTGGAGGGGCCCAGCCTGGGGCCCACCCCACCCCCCCCCAGAGAAGCCAGCTATCAGGGAGCATCAGGACGCCCAGCCGTAAGGTCCAGGGAGGGGCAGCCTGACTATCGCGCAGACCGCTGTAAGGACCACCTTAGATGAGGTATAAAAGCTCTGAGCACAGACCGGCCTTATTAAGAGGCTGTCGCCAATGTTGTTTCTGTCCCACAGTATTTTCTCTGTCCTGCAGCATCATTTTTTCACAAGCTGCTCAACACGGTTAAAGGGGTTAAACTCAGTTCTTGGAGGGGAGGTGACATGGGTGCCGCCCAGACGCCTGCGGGACAGAAGGGCCGTGTCCCCATGCCCTGCAGCAGCCCGCAGCCCGCAACAGGGGCCGTTCGTGGGGGACCATGGAAGGCAGCCCCTCTCCCAGTGGCCGGCAGGGTGGAGGGCCGTCCAGCCGCAGAGCTGGAGGGTGGCTGAGGCCTTTGTCGAGGCCTCATCGCAGCTCGGGGTCCCCCTCTGCCCGGCTCTGCCCGGCCCTTCCCCTTCCCTCCGTCCCTCTGTGCAGGCACCCGCACCTCCCAATACATCCAGCCTTGCCGGTCTGCTTCCTGGGGAACCCACGTTGCCGCTGCCACGTGGTGTGGTACCAACTGGGGGATGCATTTTAGGAAGGTGAAAATAAGGCAAATGCACATCTTAGAACAAGAGCAGGAAGACGCTTGCTCTCGGTCAAGCCTCTCAGGTAAAAGGACAGAATCGCCCGCGCAGGGGCGGGTGAGGAGGGCGTGCTGAA
>NW_006797916.1:362916-365387 GCF_000442215.2 Lipotes vexillifer | reverse complement strand
AGGGCGGGCTGAACCGAGAACCGGCATCCCCGGCGTCCCGTGCACGCACACAGGTGAGCTGAGCCCGGGGGAGGCGGCCCGCACCTCTGCTCGCCCTCCTGCTTCATCGAGTGGCACCCCGCTTGCTGTCAGCTGCCTGGGCCGAAGGGCCTCCCGAGTCCCGTCCAAGTGCCCACGCGGCCTCGAAGAAAGAGGATCCTGCCCGGGGCCTGGCTGGCTGTCCCTGAGCACAGAACAAGCTTTCACACACAAGCCCCACTAAAATCTCAGGCACCAGCTTGCCCTGACCATCAGCCCGGGACCTTGCTCCCTCTTGCGGGAAGGCCTCCGGAAAGGCACCGCGCAAGCCCTGCCTCCTGGCCCCCTGCTGCGCCCCCTGCCAGGAATGGCCGTGCCCTCCCCCGCCTTCCCGTGACCCTCTTCGCCCCCTGAACCCCAGTTTAAGTGGAGCTTCCTCTGCGAAGCCTTCCCTTCCCCTCCCCCAATACTCTCCGGAGACACAGAGGTGGCTGGGGGGGCGGGGCTGTTCGCCAGCCTCAGGGTGGCGTTTCTTCCTCTGTCGGGACAGTGACCCCTGGCAGAGTCCTGCCCTCTGATTTCCCCTGGAGACCTTGCACCAGAACCTCTGGGGAGGGGACTGGACGCTCAGGGTCTTGGCGCGGCAGCCCCAGAAGGCTGGGCTCGGCTTCCCGCGAGCCTGAGGCTGAGCCCTAATGCTCCACACAAGTGTAAGCATCCTTCAGCCCCTCCCTGCACTGAGCTGGGTGGGGCTGGGACACTGCCCAGCACTTGCCAGGAGACACTCATTCCTGGCGGTTAGCCCCTCCTGACCTTGAGACAGGCAGCAGTGGGGTGAGTGGTGGTCCCTGAAAGAGATGCCCACCTCCTAATTCCTGGTACCAGTGATCTCAAGATAAGATCATCCCAGATCGTTCAGGTGGCTCTAAACCCAATGACAGGTGCACAGAGACAGCGGAGAAGCCACGTGGAGACAGAGGCAGCGATTGGGGTGATGCGGCCACAAGCCGAGGGATGCTCGGAACCCAGACGCGGAAGAGGCAGGAAGGATGCTCCCCAGAGCCTTGGAGGGAGTGTGGCCCTGCCGGCACCTCGATTTCCGGCTTCTGCTTTACAAACTGTGAGGGAATAAATGTGGGTTGTTTGAAGCTCCCAGTTTTCTGGTAGTTTGTTACCATAGCCCCGGGAGACTCAGGCAGAGCCTTCGTGGGAGAGCCGGGGGCACTGGCACAGCTGGGTTAGCGTCTGAGGGGGTCCACTACATCAGGGCTTTTGACCTGGAGTCCCCCCGGGGAGTCTGGGGGCTTCGGAGCTCTGGGACCCCCTTGACATTTTGTGCAGTGTTCTCTGGGGGGAGGGCAAGGGGCTTTCAGCCGCCCCCCCAGCATCTCAGGACGATTCTAAGCCTCTGTCGCCCTCGTTGGAGGCCCCACAGGAAGGGTTATGGCCGTCCTCCACCCGCCCAGGGGCGCCTGGGTACAGGGCTGGGCCCTGGGTCTATGTCCCCAGGTCCAAGCAAAATGCGACAGGTGGGAGGGGTTCACAGAGTATTTGGGGCACAGAAGACAAGTGTCACCTCCCCACCCGGCCTGGGACCCTCTGCCCCGCATCGTCCTGTGTGATCAGCACGGGCACCCAGCTGCGGCCTGCGGGGCCTGCTGGACTGGACTGATGGTGGGAACAGGTGGGTGCTGCCCTACGCCTTGGAGCTCCAAGCCCCGGGGCGGGGCGTGGTGTCAGATAATGTCCCCTGGACGCGGGCCGGGCCTGTGTGACACGAAGGGGAAACCAGAGGTGAGCCAGAGCAGGGTGGACTGATGAGACACCACGGGGAGGCAGGTGGGGGGCCGCCCCTGGACCCCCCACCCCGTCCTCGGGGATGGGTGTGCCTCAGCCCCTGCTGTGGGTCGGACAGGGAAACCGGGCAGAGATCCAGGACCCGGGATGCTGCCGGGTCGCCAGCGATGCATGTGTCTGCGCCGCCAGGAGAGGAACGGGCACGCTGACCCCCGCAAGGCCCTGTAGAGAGTCCTGCAAATACCGGTGCACGGGGAGAGGAGGCCTTCCTGGGGGGCAACGCGATGCCGCCGTCTGTTGGCACCCTTCTGGACCGCGTGGCACGGGGGCCTACAAGACACCCCCGGGCCCGTCTCGTGCTGGAGGGACGGGAGCCCCCTCTCCGCTGCTTCCCCCGGAAGCCACAGCCCCTCCCTGGGTCGGGCTCTGCTGACCTCCAGCTCCCACCCGACCCTCGCCCTCCCCCACCCCGGAACGCGTGGCTGCGGTAGCAGAGCAGCCCTAGGGCCTTGGGGACGTGGAGATTAAGGTCGACCCCAGACAGGTTTTCGTAATTAAATGTGTCCAGTCCCTTTGACCAAGTGTGAAAGACACTTTCGCACGCTGTTAACTTAATCTGATGGACGTGCCGAAGTCCCTGCCAGGAGCCGGGGGGG
>NW_006797916.1:344934-362261 GCF_000442215.2 Lipotes vexillifer | reverse complement strand
GGTGGAGGGGGCGCTGACCCCGGGGGGGGGGGGGGGGGGGGGGGGGGGGGCTGTTTTCTCAAGGCTTCTCTCCCCCCAGGGGCTGGGGGCCGTGGGGCAAGAGGGCAGCAACAGGGGAGGCTTTCTGAGATTTGGGGAGGCGTCACCACCAAAGGGCACCGCAACGGAGACGAGGCTGCGGTGCACGGGGCAGTGTGGAGAGCTGTGGCTTGCGGGGAGCCCCTCCCACCAGCCCAGGCTGCGTGGGGCTGGGGGTGGGGGAGCCTTGTCATTTCCAGCGCCACCTGGTGGTGATTCCAGGAACTGCAGCACCACCCAGCCGGCCCGCCCCGCCCCCCCCTCGCCCCCCAAGCCTGAGCCCCTGACCCTGGTTAGATGCTGGACGTGACAGTGGAGCAGCTTGCGAGACACCACAAACCACCCCCGATGTCCCAGGGGAAAAGCCAACTTAAAAAGTGACACGCTTCTCCCTGGTGGGGAGGCTTAGGGTGCTTTGGGGGGGTTCTCCTAACGTCCCCTGCTCTGATGGGAGACCCAGGTAGAGCCCACCACCCCAGGGAGCAGCCGTTGATTTCCGGGCAGCAAGACCCCCAGGCCGCTGTTCCAGACGCAGGGCTGGCGGTGGCCCCGGCCCCCATGACGGCTCTGTTGCCGGTCGCCCCGCAGCTCAGCCATGAATTCTGCCTTCCCTCGCTCTGTATGAATGTACCGGGTGCCGGACGCATGCCGGGTGCCGGACACCTGTCGGGTGGACAGGAGAGACGTGCGTGGCAGGGCTCACATCCCGGGGGGTACGGGAAGGCAGACGCAACACATAAAAGGTACCTGTCTGTGTGCTGGAGGGTGAGACGTGCTCGGAGTGAGACAAAGAAGGGCAGAGTCAGGCACCCACAGAGCCTGGGGCTCCAGGAGCCCTGGGGACAGCAAGGAGGGCGCGATCCCGGGCCAGTGCCCAGTCAGCTCAGGGAGGAAGGGAACCAGGATGCTGGCGGCCGGAAGCCCGGGGAGGTCGGCGAGGGGCCTGAGCACCGCGCCCACGGGTCCCCTGGGGTCGCCATCCTGGGAGACGAACGCCCAGCGCCCAGAATCCGCAAATAGCCTGGTCCCTGCACACCTGACCCCAAGCGGGCCTTCCCTCGGGGACCCTGTGTGTCTAGGATTTCAACCCGATGATTGTAGTAAGAGCTGCTGTTTATTGGGGGTTTACAATACTCCAGGAACTACACTACCCATTTTGATATTTGACTCAATTAAAACTAGCAAGGGCCCAAAGAAGTGGGCGTTCGTCTTTACATAAGGACAAACTGGGCCTCCAAGAGGCTGAGAGACTGAATTGCAGCGCCCGGTTCTCAGCCGCAGAGCTGCTTCCGGTCCCAGGGCTGCCCGCTGGCTCCAAAGCAGGGGACGCCGACTCTGCCCCATCGGGACGCTTGTAGCTCCCCATCAGCTCCTTTGGAGCCAGAAGACTTTAAAATCCTCACAGCTCCTTCACACAGATTAATAATAAGTCCTAAACTTCAAATAGAACTTTATAAGGTGGAACTTTGTATTACTGGCGCCCCCCAAGTAGTGGGGATCAGTCAGTCCTTACAGAGCTGCGGAGGCTTTTGGTGCGGGGAGTCCTAGGCACAAGTACGTATTGTGTCAGGCGCTTGACACGTTTTCCTCTTCAGCTGCAGATTCTATTGTCTACACCCCTTTTCGTGAGCTGCTAGCAAAAAGTTACTCCACGGAGCCAGTAAATGTGACACTGCTTGAGAAAACGGTCTTTGTAGATGTAAGTAAATTAAGGATCTCAACATGAGCTCATTCCGGATTAACTGGGTGGGCCCTAAATCCAATGACAGGTGTCCCTATAAGAGACTCACAGAGGAAGCACCCAGGGAGGCCACGTGTAGATGGGAAGAGACTGGAGCAAGGTGGCCACCTGGAGCCACCAGAAACTGAAAAGGAAGGAAGGACCCTCCCTCAGAGTTTTCACACACGTGTGGCCCTGCGACAGCTTGATTTAGGACTTCTGGCCTCCAGAACCATGAGAGAGTAAATTCCTATTGCTGTAAGCCACTAAGTCTGTGGCCATTTGTTAAGGCAGCCCCCGAAACCAACAAACCCCTCCCTGCAGCTGTGAGGAAACTGACCCCCAAGGGGTTGCTGGCCAGTCCGGGTCCCCAAGCAGCCAGCAGAGGGAGAGCCCGCGACCGCAGACCCTGCTCTGCCGGGAGATTGACTAAATGCAGGATCTACTCCACATCCCCTAAGATTTCAGCTTCTGGTTCCAGGCTCCCATATTGCGGTCAGTCCACACTTTCAGGACTCTCAACTCCATCTTCCAGCTGTCACTGATATTGCCACCTGGACATTTAGTAAACAACTTTTTGAATGTCTTCATTCAAGGTTTTGATTTAAAAAAAAAACGGGATAGGCAAGAGGACAAACCTTGAGGTTGACCTCAGAGATGCCCTCAGGCCGCGGGTCTGCTGACCAGACTCGGAAGGGGGTGAACCAGCTGGGACTCGGTGGCCAAGACTTGTTGCCTATTTTAAAATCATCTGCCCCCATCCCCTCCTTAGAAACAGAACCTTGACTGTATTCAGGGCCACAGATACCCATTTCCCACCAGATAGCTGTGGCCATGAGGCTAAGTTTGGCCGATGGTAGGTAAGCAGAAATGAGTGTGGGATTTTCCAGAAAATTCTTCACAGGGGATGTAACAACCTGCAGGTTCAAATAAATCACTTCTGGCATTTGAAGCAGAAAGGGATTCAGCCTAGGCTGTAAGGATTTAAAAATCACTGCGGGCTGGAGCAGTGAATGTGGGCGTCTGCTCACACAGGCGATATAGGTGTCCCACCACTGAAGCCAAGACCCAGAGTCCAGGAACACACTGCCGTTGCTAAGACCCTCACCACGTTTGCCTTTTGTGCCCACAAAGCTGGTCTCCAGACACCAGGATGTGGGATCCGGCCACCAGGACACACACGTTTGCCAGCCTTGCCTGCAGTGGCCACATCTGCCTTTCCAGTCCAACCAGAGCCCTTGCAATCAAGCTGCACCTAAACTGAGTCCAGAACGCCAGCTGTAAGGGACTCTGGGAAGTGTAGTTTTCCAGGGCATGGTGGTAACCAGATGGGAAATATAGTTTGGGCTTGTTATGAAATAAGAGTTTGGTTCTCTGGGAGATGGATTCAGCCAAGAGGAAAAGGGAAGGACACAGATGCCCAGTGGAAAGAGCCTCTGGCCAGGGGAAGGCATGGATGTGATTGTATTACTGACCCAGGTTCTTGGCCTCCTTAATCAATAGAAATTGATCAGAGGTCAGACAAGAAATTCAGGCAAGGCTTTATTGGGGCCCCTGCTGCAGCAGAGGGGGAGAGAAAACAAGTAACAGGTTCCCTTGCTGCTCCCTGGGGGGAGGGGAGCGGGGCGTGAGCTGGTTCCTTATATGGGGCGAGGGTAGAGGCGGGTCCAGATATCGGTGGGAGGGGTAGCTTAGGTGGGTTGCCCACCCCTTTGGTGGTGTTGAGTGCAGGGCGCATGTGCAGAGCCCTGTTTTTGTTTTTGCTCCCGGCTCTTCAGAAGCAGCAGTTGGGTTTTGGGGCTTCTTGTATCTTCTTGTCCATAATTTGTCCCCACTGCTCATGTGTGCAGTTAGTTTTAGTCCCTTATAGTTTCTTTGTATTTTGTTGCTGGAGGAGAGGGGACATTTGTCCAGGTGCAGGCCCTGCAGCAAAGGGTCCCCAGTCCCAGGTCCCAGACTGTTTCAATTGCAGGATGGGACACGGCAGAGGTGATGGGTCAGCCCTGTTGGGTCAGGCATAAACGGGGCAGTGAGTGCACCTGCAACATCCTGGGAATCAAAGGGCTTCTAGGAATGTGGAGACAGGCCTCACTCACATCCAGAAGCAGGGACATCAATAGGACTGGGGTAGAGTTCCACAGGTCCAGCTGCAGGAGGAAAGCAAGCAACTGTTGGTTTCCTTGGAAGTTTTTTATCCTGACTCTTTTCACCATTGCTTGCCTCCCAGTTTGCTGTGGCCTTGGAAAACTCCTTTCTCCGGTTTCTCAATATTTTCTATACATTTGTCCATCTATTTTTCTATTTTCTTGAATGTATTTATACTAAATTTCTTGTCTAAATTCTACCATTGATTTTAGATTACCTAAGGGTCTGCTTCTATTGGCTGTTTTTTCTCTTGATTGTGAGTGCCACTTTCCTGTTTCTTTATCTGTTTCCTAAGTTGTGATTGTTTCTGGACATGGTACGTAAAAGAACCACAGGATTTGAGGTCGGTGTTTTTTTTCTCCCGAGAGACTGCCTCCTTTTCTCTGTTCACCATATGTCCTTAAGAATCAAGGTGGGTCAGGGCTAGGCTACAGCTTCAGGTACCTTCAGTTTACCTCTGGTTGCAGTGTTTTGAGAGGAGATGCTTCTGAGCTTTGGACTATGAGAATAACAAACCCATTTCCCTGCCCAGAAAGACTTGGGGGTGGACATGGAATTCAGCCTATCCTCCACAGTTGGAGGTTTTATACTACAATCTCTTGCCTGACTACTTTCAAGCTTTGGCAGAAGTCTTGAGGAGCAAACCAGTGGCACATTTGAAGCAGGCCTCCTTCCTAGAGCAGGGCTTTGCTTCCACACACTTCAAAATACAGGAATGTCCAGTCTGCCTTTTGAAAATCCCCTAACATTCCAGACAGTCTTGGGATTCAGCCAATCAGCCATGCCAAAAATATGTCTGCCTCATCTTTAGGGTTCCTGATATTTTAAAATTGTTGCACCACCTGCTGTGAAGGCTTTTCTATTTCTCTTCCCCGGTAACACCCCTCAGCACTATTTTGTATCCCTGTGACACGTATATTTTGAGTGATTCCCATAAGCGCGTATGTGCTTTTTTTGTGTTTAGCTTAATTGACTCAGCATTATCTTGTATGCTCACTTTCATTTATCAACAGAATTAGCATATTGTTGATATTCTTTTCTCTCCTGGCTTTTATTGGAAACAAATATGAATAAATGTTAACAGTATAATATTCTGGTTAATGGGAAGGAGTATTTGTCATATTTATTTACTTATTTATTGTATGTTTATAATTTCTCAAAAACACCCCACTTCATACCACCAACATTAAAACCTTAAAGGAAATTACCCCCCAAAAAGTTAAAATTCACTCATACTGAATAATCCTATAGCAGAATTCTTTAAAAGAATTAGTAATTACAGAGCTCCCCACAAAAAAGCCGAAACTCATGGCTTCACTGGTGAATCTTATCAAATATTGAACAAAGAAACGTACGAATTCCTCATAGACTCTGTTGGGAAATGAGGCCAGTATTACTCTCGTATAGAAACCAAGCAAAGATATCACAAGAAAAGGAAACTATAGACCAGTAACATTCACTGACTTAGATACCAAGATCCTTAACAAAACATCAGCAAACTGAATCCAGCAACATGTAAAAAGGATTATACACCATGACCAAGTGAGATTTATCTCAAGAATGCAAGGTTGCTTTCACATTTGAAGATCAATTAATGTAATTGTGGAATGTAAGAAATATATAAATTGGTCTTCACCCTCGGTTCCTGCTAATTTTTGATCTTTGACCCTCCTTCCCGACACAGAGCTCCTCAAACCCTTGTCATGTCCTAAGTGATAGAAGTGTCTGACACAGAGCTCTTAAATCCTTGGAATTCCCTGGATGACAGGCACATCTTTTGTTTTAATGAGGTATAGTTCTTGAATGGGGGCCAGTGGCCAGAAAGACCAAGCCGTGCTCAGAAGTTTATTACTTTCTGCTCCCTGCCCCGTTCTCTGGAGAGGGAAGAGGGGCTGGAAATTGCATTAATAAGCGATCATGCCTGTGTCACGAAGGCTGCCTAAAAATCCTGAAAGTATGGGGTTCGTAGCATTTCCAAATTGCTGAACACGTGGAGACATGGGAAGGGTGGCCCACCTGGAGAGGGCATGGAGGCCCCATATCTCGCCCTATGCATCTCTACTCTCTGGATATTCGCCTGTATCCTTTATCACATTCTTTATAATAAACTGGTGAACATAAGTGTTTCCCTGAGTTCCGTAAGCTGTTCCAGCAAGTTATTATATCTGAGGAGGATATCGTGTGAGCTCCGATTTACAGCCAGTTGGTCAGAAGCACAGGTGACGACCTGGACTTGCAGTTGGCATGTGAAGTGGGGGGTTTCAGTCTTTCAGGACTGAGCCCTCGACCTGTGGGGTCTAATTCAGGTTAGTGTCAGAATTGAATTAGGTTGTAGGACACCCAGCTAGTGTCACAGAACTGCTTGAAGTGTGGAAAACCTACACATCTAGTCACAGAAGTGTTCTGTGTGAGTATGTAAAGGGAAGCAGTGAGTTTTTCCAACACAGTTATATATCACATTAACAAAGGGGAAAAAACACATACATGGTCATCTCAATATACACAGACAAAACCTTTGACACTTAATGGTCGGAGACTGAATGCTTTCCACACAGGATTGGGAAAAAAGCAAGGGTGTCCACTCACTCTATGCTTATTGAACCTTTCCTAGAGTTTCTAGCTTATGAAATAAGGCTAGAAAAAAATTGAATGCATCTAGATTAAAAGGAAGGAAGTAAAACTGACTTTATTCAAGATGACAAGATAGAAAATCCTAATGAATCCACAAAAACTAATAAATCTAATCAGTGAGTTCAGTAAGGTTACTGGATATAAGATCAACATACAAAAATCATTTTTATTTCTATATACTAGCAACAAACAATAAAAAATGAAATGAAGAAAATAATTCCATTCACAATTGTGTCAAAAAGGAATACGAACATCTAGGAACAAATTCAACCAAGGAAGGGCAAGACTTTTACATTGTAAACTAAAATATTGCTGAAAGAAATGAAAGAAGATCTAGATGATTGGAGAAATATTCCATATTTAGGGATTGGAAGACTCAAGATCCTCAAGATTTTAATTCTCCCTAAACTGATTAATACAGTCAATTAAACCTTATAGATATCCCAGCAGAATTTCTTGGTAGAAATTGGCAAACTGACCATAAAATTTACTTGGAAATGCAAAGGACTCAGAATATCCAAAACAATTTTGAAACAGAAGAACAAAAGGAGAGTTTATATTTAAAGGAGGATTTTAAAGCTTTCTCTAAAGCCACAGTAATCATGGCTATATGCTATTGGCTTAGGGTAGACATATAGCTCAATGGAACAAAAATTAAGAGCTCATGAATAAATGCTTACACTTATGGTCACTTCATTTTCATCAAAAGTGCTAAGGAAAATCAATAGGGAAAAGGGAGTCTTCTCAACAAAAGTGCTGGGGCAATTGCATATCCATAGGCACAAAAGATGAATTCAGGCCCTTATCACCCAACATCCACAAAAATTAACTCAAAGTGGACCGTAGACCTAACTTAAAACTCTGGGAAGGAAACACAGGAGAAAATCTTTGGGAGTTTGACTTAGGCAAAGCATTCTTAATCTTGATGCTAAAAGCATGATCTATGAAAGAATAAAATGATAAATTGAACCTCATCAAGGTTAAAAACTTTTGCAGGTCATAAGACATCATCACGAAAAGGAAGAGACAAGCCACGGACAGGGAAAAATTACTTAGAAATTATGTATCTGGTAAAGAACTTGTCTCCAGGATATATAAAGAACTTTTACAATTCACTAAGAAGATAAAGACTTCAATTAAAGATGGGTGAAAAACATAAATAGCTATTTCACCAAAGAAGATGTACCAATGGCTAATAAGCCCATGAAGAGATGCTTGGGCTCATTAGACATGAGGGTTAACGCAACCAAACCACAGTGATGTTCCCTTCACATCTTCTAGAACCGCTGCCATCAAAGGGACAGACCATCCTAAGTGATGAGCAGAATGTGGAGGAACTGGGAGCCTAGTTCATGGCCGGTGGGAATGTCAAATGTTTCCACTATGGAAAACAGGTTGGCAGCTCTCCAAAATGTTGAGAATTGAGTCGCCGTAGGTATCTACCCGCTATCTTCTGAAAGTTCGAGTCCCCACAAAATTCATATGTTGCAATCCTAACTCCCAAGGTGATGGTATTAGGAGTTGGGGCTTTGGGAGGTGGGTAGGTCATGAATGAGATTAGTGCCCTTTTAAAAGGGACCCCAGAGAGTCGCTGGCCCCCTCCACCATGTGAGGACACAGCGAGAAGACAGCCGTCTATGAACCAGGAAGCAGGCCCCCACCAGACACTGAATCTGCCTGCACCCTGAACTTGGACTTCCAGCCTCCAGAACTGTGAGAAATAAATGTTTGCTGTTTACAAGCCACCCGGTCTGTGGTATTTGTTATAACAGCCAAAGTAGGCTAATACAACACCCCAAAGAAATGAAAACACAGGTCCTCACAAGAACTTGTATGAGAATGTTCAAAATGGCATTATTCATAAGAGACTGAAAAGAATCCAAGTGTCCACTAGCTGGTGACTGAACAAACGAAATGTGGTGTATTCGTACAATGGAATACTATTCGGGGATAAAAAGGAACAAAGTACTGATACATGATAGCATGGATGAATGTCAGGAACACTATGCTTAGTAAAAGCATTGTATCAGGGGTTGACATATTCACACTACTATATATAAAATGGGCAACTAATAAGGCCCTACGTATAGCACAGGGAACTCTACTCGATACTCTGTAATGACTTCTATGGGGAAAAGAATCTAAAAGAGAGTGGATATATGTGTATGTATAACTGATTCACTTTGCTGTACACCTGAAACTAACACAACATTGTAAATCAATTATAGATCCAATAAAAATTATATTAAAAAGCATTGTATGAGTCCATTCATATAAAATGTCAGAGAGGCAAGTCTATGGTGACAGAGCACGTAACAGTATTTGCCTGGAGCTAGGTGTTGGGGCAGAGATTGGCTGCAAACAGGCATGAGAGAACGTTTTGGTCTGGGGTGATGGAAATGTTTTAAAATTGGATTGTGGTGATGGTTGCACAACTCTATAAATTTACTGAAAATTATTGAATTGTACACTTATGAATTCTATGGTGCAAAAATTATACCTCAATGAAAATAGATCACACTATAAAAGAAAACTCCGTAAGATCAACATCAGAACATGACCTCTGTTTTAGTTTTTCTAGACTCTGTCAAGTGAATGCTCACATCAGTTCATTAGAAGATCCAGTCTCATTTTTCATGGTGACAGGGGATTTCGTGTTACTGGGGAGTCTGTCAGAGTTCAAGGCGGGGACCAAAACCACTTGGGTCTTTCCAGGAGGAAGAAAGCCCATACTAAGAATTAGATGCTTATGGCTCAAGTCTCATGTTCCAAGCTGGACCTCAGGCTCACCAGCTCTGAGTCCATCCTCAAGTGGCCTGGGTCCCAGGAGGCTGCCCAGCCGGGACCCCTTACCCAGGAAGCAGAGAACACATGCGAGATGCTGCAGCACAAGGATCTGGCGCTTCCAAACCCAGGTGCTGGGCTCACAGCCCAGGCCTCACTCCCCAGGGGAATCTCATCCCAACCCCAGTCCACCCAGGGAGATGTGGAGGCTCGCAGCGGATGGAGCCCCTCCCCGGGGGCCTCTGCTGGCAGTGCAGCATCCCTCATCCAGGTGTGGGGACCACCCCCTTCCTTTGCTGTTGGCTCAGCACCACCCCAGTGTAGAAACACCACGGCACAGGAGGCTCAGACCTTCCCCACCCCACCCCTGTTCACCACGCTCGAGGAGCTGTCCAGCACCCCCTCGTCCTGTGCTGTCATCTGCCATGGAGCAGGTGTCACCGTCACCACCCCATTTCACAGGTGAGACTTTGGAAGCATAGCCCAAGGTTACGCTGGCACCTGGCAAAACCTCTGAGCCCAGGGGTCTCGATCTTATCCTCCGTGCTGTGGCACCTCTTCAGGAAGTGGGGATGGTGATGAAAGTTTATTGACAACGTCATTCTATTCAGAACAATGCTTCCGGGAAACATTAACCAAGTATTTACTTGTTAAATAAATGCCTCCCTGCCCCAAATGGTGCCCACACCCTGCACCTTGCATCCCAAACCCCTGTGATATGCATTCCTGAACCCAGCAGTCTCAAATCTCTGTGATCTGCACCCTGGACCTCCCGGAGCAGCGTGGCCAGGATGAGGGGAAGGCAGCTTTCAGCTCTCGATCTGCTCTCCTCGACCTTCAGATCACCCAGATGGGCCAGGGCATGGTCGCACACCCTGCATAATATTGGGGTGAATGTCTGTGCTTAGGTTTCCAAATTCTAGGTGTGTGTTGCTTCCTTGGAGTGGTTTGGGGCTCCGTCTTTAATCACTGGCTGGAAGGTTTTGCCTGTCTGGGGCAAAGGCCCACTCCCACAGCGGCACCCCAGTCTGACAGGTTTCCTCTCAGTGAGGTCACCCCGGCAGTGTGGACAAGAGGGATGCTGCACTCTCCAATAGCAGCATTCCCAGCATCTTAACAGCTGTTCACTTTTTAAACAATCTCATATTTTAAAATGTCTTGATTCTGACGTTTTTGTGGCATTGTCTGTGGATCCCCTAGGGCTTGCTTTGTTCCATATGGTGACCACTGGCTACATGAGGCTATTTAATTTAAATCCAAATTAACTGGAGTGACACTAAATGGAAGACCCAGTTCCTCGGTCACACAGGCTGCATCTCAGCTCCCCACGGCATGTGGCTAGTGGCGGCCACACTGGATGCTACAGGGACAGGATACAGAGGGGTCTGTGGACAGTACTGCTCCAAATGATAGGTTTCCCTGCTCACGTGGCATTACCTTGGCAGTCGTTCAGCCTCTGCAATTATTTGCTCATTTCTCTTTGAGAAACGACTTCCTGGAGGACGGTGAGTGTGTCTTACTTTGGTGGGCGTCGGGCAAGCCCTTGCCCATGATTCCCAAAGGAAGGGGTGGTTGGAGGGCCATTGGCTGGGGAAGGCAGAGACATTGAGAGTTGCCGATATGGGCAAGCAGGCTCTGGGCCAGCAGGCAGCAGCTGTGGCTTGAGAGGAGGCTGGGGGCGGATGGCGATGAGGAAGGGGAGCAGGCTGGGCTGCATGGGGGGCTTGCTCGCTGTCTCTGGGGGCTGCCTCCTGCCGCTGGCCCGGAGTCTGCAGGTCCTGCACACCGTGCTCCCACGTCCTGAGGACAGCCTTCCGATGCCCGGGCCGGCAACCCTGACCCCGTGACTTCCCCAGCCTGGCTCACGGTGACGAGCGGCAGAGTTTGGCAATGGAGAGCCGAGGGCTGAGTCAGGCACTGAAAAAGCCACGTGGAGCGATCATGAGGCCGGCTTGGAGCTGGGAGGCTCCGGACGCACTGGGACCGGCGAGGGGACAGGGAGGGACAGAACCCAGAGGTCAGGAGAAGACACCTGAGGGTGGAGCCGCAGGCCCTGCCGCATGCAAGCCTGTACCCACCTGGGAGTCTGTGCCCCGGGCCCGCCTGAGTGCAGCTCTGGGCCCTTCAGGGTCCCCCCACCCCCGACAAAAACAGTGGCATGGCACCCAGGGCCTGCCGTGGCCCTTCCCCCGTTTGGAGAAGCATCTGGTTCCAGCTGTCATCCTAGAAGATGAATACTCTCCTGGGGTGACGAGGAGGGCTGGGCCTGGTGGCCTGGCACCCTCACCATGTGCAGCCAGGGCCTGCCAGGACCCCCGAGGGCCACCTGCAGGGACCCGCTGTGCGGCCACCTGGCCGGCAGGACCTCACTGCGTGCGGTGGCTGCGTGGGGAGCTGGGCAGGGCGCGGTGGGGCGGCACGCAAGGCTGAGAAGTCGAGAAATGCCAAGTTTGCCGGGAAACACAGACCCGGAGGTACTGACGATGGCGGCCAGGGCGGGGCTGACGTGGCTCCTGACACTGAGGCCTAGAAGTGGGTCCTGAATTGAGTCAGTTTCCCACGGGAGAAAATTCTCTTCTCGCCCCCGGGGAAGGTCATCCTGACGATGCCGAGAAATTCCACCCTGTGACTGGCCCTCTGGGTGTCTGTGCGGAGACCAAGACCCAGGCTGGCCTGGCGGAGGCTGCAGGGCGGGGCATTCCAGCTCTTTCCATTATCAGAGAGAGACACTTATTCTGGGTAGCTCAGGCCGCTTCTTTCTTTTCTCTCTGTTACTTATTGTCTAAACCCTTGGTTATTTTTACTTTTCCTGATTTTTCCTAGTGTCCTGAAAATCCTGCCAATATTTCAAAACACACCACCTTGAATCAGACTTGAACACTTGCTGAGGCTCCGTCAGGCTCCGTGTGTTCCGGGCGAGAATAGAAATGGGCGGAGGGGCCTCCCCGGGAGGGTTTGCACCGAGGCCTCCGGCCCTCCTGTTCCCACACCAGTGTTCCTGCGGGCTGGCGACCTCCAGGGAAGACCCCAGAAATGCCTTAATATACTGCCTGAGAAAATATGTGTCCTTATTGCTAAAAAGGGGCTGGAAGAATTTTTTTTCTTTTCTCATGTATTTAGCTATATATTTTTCTTCCTATCGCCAACGTTGACTTAACATTTGCTTTAAGCCCCTCAACTCAATGCAGCTGGATTTTAGGCCACGCTACCCAGAGGGGTTGCGGTTGATTTCAGTTCACGGTAGCCCAGCAGACAGGGTTTGCTGCGTGATTATGCTCCAAGGCCATGGTGGTGGGGACGGGATGGTGTAACTGGGAAAAGGGCCTGGTGCACCAGTGAAGAGCACGCGGGCTGGGTGCACCCCAAGAGCTCTCTTCCAGCCCCCCGGGATGTGTGACCACCTCAGCTGTTGGCAAACGTGTCCTGAAGCTCTGCGTGTGTGACCAGCCTCTGTCTCAGAATCGTGGTCCAGAAGAACCACCAGACCTCAGGCTTGGAATTACAAGGAGCCCGTCGCTCTTGTTGAGATGCCCTAAGACAGTGATGCGAGTTAGATTCTGTTTCACCAGAGGCCCTGACCTCCTCTGCTCTGGAGTCACGAGATGAATGTGCTGGTACAGGAAGTGGTACCCATCGAAAGCTCCTGGTGCCACTCCCAGCCTCAGGGCGCTGCCCCATGGGACACCCCTGCTGGGGGATTCATCAGTCCAGACAAAGCCCTGGGAGCTCATGGGGGTCCCAGAGCCCGTGGGGATTTGGGGGCAGGGGCCCTGGACAACGCAGGCCACCTGTGAGGGCTCTCACACTTTTATTTATGAGCGTTCCTGGGCTCGCCTGCGCGGGCCGTGCTCCCTGGGACTGACCCCCTGCCGGGCTCTGAGCATGCTGGAGGGACAGACGGGCCGCAGCTGCAGCCACCCACAGAGGAGGCCACGTCCAAACGCCGGGGAGGCGAGCGTGGTAAAGTGGAGTGCATACTTCTGTCCTAAAATAGATTTTATCTGAAAAAGAAAACAGATGGAGACGGAGATGATTTTTTTTCTTTTATGAAAAGCACAGGAAGCTGCATAAAGCTGCTGTGTCCTTCCCCTCCCGCCTCCCCTCCAGATGAGCTGGGAGACCTCGGAGGACCTCACTTCATGGAAGATCAGCTGATAAGGCCTGGCCGGGCGGGGGGCTCTGAAATCGGCAGGTTTCCCCAGCAGAGCGGGTCAACGGAGCCCTCCTGTCTCTTTCTCCATCTGCGGGGAGACGAAGTCAAAGAGGGCAACGTCAAGAGCCTCTGTCTTGCCCGATGGCAGGACACTGCGGGGCAGACCTCGCACGGCCAGGACGCCGGCTGTGAGAGGTGGTGCCCTTGGGGGGCCTGGTGCTAGGTGGTGGGCCACCCTGGCTGGGAGGCCGCCCTGGGCAGCTCCAGGCCCTCTAAGCCATCTCCCCACTGGGTCTTGGAGCAGGCAGGCCCGGGTGCTGCCGTTGCAGGGGCAGGTATTGAGTAAGACCAGTGCGGGGAACCAGCAGGTCTTTCAGAATGTGGTGGCGAATGACGCTGGAAACAGAGGGTCTGGGTTTCCTGGCTGCCTTTTACAACTGCCTGTAAATTCTTGTTTTGGGAAAGCCTGAGAGTGTTAACAGGTCTGTATCATGATGAATATTATCTGGGTAAAGCCTTGATTCAGCAAAATTCCTCTTGACTCAGTTTGTCATCACATGACTCACTGTGGAAACGTCGAGGGAGAAAAGTCATTAAACTTCTCCGTGAAATGGCTCCATTTATTTGTGTAAAACTTGCTCTATTTATCTGAGATGATTATAAGTGTGGATCATAAACATAATTCTTAAGATTTTATGACCAGCAATTAACTTAGAGACGTGGGTTTCCTTCTATTCGATAGGTTATAGGTTTGTGCCAAAGTTAAGGACCCATTTCTTCTCACATAACGTACCCTCAGGGCGTGGAGATTAATAGCTGTAATAGGTGTGTCTGCAGCAAGAGATTGGGGACCACACCTCACACATAGACACAGCATCTTAGCAAGACCCCAAGGAATTCCTGGGCATTTAAAAAGCTTCAGTTAGGGGGTGAGACAAAACCATTTCCCAAATAACACACAAGAAAGCAAATACTCTGAAGCTTTGTAGAACTGAGCTTCACAATCTTACAGGATGTATTCTTATCTCAGATCCTGTGACCAAAAATTAGCCTGGGTAGCCGAGGCTGCAGCCATCTTCCATGGCCAGGACCAGTGGGGCCGGAGCAGGCGGGAAGGCCCAGTCACTCAGGGTCAAGGACAGACTCGTGCATTCATACGGCCGTCTCCCAGGCATAGACGCATGGAGGTGAAAGGCTTTAAACGGCAGGACAGCTTTGTGAACATCCTGGGCAGCCTACGCTCTCTGCCGGCCACCAGGCACGGCTGGGACCGTGAAGCAGGACCTGGTGATGGGGAAAGATGAGAGTGTCTGTCCCTCGCACAAACTCCGAGGGCTGGAAGCGGCCGAGCATCCTTCCTGCGGGCTCTGGGTGGACCGATCAGTTCTCTGGGAACAACCAAGCCATGAACTGCGCTGGTGGTGAAAGTCCTCTCACCCAGAGCTGGGGTTCCCCTCAGGACCCCGTCTGAGCTGAGGGACAAGAGCTCATAGTCATCAATATGCCCTGTCTCGGGGCTTCCCTGGTGGTGCAGTGGTTGAGAGTCCGCCTGCCGATGCAGGGGACACGGGTTCGTGCCCCAGTCCGGGAAGATCCCACATGCCGCGGAGCGGCTGGGCCCGTGAGCCGTGGCCGCTGAGCCTGCGCGTCCGGAGCCTGTGCTCTGCAACGGGTATATATATATATATATGCCCTGTCCCGGTGCACAGACACAGAAGTGGTTCCCCGACCCTGCCCGGCAGCCGGGATGGGTTTGGGGTTGAGAGAAGACAGCGCGGCTGTGCTCCTGTTCTGAGCTCTGGTTGCTCCATGGAGGATGAGGAGCCCTGCCCAGACAGGGGCCCCCAGGACAGGGCTCCCCTGGGGGCCCACGCCGGCCGCCACAGGTACAGCTGCTGGAGTTGAGAAAAGGTGGGATTTTCCTGCCCCCACCGCCCTTCAGGAATGGCACCAATCGCCATTTGGACGAACCTAGGTGACAATCCACAGGCTTCAAACATCGAGCACCCTGGCCCTTGAATGGAACTCGGCACCACACCCTCGTGCAGTGAGGGAGGGAAGCCAAGGCCGCCACGGGGTCCTGAGCGATGTCTCCACCTCCCTCCCCAGACTGTATTGGCACCACGGGCCAAGAACATGGACGCTGGGAGGGAAATCGGGGTGAAGGGGATAAATAAGAGGAAAGGATGAAGACAAGAGTCCAAACAGAATCCAGAATGAACACTTTGTGTCCCTGTACAGTTGCTGGGGGTGAGGGTGGAGGTTGCAGATTTGGCTCTGAGCTTCCTAGCAGTCAAAGCAAAAAGGGAAACTAGCTTTGCTCCTTTTCCCTGGAAGCCTCCAAGATGACCCACAGAGACCTTAAGGTCTTAGTTCATTGTTCTTGGGCTTTGGGTTTAAAACAAGAAAGAGGGAAAGGAAAGAAATTACTTAACGTAGAAACAAGACTAATACTCTTGGGAAAGGATGGCATTTTGTAATTATCTTATACCCCCCAGAGTCACGGCACAGGGTTGCACAACTGGGGAGTGATTCATAAATGTTTCTGGAAGTAGATTTTCTCTCCATCTCCTCCATTGCCCTTGTCCAAGCCAGCCTCCTCCGTCAGCAGTGTGTCTGCCCCATCTCCTAAGTGGTCTCCCCTTGTCTGCTTGCACTGCCCAGACGCCCCACGGGGACCTTGCTTCCCCACACAGTGCATGGCTGCAGCGTCCTTCCACCCAGGTCTCAGCTCAGACAACTTATCCAAACCATCAAATATTTTAGCACCGACCTGACGGCTTTCCACAGCCATTTTGCCACAAGATTTGGGGAAGAGGGGAGGACGGTGCAGACAGCGAGTGCACTTCCTTCCTAGAAGGGAAGTCTTTGACTCCCGCCACAGGAGAACATACAGAGGGGAGCCCCCCGGCAGGAGGCGCCCAGTAGCCCTCGAGAGCTCGTGTCTACTGGTTTGTCATCTTGTTCTTTGAAATGTAAAAATTATTTTTTATCCAAGTGTCGAATTTTTCTTTATAAATCATCATTGATAAAACCAAGAGGGGGCTACTGGTGAGTCAGTTGATTCAGGGCAACATTTCCACGACGCTACGAGAAATGATCTAGATGGATTTCTTCGCCCACTATGCCCACCGAGGTAGATGCTCTGCCAAAGATGGGCAGCTCAAGTGCACAAGATGCTATTACTATTACTGAGGGTGATTCTGTTATTATTTACCGTATTTCAAACGAGTGTTTCTCAAACCGTCTCTGATGAAAGACCAGCATTTTAAAACCGCCAGTCCCCTGGGGACCGCAATATCACGGCCAGAACAAAAACTGACAAAGCGCCCACGGCTTACTCTTGGTTTTGTCCATCCTCAGGGTGAATGGCTCATCGCCACGGCCACGGGGCTCTGGGGAGCGGGGCTCCTGACTCTGCGGGCATTACTGGGGCCTCTGGACCAAGGGCTGTCTCCCCACCCCCCATAACACCGTCGGCTGGCCACGAGTGACGGTCCCTTGTTGACCCAGGGAACGGGCTGGAAGTAGATGGTGAGTCTCCACAGCCCTGCCCCCCGCCTCCCTCGGTGAACGCTGGGCACACTCGGTTATTTTGGGGTGACCTCATCAGCTGAAACATGTTAGGTTGATTTGGTGGTGCTGACGTGCTTCGAGCAAAGTCTGTGACGAAAAAGGCAAACTTGAACTGTAAGTGGTAGGATTTCAAACGTTTTTCCTTCCCAAGTTTGGCTTTTGTATTTGTAAGACATGCACACAAACGTAGGACATCTGCATTTGGAATATTTTCAGGAGAGAGAGGAAAGTGGGCAGCAG
>NW_006797916.1:330523-344839 GCF_000442215.2 Lipotes vexillifer | reverse complement strand
GAATGAACCCCCAAACCAAAGGTCAGTCCCTGGGTCCTGGAGGGCAGGGGGTGGGGCTCCAGGGCCGCACCCCTCCATCCCCCCTCGCCCCTCCCATGCGATCGCGGAGGCAGGCAGGAAGCTGTCACCTCGGTGACGAGACCAGATTCCGGGTGGTCCAGCGACGCTCTACATGAGTCACTGGGCCGGGGCGGGAGCCAAGCTGGGCCCGACACCCACGTGTCCTCACAGCTCGTTGTTCTCTACACGTCTCTGTGTGCACTAGCAATCCTGGAGGACTTTTATAAGCTTGTAAAAAGTACAGCCATCGACGGCAGAGAAAACCATGTCTAAGCTGAAAAGCTGTCCAAGGGCCAGAAGAGACCGGGCCCCGGATTAGGCAGAAGGGAGGGGCGTCCCCCGGCCTTGAGACATAGGCGGAGGTCCCTGGAATGGAGGCAGAAAGAGGGTCTCTGAGAGGCAGCCCCTGGTGGGCCCAGCTCTCCCTGCTGGTGGGTGGCCCTCGGGTCCCTGGGGCTCAGCTCCCCTCTGCTCTCAGCCTCAGGGCCCTCCCGGGGGTGCAAACCCCACACCCGCCCTGCCTCCCCAAGTGCCATATTCCAGCCCGTGTGGTCTGACTGCTGAGTCCTGCATCTCCCATGCTCAGGGGGGGGCCCTGCGGAGTAGCTCCTGGGGCTCCTGGGCCTCACGGAGAAGCTGCCTTCCAGGCACCGTCAGCTGGCCAACTTGGATCAATGCTTCTCCAGGTGGGTCCCATCCACTCTTGTTTCTAGAAATTCCTCTCCATCCCTGGGAGGGGAGATTTTCCCAGCCTAGCCATGGGCTGGCTCTTATTTCGAGCACTCTTCTGTCATTTCACTGGGGTTCGGGGAGGAGGTGGTGGACACGTGGACACAGCCCGCTATCTCGAAGGGACGCTCTTTCCTCTGCTCTTGGGGAGACAGGGGTTCCCTTCCTTGGTGTATCACCCACCAGGGCCTTGGCCTTCAGCCTTGTATTGTGGAAATACAGTCCTCAGCCCTTGAAAAGTAAGGAAAAATAATCCTCCCACCTTACGAAGGTGTTCCAGCCTCCTCTCGTGAATGCGAGGCTGGGGGCATCTGGTGCGACCCCAGACGTTTACAGAAAAGGGCACCAGAAGCCCAGTGACGCCGATACCTAGAATATTACTCAAGGAAATAATGGCGGACGTGGACTACAATCCAATTACAAGGAAGTTTGCTTCTATCAGTAAAAAAACGAAGCAGGTTAAATATCCAACAAAATGTCAGTTTTACAGAAAGATATGATATGGAGGGAGTGTCAAGATAGCTAGTGAGTTCCATATTGACAAAAGTTTAAAAGTGTAATCATCAAAATGTTACCACTGGGCTTCCCTGGTGGCGCAGTGGTTGAGAGTCCGCCTGCCGATGCAGGGGGCGTGGGTTCGTGCCCCGGTCCGGGAAGATCCCACATGCTGCGGAGCGGCTGGGCCCGTGAGCCATGGCCGCTGAGCCCGCGCGTCCGGAGCCTGTGCTCCGCAAGGGGAGAGGCCATGACAGTGAGAGGCCCAGGTACCGCAAAAAACAAACAAAAAAAAGTTACCATTAAGAAAAAATTATTTTTAAGTTACCATTGTTTACCTCTGCATGGTGAGTTTATTAGTATATTTGAGTGTTTTCATTTTTGCTTATATGTGCTTCTTAAAATTTCAACAATAAATGCATCTTGCTTTTTTTTTTTTTTTTTTTTTTTTTTGCGGTACGCAGGCCTCTCACTGCTGTGGCCTCTCCCCCTGCGGAGCACAGGCTCCGGACGCGCGGGCTCAGCGGCCATGGCTCACGGGCCCAGCCGCTCCGCAGCATGTGGGATCTTCCCGGACCGGGGCACGAACCCGCGTCCCCTGCATCAGCAGGCGGGCTCTCAACCACTGCGCCACCAGGGAAGCCTGCATCTTGCTTTTTAATAAGAAAAAATGTTGTTCATTCAAAACAACAAGTGTTAAGCTGAGGTGATGGCAGGGCTGGGGCTGGACCCTCAATAGTGCTTGACCAAGTTCACCTGCAAAATCCAACTGACCCATGATCTCCCCCTGGAGATCGTCTCTGTCACCAAAGAGCTCTCAGATTCTACCTCTGAGGACTTGCTTGCTGAGACCAGGGTGCATAGGGGCCACAAACATCTGTGCAGAGACGGACGCGGGGCCTGCCCTCACGACACGTCCAGCCCAAGGAGCCACCGGCTGCGGGAAGAACAGAGCCCGGGCGGCTGCCCTGTGGAGAAAGGCAGGCAGGGGCCGGCACGGGTGGTCCCAGAAGAGACCTCACGCCCCACGAGGTCAGGGCCATGCTGTCCTGTCCGTCTTCATGCCCAGTATCCAGCCTGGGCTGACATAGAAGGGGCTCCAGAAACGTTTGCTGAATGAATCACCGATGGACAGCCCCCCACCTTCCCTGCCCACCATACTTGGCGTCTGCCGGGGCGCACCACACGTGAGGACACGGGACTCCACTGCAATCTACGCAGGGGACATGGCACTGCACAGAGGCCACCACACAGGGTGTGCCATCACTGCCCTCAGCAATGGGACCCTCCCCTCGTAGGCTCTGCCTCCCCCAAAGGGACACCCAGACCTGGATAGGTAGGGGGCTGGGAAAACTCAGCTCACAGTGCCGAGGGGAAGCATTTGACCCAACCCTGAACTTTTCTGGCAAGGAAGTGAAATCCACGAGGAAATATGGGGAGTCTGGGCTTCCTCACACTCTGCGGGGAGCCGTCTTGGGGGCGGTAAATCAGCGTGGGAAGGAGGCAGGAAGGTGGGGAGGACGGGGTGGGCGTGGGGCTTTGACTTGAAAAGGTTTACTCTCTGGGAAGGGTAGTGTTCTGAAGAGCGTGCTTGTGTGAGCACGTGTGCATGCATGTGGTTGTACGTGGCAGTGCACACATGCGTGGGCACCGGTGTGTGTGTGCACACCTATGTGACTGCACGTGTATGCACATGTGCATGTGTGTGACTGCGCGTGTGTGCCTGTGAGGCTGTGACCTTCCCGGCAGGAGATGCATGTTTGCATTAAAGCCCATGGAGCTTGGCGGGGGAAGTGGGGGCATCCCCAAAAGGCTACTCAGCTTCCCTGGGAGGGATGAGCTCTGCCTTCACCCGCATCCACAGCGAGGGGTCCCTCACCCTCAGGTCCCCCAGCCCTATCCTGGGCCTTTGGAGGTGGCTTGTCCCCAGGGAGGGGTCTGTGTGGGGGTCCCCAAGGAAGGACAGCTGTGTGTCCAGACCTGCACCGTCCTCTCCATCCCCAGCCCCACCCTGTCTACAGCAGAAGCTCACCCTGCCCGCCTCTCCTGGCTGGGGTTGGGGAAGATCCCTGGGTCGGTGGTCTCTTTGAGTCTCTGTTTCTTCTCCTTGTGGGCTGGGGGTGCCCTTAGGAGAGGCAGGACCTGGGAAGAGCTCAGACAGACTCTTGGAGACATGGCCCTGGTGTTCTGACCCCTCCTCATGTGGTGCAGGGGGGCAGATGCGGTCTGGTTTTGAATCTGGCCTCCGGCCTCTCCTGTGCGGTGATTCACTCATCTCCGTTGGACGCTCACGCCTCCCCTTAAAGGGTCAAGCTGGCAACCATGGGGGCCCATTCAGTTCGGGGTCACGTCCTCCTGGGAGCCTGGGTGCGGGGGCAGCCCGGTCACCCTGGAGGGGCAGCAGGAGCTGTCCGAAGCCCTGAGGCCCAGCGCCCTCCCGGAATGCTCGGGGGGCCCGTCGGAGGGCAGCCGGTGACCGTCGCAGCTCAGGCCTATTCCAGGCCCTCTGCAGGGCCCCCACCACCACACCCTTTGCTCCTGGGAAGTCCTCCTGCAGAGGGATGGCTTCCCGAGGGAGCCTTGCGATGTCCTGACCTGTTTGCAGGGTCGATACTGGCAAGCATCAAACTTGGAGCTGCTGTCCAAGCGATTACCTCATGGCCCGAACAGACTCCGGCGCCCTGCAACAGCTCTGGAGAGTCGAGGGCAGCTGTCTGATTGGATGGGAACCATGCAGGATGGTGATAAATGGGGCGAGGTGGGCGTGTGGGCAGCAGCGTCTCCTACGGCCAAACTTCAGGGTCAGGCCAAGTACCGGGGGCTGGGGTCCACCCTGGCTGGGGCGGTAGTTGCCTGGAATGCAAGCTAGCCCACACTCAGCCCTGCAGATACAGCCAGATGTTCGCGACGGGGAGGGATGCTGGCGTCGGCAGGGCAGGCAACAAGGGAGGCTGCCGGAACCTCCGGCCAGATTTCTGACATCCTCTCAGAAAAGCAACAGGCCAGGCCAGGGCCAAGACTCCCCCTTGGGGAGCGAGGATGGGGGAGAAACACGGGAAGGCATGGGAGACAACGTGTGGCAGGTGGAGGGCGGGCAGGAGGCTGCAGGGACTCAGCGAGGGCCCTGGGCTCTTCCGCTGGGAGGGAGGAGGGGGGAAAGAAGTTTTAGGGTTTGTTTGATTTTATTTTGTTTAACATCTTTATTGGAGTATAATTGCTTTACGACGGTGTGTTAGTTTCTGCTGTATAACAAAGTGAATCAGCTATACATATACGTATATCCCCATATCCCCTCCCTCTCGCGTCTCCCTCCCACCCTCCCTATCCCACCCCTCCAGGTGGTCACAAAAACCCTGGTCAGCTTGCGAGTGCGCTGTAGCCTTGTGCCAGGAGGAGGAATGTGCGGCGCCCCATGCAGGGAGAGGTAAAGGGGGACAGCACTCAGCTTCGCCCCTTCTCCACCTGTGACCCTCGCCCCTCCCAGGACGCACCTCGCCTATGGTCTCTCTTCCTCTAAGGACTGGACACAACATCACTACCGTCCATCCACGTGTGGCAGGTGCGGTGCACAGAGATGACACAAGTTGTCCCCTCCCTGCACATCCGCTTCCGGGGTTATCACGGTAACCCGAGGGCCAGGGCTTGGAGGCCTGCCATGCTCACCGGAGGGACGGAGTTCAAGTCCACAGAGACGGCCGCTCTGCCTTGTTGAATCCCCGAGTCCGCACTCCCAGCAGCAGGTCCACGTGCTTCCTGGGCCCCACTCCGTCACTGGAGAGCGCCGGCTGCCAGTGTGGTTCAGTTCAACGAGCCTCTGTCTGGTACCTTCGACCCATTTTATCCCTCTGCACCAGACATAGCCCGGATCTGCCCTTCTGCTCCCACTCAGAGACACCCTTCCTGTCTCCTCAATCTCCAAGCTGCCCCACCCCCAATTCCTCAAGCTGCTGTCAGCATGAAGGGGTTCCACCGTCTATGGTTGCGACATGTCCCTACCCCCGGGACCCTGCACTCAACACCATTTCCCACTGCCTCGCCAGAACAGAGGCTCCTTGGGGCAGTGACCCAGCCCATGTCACGAGTCGCATGACATTGGAGCTCGGGTCTCTGCACCGCAAGCCCAGTGCTTTTCTGCCAACCAGCAGGGGCTGAAAATCATTTCCCCCAGGGAGAGACACATTTCTTAAAGAGAAGCCTTAATGAGAGTATCAACACGCACAAGCTGCTGAGGGCGGCAGAGGACAGGCAGCCACAGCCACGTGTCGTGCCCCGCCCCCACTAGAAAGGTCATCCCTGAGGTCATGCCGAGGACCTGCTGGGGTCCCGGCACAGGGACTGAAGAGCCCCAGGCATTCAGTATTGTATGTTTGTGTTCACCATTATTTCATGACGCTGTTTATCCGGTTCTAGTAAACACCCTGGTCCTTTTTAGGGACTGCGTGGCACACCTTTGCACGCATACACCACAAGCTGTGTAAAATTCCCTTTAGTGCTGGAGATGCGAGTTGTTTCCAGGCCCCACCCCCCGAACCTTTTTCAACTTTTCATTGAAGCTTTACATACATACACATTTCCCATCATTTTTTAAAAGAGGCTCTTTTAAAACAGCCAAATAAATGTCTGTTCTCGAGGAAGAAAATAAAGGAACTTTGAGGTCATGTATGTTCCTCCTCCATCCCCAATTTTAGCAGAAAAATTATGTATGTTTGGATTTGCCCCCATAAGTCAAATGCTTAATGCACAGCTCTTCTTTGTAGAGGGGAGAGTTCTGTCTCTTTTATGAATCGTCCAAATCCCAAAGGTGGAAATACTTTGCTGAGCATATTAAAATGGTTCAAGATTAACTAACCTGCATTGGCTGGGAAGAGCCGCTCCTGCCAGGAAATGGCAAAGGGGTCACTTCAGAACCTCGTCTGCGGCTGGCTCACCTCGTCATCAGGAAACGCAGGGTGGCCAGATGGGTCGCGCAGAACCTCTGAGCTGGGGCCCCGACTCCCCCCAGTTTCCCCGGACCCCCCCAACTCAATTCACCTGTTTCCCTGGACCCTCAACTGCCCCCTGGCTTGCTCCAGCCTCCCAACTCCCCCCACTTTCCCTGGACCCCCAACTCCCCGCTGGCTTGCCCCAACCCAGGGTGGCCATCCCCAGGAGTAGCTCTGATCAGCTGCTCTCCATCCCAAGGTCCTTCCCTGACACACGGAGGAGCTGGGGCCTTGTGAGCACCGCCCACCAGGCTCAGCGCCTTAAGGAGCCTGTGACCCAGGGCGGTAGCCCGGGGCAGCCTCAGGTCACCCGCTGGTCGGAAGCCTAGGGGCTGTGGGTTCTGAGCCTGGCTGACCATCACCAGGGCATCAACCTCCTTTCCAACTTCACTGGTCCTCCAGCCGGCAGCCACCCTGCTATGGGCTCCCCACCCCCGCACCTCCCCGGGACCCTCCTCCCTCAGGCTGGGCCTCTTCCCTCTGCCGGGAATGGCCATCTCCAAAGGGCCACAACCCAGGCCCAGCCCAAGGCCGCCTCATCCTCGGGGCTCACCTGGGCATCCTCCCTCCAGCCTCCCCAGAGTTCCCTTTGTCTTGCATCGTGATGAACTTGGCATTGATGTTCTGGGTGTACACATCCTGACTCCCCACCTACCAGACAGCCAGCTGGAGGGCAGGGCTTGGGCTCGGGGCAGCGGTAGGGACAGCTGGATGGGTGGGGACCTGGAGGGCAGATCCGACTTGATCCTGGTCCCTGAGAACAAAATCTGAATGCGGAATTTTACTAGAGGAACAGGCAGATTTCCCAGTGGAGGGGAGAGCAACGGTGAGGTTCTCACTGAGTACACGAGACTGTGTAACTGGCGTGGGTACCTGTGTGACTCGGGCAGGTGGGGCCTGAGGAAGACGTTGCGGGAGAAGACACGGGGCTTGAGAGAACCGTCTGACCCTCCCGTGGCTATCAGGTCTCTCCACGAGGACGTGCAATCTCACCTTCTCAACAGCGTCTTTTCTCTCTCTGCCTCCTCCCTGCTCTCTTTATAGGTGAAATCACTGTGAACAGATGTGTATACTAGAGGAAAACACTAAGCTCAGGGGAAGGAGCCGTCCGTCAGATGACGTCACGCCCACTGTATTTTTGAATCTACTTATCAACCCCAACGCCTGGTCTTCTAAAGAATTTCCCCAAACATATGAAATGATTTGTTCTCCCGAGAAAGGTAGATGATCCAAACCAGGGCTTCTCAAACTGGGGTTCCCTGAAACACTGGTCCACTGGGTGGTTAATAGTTTTCTTGCACAGGTTTGCTGCACCGCAAGGGTTTATGGTATTGGTTGAAGGGCTTCTCAGAACCTTTGGTGCCCCGTGGTGAGCCGGGGCAGCCTCCCAGGGATGCAGCACTAGGCATCCCCTGCACTTTTGAACAAGGACTGACCTCCCCTGCTTTTAGGGGAATGTCCACCAGCATCTCCCAGAGCTGTGCTCCATGTGGCATCTGGTGTAGAGAAGGGTGTCTGAAATACACTGGGTGATGCTCAGACACACCACTTTGAGAAGATGCGTGATGCCGGGGGCTGATGCCTCAGCTGCCTGCACAGCACCGGGTCCCTGACAGGTTGAAAGAAGCTGCCTCTATTGGGACCCAGCTTGACATCCTGAAAAGTGTGCTGCCTTTAAAATCATCTTGGCAGCCCCCCCAGAATGGCTGCAGGCAGTACCCACCTGTACCTGGCAGTCCCCAGAAGTCCCCAGCTGCACCCAACCATACCCAGCAGCAGCTGGCAGTACCTACAAGTACTTGGCCATACCTACGAGTCCTCACTAAGCAACAAGCGTCAGTACTCATCGGTACGGCTGAACGCGGCAGCACCCGGCTCCCCCGCGGTCGGCTCGCCAGCAGTGGCTGCTCTGCGTCTTCCTGCTCTTTCTACAGTTGGGAGGGAGGGTGGCCCTGGACCAGCCCAGCCCCACAGTGGTCACAGGTGACCCCAGTGTGGTCCTTGGAGGGAGCTTGGGCTTACCGTGCCGCCTCTCCGTTCTGGCCGCTCCCCAAGCCCTGGGGAACCTGCACTTGCTGGCAGAGGGCTGGCCGCGGGGGCCTGGGGTTAGAGAGACGCTTCATCCTTTAGCCCCAGCTCAGGTGTACAGAGCTCTGCCCACCAGCCCTTTCTGCCCGTGCCCTGTGCACTCTTCCCGAGCCCGGCTTCTGCCGGCTTCTGCCCTCCCCCAACTCACCCGGGTCCCTTTAAAGGCCCGTGCAGGCCGGAACAGCCTGTACGGGCCAAACGGCCCGTCTCTCCATGGCTCCGCCCCCTGCACCCGCTCTCCGGAGTTCACGTTTCCTGCCAAAGCTGCAGAGAAGGGGGAGTCCTGGAGCAGAGGTGGGATGACTGGGCCAAAGTCGGTCGGATATAAGTGAAGCGCACATGCCCGGCCTGAAGCTAAAGCGACGAGTGTCTGTGTCACATGTGTCTCTGGTGTGAGAGCCCAGCCACTTTCTGACCAGACCACACGTGCACAGGAAGAAAGCTCCTTAAGAAACCAGCCACCACCCACCCAAGCACCTGCATGTCCCCTCGAGCAGCCCTGCCAGGCCTTTCCCTGCCCAGGCCTGGGTGAGCACTCACTCTGGTCAGGAAACAGCTGCAGAGTGATTTGCGAAGGGAAAGTTTACTGTGAGGAATTATTATCTGGTGATGGGGTGAACTACTGAGGGCCCGGAGAACCCTGAAGAGAGCAGGAATCAGAGGACCTGCCTTCAGGGGCGGTGGGGGGGGGGGCGGGCACGGCAATTCCCAGGGGAGCTGCACTCCAGGGGGCTCGCCGACCGGCTGGGAGGCACCCCCCCTGTGGTGGTGTCCACGCCCTGCTGGGAAGGACACGCTGGGGCCAGGAGGAGAAACCCCTTCCTCTGCTGAGCCTCATGGCATCCCAACAGCTCCCGCATGACAACGTGTGCCAGTGGAAAAAGGATGTGTTTGCAGGGTGCAGCCCCAGGATCACAAAGCCAGAACAACAAGGGTGGATTTGGAGCTGAGGGAGGGGCAGTCGTGCGATGCCCGCCCAATACATTTTTTATTATTGTATGCACGTAGACGGTGGCACTCCTGTGCTTTAGAAACACATCACAGAAATGTTTATCTTCAGTGTGAGTGGTGCTGTCGACTGTGTCTGGTTTAATAGCTTTTGTCACATCATGATTCAAGGTCTGTTTCTAACTTCATTGTATTGCTTACAAAGTTATGTAGATCCAAGCGGAATAATGCATTAATTGGCTGTACTTATTAAATCATGCAATCAATTTTCAATGCCATCCATCAATTATGCAAAGGTTTTTGTTAAAATTTTGCCTAGTCAATGTTCCTCTCCCCTGGTGTTAATACTTTGCTCTTGTAAATTAATTGCATGGAGTTGTGTTTTTACATTATTTAGCCAATGGATTTAAATCTCACTCAATCCCATCATCTGAAAGATTTTCAAACAGGTTAGAAAATTCTGTCCTTAAGTTTTTAAAGCATTCAGATGTAAGAATTTTTGTAGATGACAAATATTAAGTCTCAAGATTACATAACAGTGGAAAAATTTCAAACCACTATTGTTCTAAGTACAGTCACCATAGAACCATTTTCTAAAGAAGCTATTTTTCTCACTCTTTACTAAAATTTCAGCTTTACCTTGAAGGGCAGACTGTGTTTATTTTTCCAAAAATATCTACAAATAGCATACAGCTTTCAGCTACTTGTCTTCTAGAAAAGGTCAGCAAATAGAAAACACTTGTATTTTTTAAAAGAAAAGGGTGTCACATCATCCCAACAGTGGGGAGGAAGGTTAAGAGGGTGTTCAGGGATGACTAAGGCCTGAACGAGTCCCCTTTTTCTCCCAGCTCCTCTGCAGAGAGCAGTAGCCGCCGGGCCTGGGACTTTGAGCTGTGAGCTGGGTGGGCACACTAACCCCTGGAAACGGAGTGTTTAGCATTGGAAGAGTCAGAGCCCTAGGGAAGAACTGAGGGTCTGCGGGCAGCTCACCTGAGAAGGAGGGCCTCACGCAGAGCATCCAGGAGCTGAATGAGTGTATTGGGTCTTCTCTACCTCTGAAGTGAGGGGGGCAAAGAGAGTTCCTCCAGGGGGGCTCAGGAGGGGCTGAGAGCCACGGGATGGGAGATTCCTTTGCTTTTTCTACCAGTTGGATATTAAAGCTATTCCAGCAGCAGATCTGAGCCCCAAATTTCTGACAGAGGGAAAAAAACAAAGAGCGGCCTGTATGGGGATGGGGTGAGGGAGGATGCGATAGGGTGGGAGGGAGACCTTAGCTACCGGAGAGAAGACTATCAGGGTGAAACATTCGAAAATGTGACAAAGCAAAACAGAGCAGTGAGAATAGTCAGATGGGCACCTGCATGACAAGTTTACATGTAAAAGATCCAAATTCCAGCACTGAAAAGAATGCCAGAAGCTTAAAAACACGATTTGAAATGTAAACCTCCAGCAGATTGATTAAAGAAGAGATTGTGATGCAGACCTAAATGAGTGGCCCTGGGAGAAAAGGACAAGAAATATCTCAACAGACAAAGCGGAAAGATAAAGAGATGCAACAAAGGAAAATACGGTTGACTTGGAAGATAGAGCAGGAGGTCTAGTGCAAGAACCATAGAAGTTCTAGAAGTAGAGAAAAATAGCAGGTGGGAGAAAGGCAACAGCTAAACATTGGAAAACTCTGAGTTGAGGGAAGTCTGGAGGCTACACACTTAAGGGTTCATCAGTTCCAGGCTCGACCGGTGAGAAAAAACACAATCTGTGCTGTATCATGTGAAAAGTTACAGACTCTGCAAACATATGGTATTATTCCATTTATATGAAATTTCTAGAAACAGCACATCTAATCTATAGTAACAGAAAGCAGACCAGTCATTGTCAGGGGCCAGGGGATTGTAATGGAAATTTTAATGAATGTGTGATGCATAAACTTATCAGAAATCATTGGCATGTACAATTAAAATGGGTCGATTTTGTTGTATGCAAACTTTACCTAATTATATACGAATAAAAATGACAAATTCTAGGGTTTCTCCATAAAGGAAAATAATCCAACAAATTTTCATTCAAAAAGAATAGGTTACCTAAAAAAGCAAAGCAATCAGAACAGTGTGAGACATCTCATCTGATACAACACTAGATGCTAACAACAGTGGAGCAGCATTGGCAGATATCAGAGCAAAGAGACCATGACCCAGGAACCCCTGTTCCCAGCAGTGATATTATTTTGTCATCAGAGTGAAAGATATACCAAGATATAAAAATATCTCACAGGGTTTAGCTCCTAAGTACTCCATCTAAGAAAATAAGCTCCCATTTATTTAAGAAATTATTAGTCATATATTCTGTTACTTGCTGTTGAAACATTCTGAGTGGATACAGGTATTAATATGGAAGTTCTTAGAAAACCAGGAATAAATGGAGTCTTTCCATTTCATTTTTTCTTTTTTTTTTCTTTTTTTTTTTGGCCACGTCATGCGGGATCTTAGTTCTCTGACCAGGGATCGAACCCGTGCCACCTGCACTGGGAGCACAGAGTCTTAACCACTGGACCTCAAGGGATGTACCTCTTTTTCTTTTTCAAAAAACAACTTAATGATTCAGTATTTGTATGTACTGAGAAATGATGATCACAGTAAGTCTAGTTAACATCGACTAATTCTTTCCTAATCTGATCAAGAAAGTATATATTGTATCAGTAAAGAATATCACATTTAATATGTGGAAATTATTAGAGGTTTTCTGTTAAAGTCAGGAATGGGACATGAGTGCCCATGCCTGTCCATGAGTATGTTCTGGAATCTTAGCCAACACAACAAGACAAGAAAAATAAAGCAGCCTAAATAGGAAAAAGTAGAGGAGAAAATAATCACCACTTGATGAAGATTTAGCTGTCTGAAGGAGATCCAAAAAATGATCTGAAAGGTGTTACAACCTATGAGACAGTTTAGTATGTTACATATGGAATACATGAAAATCATCTGCTTTCTTACGCCAGGAAATATTTTATAATAATCAAAAAATTATGTTGACCACAGCAACAAAATATTTTGAAAGTAGGAATTCATTCCATTAGAAACATAAAGGTCTTATAAAAAGAAGGCCACGCCATTTTTATGAAAGATATTAAAGAAAAATTTAATAAGTGGAGAAACATATCACATTCTTAGATATAAAAAATCTTTATTGTAAAGGTATAAATTCCTCCAAGTTTCTTCATCTATATGTTTAATTAAATTTCAATTAAAATGTTATAGAACTTTTTTCTTTCTTTCTTTTATTTTCCTGAGGGAAACTTATAAAATACTTCTGAATGATCCTCATTGCCCACTGGAATGAAAAATTGAAAGGAGGAGCGACAGCTTTGTTTAAAGTTAGGATAATTGGAGAATAGAAATTTGAAATCTATTAAAATATACTGTAGGCAACTCTAAAATGCCCAAGAAAGTCCAGATATGGATCATAACATGCCTGAATTCAGTATTTGATAGACTAATAAAGAACGGTGACTCATTCAACAAATGGCCTCAAACCCTAAAACAACTCGAACAAATGTATGTGAACACTTACCTGATCTCAAGTAAGAAAATCCTTTCTAAGATTTTCTCTAAAGGAAAGGACTACTATATTCGACGATATAAAAACAAACAAACTCCCTTATATCTAAAACAAACAAACTCCCTTATATATAACGAAATTAAAACTGGCAAGCTAGGGACTTCCCTTGTGGTCCAGTGACTAAGACTCCATGCTGCAATTCAGGGGGCCCGGGTTCAATCCCTGGTCAGGGAACTAGATCATGCGTGCCGCAACTGAAAGAGCCCACACACCACAACTACAGCCTGGTGCAGCCAAATAAATAAATAAAACCTGGCAAACGAATATATGTCAATTATATCTCAATTTACAAAAAAAATAAATAAATAAAGCATACATTAGAAAAAACTGGGAACCTAAAAACCGAAATTATTTGCAAAATCTATGATAGACAAAGGGCACTGTGCTCAATCCATATTTGGCTCTAAAAACTAATTCAAAAGCGCACTCCAATAAAAAAGGACAACATTGACACTTGGAGCTAAGCTCTGTCACGGCCCAGGCCAGGTACCACGGCTGGAATGCCTTGTGTCAGACCCCCTGCCCCACGGCTGCCCTGGGAGGGGCGGCCTGTTAACCCTCCTCACAGATGAGCAGACTGAGGTGCTGGCGGGAAGGGGGGTTTGAACACAGAGCCTGCTCACTTACACAGTGTGTCATCCTCCCCTTCAGAGAGTGAGAAATGTAAAAAGCCCAGGGAGTCTCGAGAAATCGAAGCAAAAGCCGTGAAATGTAGTTTTACGCCTATCAAGCGGGCAGAGTGTGGAGAAGCGAATTGTCCTAGAGACCCAGGCCCTTCTTTGTCTGTCTTCCTCGCATAAGCGGCGGGTTGGAAGCTGATTAGCAGCCCTCCAAGCACAAAATGATGCCCCCCCCGCCCCCGCCGTAAGAGTTCAGGAAACCCCCTGGGACGAGCGGAGAGCAAGGCTGAGCCGCATGTGCACCGCGGCCGGGCTCCCAGAGACGCCGAGGACAACCGTGAAGCCAGAGGTTTCCCTCTCCGCCCTGATGCTCCCTTTGGGGTCCATGGGGGTCTCAGGTCTGCCCGGTGTGCTGCCTTCCATCCTGGGCTCTTCTGGGCATTCCCACCCCTCTGCTTTCTTTGACGGTTCTCTGAGCTGTATCGCTGGACACTGAACAAACGCCAGCTTGCTCTTGTTCGTCTCCCTGCTTGCTAATCCCTTGGTGGCTTCTGATGACCCAGAGTAAACTAGGAAGTGCCCACGGGATGCCCCCGCCAGCCACCCACAGACACCTCAGCCTGCTGCTGCCATCGCTGAGCAGCTCTGGTCCTGCCCGCCTCCCCTGAGAGCCCCGCAGGGTCCTTCATCTCGTTAACACCTTCAGGCCTCAGATGCGGGGTCATCTCCTCGGAAGGCCTTCCCCCCACCCCACCCCTAGTCTCAGACGCGACCCCCCC
>NW_006797916.1:320789-330350 GCF_000442215.2 Lipotes vexillifer | reverse complement strand
CCCCCCCCAAAGCAGTCAGCCCCATTCAGATTCCTTTACAGGACCCTCCTGGGTCCTCCTGTGGGACCCAGGAGGGCAGAGGCCACCCCCAGTGTGGGTACTGCTGTGTCCAAGGGCCCAGCGCCTTGCCTGACCTGTAACAGAGGCTCACCATCATTTGCTGAACAAAGCAGGAATTCTGGGATGCGTGCTGAGTCCGGTCACATGGACACCTGGATTGCCCCTGGCGTGACACCAGAAAGACAGCAGAGGGATTGCCATCGATGGGCACAGGCTGAGGTACTGCCTGGGGGGCAGGATGGAGCGGCAGAGGTGGTGCCCCCAGGAGCCCAGAGAACCAGGGAACTCGGGGCCAAGCGTGCAGAGCTCCTTATTGTGGAGATTTAAAAAAATACATACACATTATCCATATAGGCAATAAAAGTTTTGGTTTTTTTTTTTTTTGGCTGCTTCGGTGCTGCGTGCGGGCTTTCTCTAGTTGCAGCGAGCGGGGGCTACTCTTCGCTGTCGTGCGCAGGCTTCTCATTGTGGTGGCTTCTCTTGTTGTGGAGCACGGGCTCTAGGAGCACGGGCTCAGTAGTTGTGGCACGTGGACTCAGTAGCTGTGGCTCGCGGGCTCTAGAGCGCAGGCTCAGTAGTTGTGGCACACGGGCTTAGTTGCTCTGCGATATGTGAGATCTTCCCGGACCAGGGATCGAACCCGTGTCCCCCGCATTGGCAGGCGGGTTCTTAACCACTGCGCCACCAGGGAAGCCCTAGGGAATAAAAGTTTAAATGTTCTCCCATCCAAGCCTGTTATGATGGAGTAACAAATCCTTTTCAGGGAAAACTGAGAAGTCTTTGTAAAAAAGTATTTGATTCATGAACAGCAGGGTGGAGATGGCTGTGGGGAAGATGAACACATAGTCATGGGCCAGAGCAAAGAAGACGGATCATTCTGTAACCAGAGAGGGTTTGCCCGGGGCCCAGGGGGCCACACTGCCCTTATTTATCAACAAGAACTGAGATTGGTGGTGTTTCTATCTCTACCCGAGCATCTGTTCATTGATGCAGTGATTAATGGGGTGCTATTGCCAGGATATAAAAGTCCTTTCCTGAGGGGACTGTGATAGTGGCCTTGCCCTGTTTCTCCAGTGTATTTATCCTGGACTTTACAGGACAGTAAAAGCCCATCTGGAGCCATTCAAGGCCGATGCACTCCCACCATGAACACTGTCCCTCCACCATCATCACCAGCACATGATATTTGCAGCCACCTACTGTGTGCGCTGTGTGCAGGCACTGGGCCTGGCACAGTGGGGACAGAAAGAGGGGTAAGGGCAGAAAGGACATACTAGAGGAGAGAGCAAAGCCACCTCTGTTCTCAGGAGTCTGCCATCCCCTGGTGTAGACAAGGCATGTGCAGAGGTACCAACTGTGTTCAATAGCGGACCCTCCCAGACGAATGAACGGAACCAAAGAATTCTACTGGTCCAGCATGGGCTCTGATTCAGTGATTCCTTCAAGAAGTAATCACGGAGTCCCACTGCAGAGGCTGCCAGTTGTCCTGTATTTCCCAGAAATGAAATCTTTTTTAGCCACATGCGTGGCTGCCTGGAATAAAACCATACTTCTCGGCCTCACGTGCATCCCCGCAGGGCTCTGTGACTAGGGCCTGGCCGGCAGCTGTGAATGGGCACGTGATGCCACCTTCTGAGAGGTGTCCTCAGGGAATTGCCTCAGCCCTAAACCTTCCCTTTCCCTTTCCTGCCGGCCAGCACAGGGGCAGACTAGTCAGAGCTTGGACAGCTGTCTTAGACCATGAAGGCTGCCTGGCAACACTGGAGCAGAGAGGAAGCAGCCTGGGTCCCCAATGACCACGTGGAGCGAAGCTCCCAAGCAGCCTGGACGATTGCCCCCGGAGCTCCGGCCTGCAAGAACAAAGCTGTGCATGGTGAAGCCAGTGCAATCGCAGTGGATCCCTGCTGCTTGCAATAAACCCAGTTCTAATGAAAGTACCTGCTATGTGTCAGGACGCCGTGTGAAGGACTGGAGCTGTGAGAATAAATAAGATAGAGACAGTTCCTGCTCCCGGGGAGCTTTCACTCAAGCAAGAGACACAGAGAACGACCAGGTAACAAACCAGCAAAGATGCATCTTTACAAATGCTGATAGATTCAAGGAAGTAAGGAAATAACTCGCAAAGTTAGAGAGAAGCAGAGACGGGAGAGCATCTGGGGAAGTCTGCCTAAAGGAGGTGCGTTCTAGAAAAATGGGATGAGGAGAACATGGCATCGGTTACAGGGAACTGGTCAAAAGTCAGAACCGGAAGAGATGGGGGATCCACCTGTGACTGACCAGGGCATCACTGAGGGGATGGCACGGTACCCGAGCTGTGGAAGGTGAGGGGCTCTGGAGTGTGGGGACATGGTCCTGGGGTGGTCCTCTGCTGGGACAGCCCCTGGAGTTGCAGCTGGCTTTGGTCAGGGTGTGTCCGTCTCAGGGAACGCCCAGTCACTGGCCCCTGGTCTCCACACCCAGGGTGATGCTAGCACTCTTGGCAAAAATGCAGATTCCTGGGCCCTGCCTGCTGGAGATGTCTGATGTCATGAGATTGCGTTAGTGTTGATGAGCTCTAACAGCCCAAGGGACACAGGCTTCCAGAAGCTCAGATTTAAGGGCCTCAAGTTCATCTGGTCCAACCCCTTCCAGCAGCCTGAGACCCCTCCCACCCTCTGGCAGAGGGCCCTGGACTTCCTGCAGGACAGCCCCCTCCCAGACAAGAGATTGTATTGTATTGAACTGGAATCTGACCCCTTTTCTAGTGCTTCCTCTGGACTCCTGAAAATAAGATGAATCTCTTTTCCAAACGAGAAGATTTCAACCACGTGAGGTCACTTACCACAACCCATAATTCTCCTCTTTTCCTGGTTGAATGTCCTCAAAACCTGCAGCCATTTCTCCTTATGAGCTTTACTGGCTGAAGCTCAGCCTTCTGGGGCAGCAGCTTAGGAAGGGCAGCCTCTTCTCCAAGCCAGCTCAGCATCACTAATTATTAGAGAAATGTAAATCAAAACCACAATGAGATATCACCTCACACCAGTCAGATGGCTGTCATCAGAAAGTCTACAAACAGTGAATGCTGGAGAGGGTGTGGAGAAAAGGGAACCCTCTTACACTGTTGATGAGAATGTAAACTGGTACAGCCACTATGGAAAACAGTATGGAGGTTCCTTAAAAAAAACTAAAAATAGAATTACCATATGATCCAGCAATCCCACTACTGGGCATACATCAGGAAAAGACAAAAACTCTAATTTGAAAGATACATGCACCCCAATATTCATAGCAGCACTGTTTACAATAGCCAAAACATGCAAGCAACCTAATGGATAAAGAAAATGCGGTGTATATACACAATGGAATATTACTCAGCCATTAAAAAGGAATGGAATAATGCCATTTGCAGCAACATGGATGGACCTGGAGATTATCATAGTAAGTGAAGTAAGTCAGACAGAGAAAGAAATATACTGCTTATATGCAGAATATTTTTTAAAAATGGTACAAATGAACTTATTTACAAAATAGAAACAGACTCACAGACTTAGAAAACAAACTTATGGTTACCAAAGGGGAAAGGTTGTGGGGAGGGATATATTGGGAGTTTTGGATTGATATACACACACTACTGTATTTAAAATAGATAATCAACAAGGACCTACTGTATAGCACAGGTAACTCTGCACAATATTCTGTAATACCTAAATGGGAAAAGAATTTGAAAAAGAATAGATATATGTATAACTGAATCACTTTGCTGTACACCTGAAATTAACACAACACTATAAATCAACTATAGTCCAATAAAAATTTAAAAATAAATAAAGTCACATGGAGAGCTAAATAAAAAGAACCAAGATAAAATGAGCTGATGACGGCAGCAAGCTTTGTGCAAAGTCCCTCAGAGGTGCTCCCCAAGTACGACCCCATTTCCTACTTACAGACTGAGGATCCGAGAGGACCCTTTAAGACTATTTAGTTCAACCTCCAGTCTTAGTTTTCTAGGGCCGCCGTAACAGAAATTGATGCTCCCACAGTTCTGGAGGCTGGAAGTCCAAAATTACGGTCATGGCAGGGTTGGTTCCCTCTGGAGGCTCTGGGGATAAGCCACTCCGGGCCTCTCTCCAGCTCACAGAAGCTGCTGGCAATTCAGGGGGACCCTTCGGCTTGTAGGGCGTCGCTCCATCTCCAGCTCTTCACACGGTCTTCTCCCTGTTCCTTTGTGTCCTTGTGTCCTTGCTCCTCTGTTCTCTTCTGAGGACTCTCATCATTGGATTTAGGGCCCACCTGAAACCAGGAGGATTTCATCTTGCGATCCTTACCTCAATTACATCTACAAAGGCCCTTATTCCAACTAAGGTCACATTCTGATGTTGCTGGTGGACACAGCTCTTGGAGGTGACCCTGTTCACCCCACTACTCCTCTGTACCTTACAGATGAATCCAGTGGAGTATGAAAGGAAGGGGTTTGCTGGGGTGTCCCCAGCGAGTTAGTGAGGGGATTGGACAGCAATGCCATGAGGCCACAGGACAGATGTGGTGACACCCGAATTTCTCAGATGACTGAAGCTTACCTTTTTCAGAGACACACTTCTAAAAAAAATACGGTTTTGAAGACAAGCATTCTAAACCATATAAATGTGCTCCCCCACTTACTAAACAGAATTTTTTAAGAAGTCCGTCACCATTTTGTCATTTTGTTGGTCATTTCGTCATTGCTGTGAGGAGGCATCAATAAGTGAGGTTGCAACGAGGTGATGCCTTCAGATCCAGCTCAGCCGGGTGGGCTGCAGCCCTACACATTCCTGAGCTTCCTCGACTGGGTGCCTGTCAGACCTTTCCCCGAGAGTTGTCAATTCTCAGAAAGGCAGCTCATTCATTCATCACCAGCTCTTGTAGGACATTCGTCTCTTACAGACATAAGCTTCAATGAGCCGTAAAATTCATGGACACACCATATTTTGGGGGGGGGGGATATTAATCCTTATTTGCTTTCTGTATTTCTCATCTTCATCCTATTTCAAGCATATCACTCAGCTCTTTGTAATTTTTTTGCCCCAGGGAATTTTTTTTTCCAGGCAGAAAGCCAAAGCAGCTTGAAGCTAAAGG
The DNA here is from genome assembly GCF_000442215.2 of Lipotes vexillifer. NCBI lineage: Eukaryota > Metazoa > Chordata > Mammalia > Artiodactyla > Lipotidae > Lipotes > Lipotes vexillifer. The sequence goes on along the minus strand of NW_006797916.1, from coordinate 325,199 downwards.
CTCTTTCTGTCTTTTATAAAAACCTAAACCCATTTCATGAAACCCTAATCCCAAAGGCTGAGTGGGAGGGAGAAAGAGCGATTCCCTGAGATTTGGAAGAGGAGAGACATTGGCAGTCTCGAGGGCCCAGGATCTGAGCAGAGCCCAGGAGAAGAGCCCAGGAAGGGGCCAGGCCAGCCACGCTGTGCCTCCAGGGAGGCTAAACCCAGGCACTGTGGGTTTCGGTGAGGATTCCTGAGCACAAAGCACGGCACAGGAACAGCTGCTAACCCAAGGGCGGAAGTAGGTTGCTGGCGAGGGGCCTCCACAGCGGACGAGCGCTAGAGGCTCTCCATGCTCTTCTGGGCACCATGGAAGCCTTTTGATTCTGGAGTGACCCTGGGAGGGGAGGGGAGGGGTTGCATTTTCTGCCAGCTCCATAGGGTGGGGCTCAAAGTTGGGCTTAAGTTGACATAAGAAGATAAAGAAATGAACCTCCCGGATTTCTGGACAACATGACATTGTAAGTTGGTGTTTTGAGGCCTCTTCTCTGCTCCAAATCCATAGCAACCATAGATAAAACATATTTTTAAAAGTCACAGCCACACTATAAAACAGGACAAACATCTCAGAGACAGAAATAGAAGGCATAATGCAGTGAGTGGGGTGTAGGCTGGGCGTGTGCTGGGCTTCAGGTTCAGAATCAGCAGAGATAGTAACAGTGACTGAAAGAGCCCCACCTGGGCAGGGGGGTGGTGGGAAGACAGAGGCTGGCCCACTGCTCAGAGCCCCCCCCCACCCATAAGAGGAAGCAGAAAGAAAGTTCCAGTTGACTACTTTCTATAGAGGTGAGGACCCAAGGTCAGGAAGCGGCTTCATATAGAGAACGTGGGTGGAGACCACCTGCGCCTGTGATATACTCAGTGCTCAGGTGGATGAGAGCCCAGGGCCAGTGATGTGAGACCTGTGTCAGGGAGGGTGTCCCTGGAGGCTGGGTGGAAACATGTAGAACCTCTAGGCAGACAGGATTGAGTGTGGTGGGGTGAGGCATGGATAGGGAGAGAAGGAGGAAGGGTGGAGAGAGAAGGAGATATGTAGACAGAGGTGGGGGAGTGAGAGACCGAGAAGGAGAGAGGAAACCTCCTTCTACTCAAGATGCATCTGGAAACCCACATGCACAAATCTGTTGAAATAACTAACACACCCCACCCCCAAGTAGCCAAATAAAATCCACAAACTCATTCCCTATCAAATGAAAACATTAAAGCAATCTCAAGGTAAATTGTTAACATCTCAAAAAGCAACAGCCTACGAAGGGCAATAAGCTATAAACAAAAAAATTGGCAGAAACAGAGAAAAAGATCTGAACGGATAGAAATGGAAAAGATCTACCTAGAAATGTGGAAATGGAAAAGATGGTCACTGAAATAGAAAAGAAGCCAGTAGATGGAATAAAATCCAGTTAAACGCAGTCAGAGAGATAGTAGGTGAATTGGAAGACAGGTGCAAGGGATTCACCAAGAATGCATCTCATCAGAGGTCACCCAACGTGAAAGAGCGGCTCGGAGCCATGTGGCCGTGGCTGGGCAGCTCTGGCCAGAGGAGAGGAGCCCAGGGAGGGGAGAGCAGGAGGAAGAGGGGAGAGGTCGTATTTGAACAGACACCAAGAATGAGCCAAGACTGAAAAGAGATGCATGCCCTCAGACAGAGAAAGACATATACTGCTTATATGCGGAATATTTTTTAAAAATGGTACAAATGAACTTATCTATTTACAAAATAGAATCGAGCAGGAGAATAAATATCTCTGCTGTACATTGCAGGGTACATCCAAAAAATGAACTGTTGGGACTTCCCTGGTGGCACAGTGGTTGAGAATCCGCCTGCCAATGCAGGTGACATGGGTTTTAGCCCTGGTCTGGGAAGATCCCACGTGCTGTGGAGCAACTAAGCCCGTGCGCCACAACTACTGAGCCCGTGCACCAAAGCTACTGAAGCCCACTCACCTAGAGCCCATGCTCTGCAACAACAGAAGCCACCGCAATGAGAAGCACACACACTGCAATGAAGAGTAGCCCCCGCTCGCCGCAACTAGAGAAAAGCCCGCGTGCAGCAACGAAGACCCAACGTAGCCAAGAATAAATAAACTCATCAATTTGAAAAAATGAACTGTTCATTGTAAGAACTGTTCATTCAATATATTTTGCATTTGTAAACAATCATAATGACAAAGATACAGTAAAAGATATCAAATCTCTTTCCTTGTTCAGAAAGATGTAAATACTTTAGACTTCATTAGAAAAAATTTAGAGTTAGGAATGTAGACTGAAAATAAACGGTAGCCAGTACAAGGCTGGAAATAAAACCTGTAGCCTCCACACCACTGCAGAGAAGAAAAGAAGGATTCAAAAGACATCCTCACGCCTGGAAGAGGCAGAAAAAACCAAAGAAAGCAAAGGAAATTCACAGTACATGAAATACACAAAAAATGGGAGAAATAATTTTATTAATTTAGTATTCACTGTAAATAAAAGGGATTAAATTCATGTATAAAGGCTGGAGACTATAGGACTAAATCTCTCTCCCCCAAATTCGGCTAAATGCCTCTTACAAAGATACACATAAAACAAATGACAGAGACAGGTCAAAAAAATGAATGACAAAAGGACATAAAGCAAACACAAATACAAGAAAACTGATGGATCAGTAATAAGACAGTTCAATTTAAGGCAAGACAGGATGGGCCAAGTTATGCTGAGACCCCAAGGCTTGATTCTCAGCCAGCCTCCTTGCCTGCTTTGGCAGGTGGCAGCCTGCTGCCTGTCATCCTGGCCCTGGGACCAGGACCCAGGTAGTCAGAGTGGCCTCTACCTGCGCCGTTGCTGGACAGAGACACCCAGAACCACAGGCTGACTCTGAGCACTTCTGCCCAGAAGGGTCCGATGTCACTGCCCACATGTCACTGGCCGGAGCAGGTCACCAGTACTCCTGAGGTCAGCAGGCGGGACCCTCTAACTCCCCTTGGAGAGGAGAAGCAAAGGATTGTGAACAGCGACGGCTCACCCCCCACTGGCAACCAGGACCACCACGCGGAAAGGGAGCCTGGCTGGTCCGAAGGCTGAACACGCACCTAAGAACCAGCATTCGTGCACCAACGTGCTCTTTCACCCCATGGGGCCTGGCACTTTGGGAGGTTCTATCCCCTTCCTGCTCCTCCCGCTGACCTCTGAAGGTCACCCTCAGAGGAAGTCAGAGCACCCACTCTATTTCCTTCTGGGGGCCCACTGGGCCCAAGTCTTCCTCCCGAGGGTGCTGGCCCCATGACAGGATCACACCAGCTATGGCCACCTGGACCAGCATGGCCACTGGCCTAGCCTGGCCTGAGAGCTCTGCTCGAAGGGGACGTCACATAGTGGGTCACAACAGAGGCCATCAGACCTTCATGAGGGAGTAAGACCTCAAGATGAAGCTGAACACAGCGGAGGCAAAACACAGACGGAGGCCGTGTGTGGAGACTGCAGGCCGGGGAGAAGGGCAGTCTGCGGCGGCCAGGGCCTGACCCGGGGGTCCCCCCAGCGAGTGACAAGCAAGCGTGTCCTAGGTGACCGTCGGTCCTCTGAGAGGTCTGCCCTGACCTGGAGTCCTGTCTCTTCTCCAACCGCGTGTGTGCCTCCAGCACGGCACGGAGCCTCGTTATCTTGGTAACTGGGGCTCGTCCTTGTTCCCAGACGACGGCTGCAAACAGCAAGCCCGGTCCCTTCAGGATCTCAATATCACACTTAATGCATCCCCTGGGGGCTCGGGGTGGGGCTGCCTGGCGGGCAGGGGACTTCAAAAGTTATTCCCCTTTTCATGGTCTCACAGCAGAAGGTCAGGGTTTCTGGAAGCCTGGTGCCGGTGCAGGAGCCCAGGGCCTGGAGTTGCCGGACTTGACTTTTGTTCTGGCTCCTCCAGCTTTTAGCCTGTGACCTTGATCAGGATTTAATCTCCCAACTTCATTTTCTTCTTGTAATGGGAACACCTTCCCCACCTGCTTGAGGAGCCCCATGTGCGCAAGCATCGTGCAGACACAGGGGGGATGGAGCTAATTTGGGGATCGGGAAGCTGGGCGGCCTCAGAGCCAGCCAAGACCACCACTTCCCAGCTCCGCCGTCGCACAGTCACATGATTTCTCTCTTCTGGGGCCTTCCTCCCTCTCGGCCTCCACTTCTTAGAACCCACAGCCAGATTCTTTGCCTCCTCACACCTGGACAATGGCTACAGTTAGAAGAGATACAGCACTTAAAAAATCTAATATTTTTAAATACCTATTTTAAAAACATAAAGCCATGCCTTGGCTGCTTTGGTGGGGAGCACGCACACGCACACAGAGGCTGCTCTTTCGTGGGGACGTGCTGCCAGGGCCCCCCCCCCACCGCCGGCCCTTTCCCC
>NW_006797916.1:319610-320714 GCF_000442215.2 Lipotes vexillifer | reverse complement strand
CCCCACTCCCCCCAAGCCGACAGCGCGTCCAGTTCTGGTGAAGTTAAAGCAGGTGACCCCCGCTGAACGCAGAGGGGCTGGCTCCTCCCACCTCCTCCCTGAACTTTGACTGAACTGGCCTCCCTTCCGGGGCTCCTGCCTTCATGGGAGGTTTTGCCTTTTTTTGTTTGTTTATTTTTCTTTTTTTTGCAGTACGCGGGCCTCTCACTGTTGTGGCCTCTCCCGTTGCGGAGCACAGGCTCCGGACGCGCAGGCCCAGTGGCCATGGCTCACGGGCCCAGCCGCTCCGCGGCACGTGGGATCTTCCCGGACCGGGGCACGAACCCGCGTCCCCCGCATCGGCAGGCGGACTCTCAACCACTGCGCCACCAGGGAAGCCCCGCCTAGATTTCTTATACGGAGTCTCGGGGCTCTGAGAGAGGAAGTGGAGGCTGCCAGGCCAATTAAGGCCTATTCCGGAGCTGGCCCAGCATCACTTCTGCCATAGTCTGTTCATCCAAATAATCACAGGAACCTCGCCTATTCAAGGGGGTGGACAAATAGATGCCACCTCTTGATAGGGGCCATGTCAAGGCCCATCACAGGAGGGTTTGTGGGATGAGGGATAAGGTCACAGTCATCTCTGGAAAATACAGTCTGTCACTGTTATGTCCGCAATATGATGTGCAGTTGGATTCATTTGTCTGAATAGAATATGGCAGAAGTGATGCTGGGCCAGCTCTGGAATAGGCCTTAATTGGCCTGGCAATTCATTTGTCTGTTTGCATACAACTTTAAGTTTTTCCTTCCTTCTTTATTGACATAATTTAATTTTTTGAATATGTAAAAAACTTAACTTGATTCCAAAAGTCAAAAACTATGCCCAAAGGATATGGTATCCTCAGAGAAGCCTGGATCCTTCCTGATCCCACCCCCACAGCCCAAGTGCCCTTTTGGAAATTTTTTTCTGTCTTATTTTGGTTTCTTTTTGCAAAAATAAGGATAGGTATTTTTTGTATTTCCTTTTATTTCTCACACAGAAGTTAGCATACTACGTACACTGCTTTGCACTTTGCTTTTATCGCTCAACACCTGACACCTGCTCCATGTCTGTTCGTACGCTCT
>NW_006797916.1:316754-319600 GCF_000442215.2 Lipotes vexillifer | reverse complement strand
GCTCTTCCTCGTTCTTTCCTCAGCTGCGTGGAACTCCACTGTACAGATGTTTCTTCAAAACATTTCCTATGTGGCATTTAGGTTGTTTCCAACGTTTTGTCATTATAAAAGCAAAAAATATAACGGCCTCCTATATTAAATAACTTTGTATAAATGTATTTTTGTGTAGTTGGTGTATATCTTTGGTGTAAATTCCTGGAATAAGGTATAGTTCTGTTAGATATTGCCATGTCTCCTGCAGAAGGGTACCCCAGTTTGCAGTCCTACCAACAATGCATGAATGTCTGTTTCCCCACAGCCTCATCGCCCACAGTGTGTATTAGCAAGACCTTCACTTTTTTTTTTTTTTTGCCAATCCGATAGATGAGAAATGGTAGCTAGTGTCATTTAAATTATTGTTTTAGTTAATCATGGGTAAAGCTGAACATCTTTTCCTGTGATTAAGGGCTGTTTATCTTCTTCCGAATGATCTGTTTATGTTTTTGCTCATCACTCCACCAGATCTGTGGCTTCTTTTCCTGGGGAGTTTTAAGAGTTCTTTATACATCAGGGATATCGGTCCGTGATCTGTGATGTATGTTGCAAATATTTTCCCTCAGTCTGCTATTTATCTTTTCAACTCCTCTTTTCTTTAATAACATGTTTTCTTTCATTGTATCTGGATTTTTAGTCATGGCCAGAAAGCCTTTTCCCACCCACGGTTCTAAAGAAAAAGCCACATGTATTCTTTTCTAGGACATTTCCATCTTTGCTGACGTCACTCCCTTTTCTCCATCCCTCCCTCCTAGGGTGAGGAAGGAAGTTTAAGGACACCTCACCCAGCTGGAATCCTGGCGAACCAGGAAAGGCCCTTGGGGAGGTGGAAGAAAGTCCAGGCAGCAAGAGCCAGTCCCTCTTTCAGGCAGAGCCTGTGAGATGCTCACAGATGTGAATATGCAGGTTGCCGCCTCCTGGCTGATGAGAAGAAGCAAGTTTGAAGGGGAATATGCTGGAAACAGTAGCAAGTGACATCTGACCAGCCTGACACCACAGTTCTCCCTAGAATGCAGGAAAAACTATACAAAACAGGAAAAAGAATTAAAATTTTTTATTATGAAAAATTCCAAACATGTAAAAAGTAGGGAATACCACAAACCTCCACATACCCATCACCCAGCTTCAACAAATGTCTCTACTTTGCGATACTGATTCACAGAGAGAAAAATTCAGGAAGCTTCCTGCCAGGGCTCCCAGCACCCGACGTCTCCCAAGGTCTTGGGTGAATCCCCATCAACTGAGCCCTGAGGTCATGGTGGTGCTGGGTCTCAGTCCTATAGAGGACTTGTGTTCATGCTGGCGAGCTTGAGTCCTCAGAGAAAAGGATACTGTTTAGTTTGCTTCCCTTAAGAGGTGGGAAGCAAAAAAAATCCCTTCTGAAAGGAAGTTTTCTATCCAAATCCAACACAGTTTTGATGCTGAGAGGACTTGTGTTCATGCTGGCGACCTTGAGTCCTCAGAGAAAAGGATACTGTTTAGTTTGCTTCCCTTAAGAGGTGGGAAGCAAAAAAAATCCCTTTCGAAAGGAAGTTTTCTATCAAAATCCAACACAATTTTGATGCTGAGAGGATTTGTGTTCATGCTGGCGACCTTGAGTCCTCAGAGAAAAGGATACTGTTTAGTTTGCTTCCCTTAAGAGGTGGGAAGCAAAAAAAATCCCTTTCGAAAGGAAGTTTTCTATCAAAATCCAACACAATTTTGATGCTGAAAGTGATGGATGCCATTTGGAATCCATCTCACTGCAGAGGGTTCCAGAGTGACTGAGGTGTCCCCATGTTGGTTCCCTGCAGATCTCGGACCCATTGTAGATGTTGAGTCCACTCTTCCTGCCCTTATGGGTTTGGAATTAATGCTGGTTTTCTGGGTTATCCTCTGACAGGCCTGGGGTTTCTATTGAAAAACCTAAGAAAACCAGAAAACAAACAGAAAATAAACCAATGCCAGCTGCTCGGTGTTGATATGTGAGAGAAAAACGCCCACCAGCTACAGATCAGAGCCAAGAGATGATTTTTATTTTGTGCAAACAACATTATAACAACAATAATGGCATTGAAAATAGAAAACTCTCTGTAGTAGTCCATTTTGGTTGCTATAATAAATGCCACTGATGGGTGGCTTATAAACAACAGGAATTCATCACTCACCATTTTGGAGGCTGGGAAGTCTGAGACCAAGGTGCCAGCAGTCAGGTTCTGGTGGGGGCCCAGTTCCCTGTTCAGCCAGCTCATTCTCACACACCGAAGGAGCAGGGAGCTCTCTGAACCACTTTTATAAGGGCACTAATCCCATTCCGGAGGTCTCCACCCTCAAGGCTTAAGCATCTCCAAGGGCCCCACGTCCTAACACAATCACACTGGGCATTAGGATTTCAACATATAAATTTTGGGAGGAAACAAACGTAGCAAGTTCACTTAACAGTTTTCATGTTTTGTCCCAATTCCTGTCCACAGGAGTACATAGCTTCCATGTACCATGGTCATCACGTAAACATATTTCATTTCCTATGTTTTCTGGATATTGCTTCACGAGCCATCATCCACGTTGTCCTGTGGTCATCACATCCTTCATCCTTCACCTTTATCACCTCCGTTACCTCCACGGCCTCTGGGAGGGAGGGGCAGAAGGGGACCTTCTCTAACTTAGGGGCCACAGTGTGGCCACTCCAAGGGGACACCACTGCAAAGAGAAGATGTGAAGACAACGACATTTAAGATGGGCAGTTCAGGGGCTTCCCTGGTGGTGCAGTGGTTGAGAGTCCGCCTGCTGATGCAGGGGACACGGGTTCGTGCCCTGGTCCGGGAAGATCCCCC
>NW_006797916.1:297539-316452 GCF_000442215.2 Lipotes vexillifer | reverse complement strand
AAAAAAAAAAAAAAAAAAAAAAAAGATGGGCAGTTCAAAGAGGCGAGTGCAGAATGGTTGGGGAGAGGAGGCGTCCTCTGGGAGATGTCCTTCCCCCTCGGGTCGGTGGGGGCAGTCCGAGGATGACAGGTGGCGTGAGTGGCGAGAGCCGGAGAAATTGATCCCAAAAGTCAGTGTCCTCACCCACCTGCTCAGGGGGCAGATCCACATGTGCAAGGTCACCACTGGGGCAGAGGGCAGAGTGGTAGCAAGAGAGGGAAATGGTGAGGTTCCACTGAGGTTAACCCTGGATCCTGCACAGGTGAGTGTGGCTGGGGATAGCAGGGTGTGTGCGGCCAGCCTAAGGCTGACTTAGGGACCTTGGGTGGAAAGATGCTGTGTGGTGGGGATTCCCAGGGAAAGGGGGAAAAAGAACCAGCAAAAGAGAGGAGTCCTGGGCCTGGAATAACGCTGGAGGTGGGCACACTTGTGCAGCTGGCTGGCTGCAGCTCCCCCGGGGCTGTGCTATGCCCGCCTCCTCAGCAGCCCCCAGCCGTCTGCATGGCCTGGGCAGGACAGGGCCATCCCCATCCGTGGTGCCATCTCACTGCCCCAGGGGCAGGACACAGGCAAGGGTGCATGCCCTAAGTGGGGCCCATCACAGGCCCATCAGGTTTTCTGGCTTGAACTGGCGAGATGGCCCTAGTTCCTCCTACCAGAGGCTTCTGTGCCATCATGGGAAGTTCTCGAGCCTATGAAGGTGGCCCTGGGCTGACGCGGGGTGTAGTTAGAGTCCGTTGCTGGCAGCCAGAGGCCTGCCCCAAACAAGGTCCGTGTGCAAGTGGGTTGAGGATGGGGGATGAGGGAGCCAACGGGACAGGCATGACTGCAGGCCCTGAGGTGTGCCTGGCAGGGTCTTATCACCGCTGCAGGGAGGGCGAGGTTACCCTTTGGGGACCAGAAAAGGCTCTGCAGCCCCGGGAGGTGTCTATCAGGATGAGCCAGGAGTTCCCACCACCCTGATGCCACAACTCTGCAGCTGTGCATCCTAAACAGACAAACCCTTAATTTCCAGTCAGACAGCTGCCGCTACAGGCCAAAGAACACGCAGTCAATCGCCATTCACTTTTTGGTTACTTTTTCAGAACAGCTGAGTTATTTTGTTTTAAATTTGGCAGTTCCAGGGTCTCTCTCTCTGATGGGAATAGAGGCTTTGGTTTCTTCTTTGAGCCTTTACAGCTTTTGGAGTCCCGAATGAACAAGCAGACCATCCTTAAATCCCCAAAGAAACGGGGGCTGAAGGGATAGGGACAGAGGACACTTACGCAGCTTTCCCTTTTGAATGCTGGCTGCACTGGTCCCCCCAGGTGGCGGGGAGGAGGGATGGCGGCCCAGAGCGGGCCCAGCGCTGGCCCACGGGTGTCACCCCTGAGGGAGAAGCCTGGCTTCACTCCTTGCATTTTGCTTGATGACAGACCTCAGAGAGTTTCTGGAGCAGAGGAAAAGCGCATAATAAGCTTAATTTTGGAATTGCGAAGGTTATTATTATAATCATTGCCCTTTGAAGAACTGTAAATAATTCATCTGCAAAACTCCACTCGAAGTCTCTAATTAGACCCTTGTTGGGCACTTACAAAGTTGCTTCCTCGTCCAGTTGCGAAATCTATTTTGTTTGGGGTTTTTGTTTTGTTTTGACCCTCTCTCCACTGGACAAGCTAAGACATCAGCTTCACCTTGTATTTTAGGTTTGCCAAATTATGTTTCAGTAGTGCCCTGCCTCTCCCATCACTCAGGGGGGCCCTGGTGATGGTGGGGACCGTATAGGGTGGTTGGAGCGGTCTGCGTGTTAATTGATCTTTGGGCTCTTCTTGCACTTAAAGCAGACACATATTTCACAAGATCAGAGGGGCCGGGGGGATCTCAGAGATCAGCTGCTCTGTGGCCCCTGCCTGCCCTCGACTCCACCGCAGAAACCAGGCAGATGAGGTGTGGTCTTCCCAGAGGGACAGGCAGAGCCCTCAAGGTGATCAAGCAGCTGGCTCTGAAGTCTAGTGGGAGCTAAAGCACGAGGCGTGGGCCTCGGAGGCATCACGAAATGGCCTGCTTCCCTCTTCCTGGTCACACCCAGGTGACAGTCCCCAGGTACACCTGGAAAATGGTGCAGGTGCCAGTGTCACGGCAGGTCCTGCTGCAGAGGAGAGGGTTTCTCAGGGTTGTGCCTGCCTCCACTCAGATCGACTCCAAACCTCACCTGCCCTGAGCCTGGGGCTGGGCCGTCGGGGGGGTGCAGGGCATGGGGTAGAGACGACCGAGCGCTTGGCTTCCTACTCAGGACAAACGTGGAACCAGCTGCTGACCCCGCGGCACAGGAGTCCAAAAGGGGTCCTTGGGGGAGACCCCTGGACACACCACCCGCGTTGCTGGTCAGGCGCCCTGCGTGTGGGGTGCCCTCTGGGCCTGCCCAGGCCCCACCCCCCCAGGTCCGCCCCACCCCCCGCCTCCCTCACTCTTGCCCCACCCTTCACCAGCCTCTGGTCCCACCCCTCGCCTGACCCCGCCCCTTGCCTTTGCACGGGCGCATCCCATGTGGCCCTGGCCAGCGTTTTAACCTAAATTACCCGAGGTCCTCTTTAATTGGGGTTTTTGGGGGTAACCTGAGCCCATCTGGATCACGGAGAAGGGAGGCGCACCTGCACATGTACCTGCAGAGACTGGACCCCGTGCGCAGCCCACGTGGCCAGGGCTTTGCAGGGCCACCTGTCCCGAGTGAGAGCGCGTGGTGTCAGGCGGGGCCAGCTGAGGACGCCCTCCGGAATAGTGACCTGGTGGGCCCATTCAAGGCCCCTCTTCCCGCACCTCCCACCAGCTGGGCAGGCTGACCACTGCCAGACACCGCCCACCGCCCCCTGCCCCCCACCTGCTGTTTTAATGGGAGGGGCTTGTATTTAAGTCCCGAGGGGAAGGGCCCCGAAGGGGCTGAGCTGGGACCGCAGGCCAGGGGAGGAGGTAAGGGTGGCGGCGATGGCAGAGGTGAGGGCGGTGGGCAGCGGGAAGGCTGTGGGGAGGACTGACATTTCTAGGGGGTCCAAAGTGCAAGGCTGTGGACCGTGTCCTGGGTCCTAGAAACTTCCCAGGAACATTGTCCCTGATGGTCCCCTTTGGGCTGGAGTCCCATTGAGGCCCCGTGGCAGGCAGCCTTCTGCACACCTGGAGGGGCACCCTGGCTCCCCGGGGACCGTGTGTGTGGAATCCCTGCAGGTTTGCTAGTAAACGGTCAAGGTGCCTGCTATTGCACTGCAGGCTGGGGAGTGCAGGTGTGCCAGAGAGGGGCCTTCCTCATGCTGCTTTCATCAAAGGGGGGAATGATTAGGGTTGGGGGGGGTCATCCCCTGGGCCCCCACCTGAGCTCCTGGTGTGACACAGGTGACTTCAGATGATGACCTACGCGAGAGCCATAGGAGGGCCCTTGGACGCTAACATTTGGTGGAAATGGGAGAGAGGAGACTTAAGTTAGAAAATCCATATTTGCTAACCTGAATGAACTCAATCCAAATGTGTAGGAAAATGCTTGAAGGAGCACAGGGTAAAACACAGTAGTTTTTGGAGCAACAGCGTCTCCTGGAGCCCAGCCCCCGGCCGGCCCCTGGTGAGCCCCTTAGGAACAGCCTCCAGGGTCCCATCATTTGGTGGGTGTGGTGGAGAAGCCCCAGATGTGGCTCCCACAGTGGAGATGAGAGCAGGAAGGGCAAGACCCTCTCCAGAGGAACACATGGGCTTTGAGCACCGCACCCCAGGGCTGCCCCCGCCTATGGAGATTAACTTCCGGGCCCAGACTCCGTGGTGGGGCCTCGTGCCCGAAGGTCAGGGGCAGGCTGCCCAGATCCCCCACATGCCTGCTCAGTTTCTGGATGGAAAGTTTCTGTCCGTATGTTTCTCACAAGGTCCGCCCGACTGGACCGCCTGTTGTTATGAAATGCTTGGGTCTGGGGAGTCGGAGGCTCAGAGGCCGACTTCATTTTTTCTGGTATGGAGGTAGCTGCCTTGCAAGGCACTAAACTCATAAACCTGGCCTTAGAAACGCCGGTCACTCCAGATGTGATATCACCTCTATGTACATATATCGTCTTAAACTCACATACATAGAAATAACTCCCAAGCAGTTGCCACAAAGAGAGGATGAAATGGAAGGAAAGGCCCCCCTGGAACTGTGTTTATTTGCCATGAGAGGGGATGAAGTTGCCCTCTCTGGAAGCTTCTCTGGATACACCACTCTCTAATTAAGCTGACGCCTGATTACTGCTCTGGAAGTACCTCTGAAGAGTCCTGGAGGGGACTTTTCCAGGCTGATAAACTCCAGGAAAGTTCGATGAAAGCTAACCTGAATGAACTCAATCCAAATTTGTAGAAAAATGCTGTGTGATGTTTAGAAAAGGACCAAAGATGAAAACTGTTTGCACAAATCAAAATATGTATTTTAAAATCGTGGTTAAGTACATACTCATTTACCTGAATTGTACCAGTCTCAGCAATTCCTGTACTTTTGTTTTTAGGAAAAGCAGCTTCCCTCCCCCGCCAAAAAAAAGTGAACGTTGGTGTCACGATGATGGAGATATGACACATTAAAGCATACTTCAGAAAGTGAGAGACCTTGAATATTTGGTTTCCTCAAACTTCAATCTACATTATTTTAAAATATTATTTCCCTAACCAAAGTTCCTATCTTCAAATCATTCAGACCCTTTTTTGGAAGTCATGTGAAAAACATTTAAGCAAATATGGATCATTTAGTACTTATCTTCCCCACCTTTGAGTCAGATGCCTGATCCTGACGTAATTTTACAGCTAAAAACCCATAAACCAGGCTGGACGCCAAGTGGGCTTTGTGCTTTCTTAGTTACCTGCGAAGGAGCAACAGGCTGATTATAGAAGCAGACGATGGCCTGACCATCCATATATGAAAACAGAACTCTGACCACAACCTGCAGCAACTAGCCCAGGCAACCAACACCTTCTCCACAAAAACCATCTCAGGAAGGCAGCTGTCATCCACAAGTACCTTAGGAAGTCAGACCTCTGTCTCTAGTGACAGTTCGGGAAGTGAAACATCCACCCCTGTAACAATCGGCCCAAAATGACCAGGATGGGATTAATAACTGACAGCTTCCCTAATTTTTGTCCCCACTTCAAAATTAAGACCAACCAGAGGAAGCCAAATATGCACCCCGACCAATGACATGGGATGCCCCACTTGTAGTTGGTCCACTCTTACTTTCCTAGGCCCCCAGCCTCTGAGCAGGGTGCTCGGGAGCCATCCCTCTGTCCACCATAAAGCTTCCCCAGTTCTCTGCCTGCTGTGAGTCCCTGCCAAACCCAGGTGGCATTGGTTGACTGTCTTGCTAGAGCCAGCCTTTACTTTTCTCATTTGGGTGGTCTTTGTTTATTTCCACAGGAGAAAGTGCTCTGAGGAAACAGAGGGACAAATTGGCTAAAAATAACAGCATTTTGGGGGCTCATCTAAGAGCAGAGCTGACAGGTCAACAAACAATTGCAGTAAACATAACTGCCTGAGCATCATGCTTAATTTTGCATGCCGACTTGACTAGGCTATGGTCTGCTCAGATATTTGATAAAACATTATTCTGGGGATTTCTATGAAAGTGTTTTCAGTGAGCTTAACATTTAAATCAATAGGCTGAGTAAAGCAGACTGCCCTCCCTAATGTGGGTGGGCCTCATCCAATCAGTTGAAGGCCCAAATAGGAAAAAGATGGTTGACCCTCTCTCACAAAGATGGAATTTCTCTTGCATGACTGCTTTCAAACTGGAGCATCATTTTTGTAATAGAGAAGAACAAATCTGACTCCGTATTGGGTCTGTTTCTTTTACTTTAACATTTGTATTCTATTGCTCTTGTTACAATTTAAGAATGTTGCCTATAGCCTGACATATACAGAATAACCCATTCTCAAGGCTCTGACCTTTAAAGGTATAACACTTTTCCATCTATACAGAGATAAAAAGTTGCACAACAGAGAATAGCGTTTGTCTTGTTGGAGGTTTACAGGAACATCGTGACCTGGCCTACCTGGACAGCTGCAAGAACAAAGGATTCCGACACCAAGAAGTTCACAACAACCAACCACATTCCCTCCCGTTTTAATATAAAAGAAGCCTGAAATCTAACTCAGGTAAGATGGTTCTTTGGGACACTAGTCCACCATCTTCTTGGTCTGCTGGCTTTCTGAATAAAATCACTTTTCCTTGCCCCAACAAATCATATCTAGATTTACTGGCCTGTCGTGGGATGAGCAGTACAAGCTAGGACTTGGTAACATTCTCCCCCACGCCTTTGACTGTTCCTGGGACTTGAACCTACCAGCCTTCAGACTGGGACTTACATCATTGGCTGTCCTGGGGCTCCAGCTCATTTTCTCACCCTGCAGACCTTGGGACTTGTCAGCCTCACACTGTACTGGTTGTATTTCTCTGGAGAACCCTGACGGATATACCAAGGCATTTCTTGGAGAGCATCCTCAGGTAGGCTGAGGCAGCCATGGGGGGAAGGCCTACCTGGGCAGAGACACTGAGCTCTGGACAGTGTCCTTAGGAGTCACCATTCTGAAATGGGAATACCAAGGTAGGCTTGTTTCAGTAAGGTAAAGTTTAACATAGAAAATTGATGAGCAGACTAAAGGAGACAGATGACTACATCATAGTCTAGAAAACAGTTGTGGTAAAATCCAGCATCCATTAAAAACCTTTAGCAAATTAGGAATAGAAGGGAAAAATTTAACGTGATAACAAAATGACCTATATTTAAACATCATTCTTTTTTTTTTTTTTTTTTTTTTTTTTTTTTTCAGTACGCGGGCCTCTCACTGTTGTGGCCTCTCCCGTTGCGGAGCACAGGCTCCGGACGCGCAGGCTCAGCGGCCATGGCTCACGGGCCCAGCCGCTCCGCGGCATGTGGGATCTTCCCGGACTGGGGCACGAACCCGCGTCCCCTGCGTCGGCAGGCGGACTCTCAACCACTGCGCCACCAGGGAAGTCCTAAACATCATTCTTAATGATGAAAAAGTGAAAACCTCTTCCTTAAGACCAGGAAGAAGGCAAAAATGCTCTCTCCCTTCACTCCTGGTCAACACTGACCTGGGAGTCCTAGCCAGTGTGGTAAAGCCAGGAAGAGACAAGCAATAAGAGGACTGAAAGTCAAGAGACAAAACTGATAACTCACAGACGTTATGATTGCATACCTAAAGCACACAAAAGAATCTAAGATAAATTTATTAGAATTAATAAGAATCTAACAAAGTTGCTGGGTATAAAATCAATATAGAAAAATCAATTACATTTCTACCTACATACATTTCTAGAAAAAGACACAGAAAGAGATGCATTTCTAAATAGCATTTTTAAAGTGATATTCTTAGGAACAAGTTTAAAATGCAAAAGAATTTTATGGAGGAAAACTAGAACTTTTTACAAAGACATTTTTTTAAAAGATATAAATAAATGGAAGCATACATTATGCTCATGGATCTGAAATACTTAACGTGTAAAGATGTAAATTCTTCCTAAATAGGTAATGTAGATTTCAGGCAATCCCAATAAAAATGTCCATAGTTGCTTTTTTTTTGGTGGGGGGCGGGGGTTGTGGAATTTGACACCAAATAACACTAAAATATATATGAAAGCACTAAGAATCGAGAAAAATAAAGACATTTTTGAAAAAACAACCACACAGTGGGTACTTGACCTATGAAATATCTATACTTATTATAAAGCAATAATAGTGAATATAGTGTAATACTGGTTTAGGGATGGATAAATAGATCAATGGAATAGACTGCAACATCTCCAAACAGAACCTCCCATCCTTGGTATATGCAAGAAGTGGCATTTCAGATAATTGAGAAAAGGATGAACTTTTCCATAAACAGTCCTGGGACAACTGAATAGTCATATGAAACAATGGAACTGGATGCCATTTTTCAAAGATGGCTGCACCGATATATCTCCCACCCCACATGCTCTTCTTTCCATGTGACACTCCTCCATTGAGAGCTGGGTCTATGTTCTCTTCCCTTGGACCAGGGCACACCTTGATAATTACCCTGACCAACAGCATGTGCAGAAGCTTCTCTAGGGGGGCGCTGCTGAGGCTTGGTCATAATAGACAACACAACATCCACGTGGCTGTCGCTCTCTCATTGTCAGTATGCTCACTTTACACCCAGCCACCACGCTGAGAGGAAGCCAGAACTAGCCCAAATGGAGAAAAAACCCACCCCATGTGAAGGGAAACTGAGATCTCCAGCTCTAGCATCAAATGCCAGATATGTGAGTGAATGAGGCCTTCAGATGGTTCCAGCTTTCAGCCTTCCAAAGTTCCTCCAAACCCAGACATTGCAGGACATCAAATGAAAAAAGAAATGGAAAATCTTTTTCTGCTGGCTCTTTATAAATTCCTTACCCACAAAATCTGCGAGCATAATATATGATTGTTTTACTCCACAAAGTTTGAGGATAATTTGTTACATTGCCCTAGTAACTAGATAGACCCCCTACCTCACATCATACACAAAAATCGATTCCAGATAGATTATAAGCTAAAAACAAAAGATGAACTATAACATTTTCGGAAGATGATAGAGGAATTATCTTTGTGACCTTGGAGTAGGAAATTATTTCTTACATAAGACACAGGAAGAACTAACCGTTAAGGCAAAGATAGTTATATTGCTCTACAATGAACGTAGGACCTTCTACTTTATCATAAGATGTCACTAAGGGAGTGAAAAGACAAGTCACAAAATGACACGATCTGTGCCACACACATAATTTTTTAAACTGCAGGAGAGTTGATTTACAGTGTTTTAGGTGTGCAGCAAAGTGATTCAGTTCTATCTATCTAGTCTTTTTCAGATTCTTTTCCATTATAGGTTATTACAAGGTATTGAATATAGTTCCCTGTGCTATACAGTAGGCCCTTGTTTATCCACTTTATATATGGTAGTGTGTATCTGTTAATCCCCAATTCCCAATTTATCCCTCTCCCACCTTCCCCTTTTTTCTGTCTGCGAGTCTATTTCTGTTTTGTATCATTTTTTTAGATTCCACATTTAAGTGATATCATATATTTGTCTTTCTCTGACTTACTTCACTTAGGACGATATTCTCTAGGTCCATCCATGTTGCTACAGATGACATTATTCCCCTCTTTTTTTATGGCTGAGTAGTATTCCACTGTATACATGTACCACATCTTCCTTATCCGTTCATCTGTTGATGGACATTTAGGTTTCTTCCATGTCTTGGCTATTGTAAACAGTGCTGCTATGAACAATGGGGTGATGTATCTTTTCGAATTAGAGTTTTCTCTGGATATGTGCCCAGGAGCCACACACACAGTTCACAAAGGGCTCGTATGCGGGATACATAAAGAATTTCTACAAAGTAATAATACTAAAAAACAGAGAACCCAGGAGACAAAAGTGAGCGAAATTCTTAAGAGGCACTTCGTAAAGGAAGACACTGAAATGCCAATAAATTTCCTCAGTGGCCAGAGAAAATCCAAATTAAACCACAGTGAGATAGTGCCACACACCCACCAGACTGACAGAAATATACAAGCCCAACAATGCCAGATGTCACTGCGGGTGTGGCCCACTATTGAGGCTATGCATCCTTGTGAACTGCTGTGTCACTCCCTATATGCCCTAGAGAAACGTGTGCCCATGGGTCCTAGGAGGTTGTTCCAGAATTTTCAGAGCAGTATTCCTCATAATTACCCCAAATGTCCTTCAGTGTATAATGGATACATAAATTTTGGTATATTCATTCAATAGGTAAAACACTCAGTGAACTATAGTTACATGCAACAATATAGACGAACTCACAAACATGATCTGCTAAAGGGGCAAGAACAAAACAAGTACATACGATACAATTCCATTAATATACAGTTCAAAACCAGGTGAAACTGTACATGTTTGGGGACAAACAGAAAAGCAAGGGATGGTCTTTGCAAAAGTTAGGATAGTGGCCACCCTAACAGGTGGGTGGATGGAGGAGGTTGTAATTAGGAAAGGCTTCCGGGGGCTGACAATGCCCTATTTCTTGGTGACATAGGAATTAGCTTTGCAGTTATTTTTTTGCCATTACATTTGTTTTTTTTATTAGAACTAATCTCTCTCTTTTTCTTATACAGTGTATGCTTATGGTAGAAAGTTAGAAAACAAAAATAAGTAAATGGAAACCTTATATTCCCATCACCTAGAAATTGCCACTGTTAGTATTTTGTTATATCCTTCCACGTTTTTCTAAATATGTGTAATACACAAACGCATTTTCTACCCAACTGAGATCATACTGTACATAATGTTTTCACCCATCCATTGCACAATTCTGTGGTTTTTAAGTATATTCAGAAAGTTGTGCAACCATCACTCCTATCTAATCCCAGAACATTTCCATCACTTGAAAAAGAAGCCTCATACCCATTAGTAGTTACACTCACCTTCCACCTCCCCTAGTCCCTGACAATTACTAATCTAATTTCTGCCTCTGGATTTTCCTATTCTGGATATTTTATATAAATGGCATCACAGTATGTGGCCTTTTGTGTCTGGCTTGTTTCATTTTGTATAATGTTTTTGAGGCTCATCCATGTGGTGGCATGTTATCAGTACATCATCCTTTTTATGGCTGAATAATATCCCAGAGAGGGAAGGGTAAGCTGGGACAAAGTGAGAGAGTGGTAGTGTATATATGGACATATATACACTACCAAATGTAAAATAGATAGCTAGTGGGAAGCAGTCACATAGCACAGGGAGATCAGCTCGGTGCTTTGAGACCAGCTAGAAGGGTGGGATAGGGAGGGTGGGAGAGAGGGAGACGCAAGAGGGAAGAGATAGGGGGATATATGTATATGTATAACTGATTCATTTTGTTATAAAGGAGAAACTAATACACCATTGTAAAGCAATTATACTCCAATAAAAATGTTAAAAAAATAATATCCCATTGTATGGATATACCACATTTTATATTTCTGTTCATCAATTGATGGGAAAATGGGTTGTTTTCACTCTTTGGCTATTATGAATAATGCTTCTATGAACATACATGTGCAAGCTTTTTTATGTACATGTTTTCATTTCTGTTGGGTATATACATAGGAGTAGAATTTGTCTGGGTCATATGGTAACTATATGTTTAACATTTTGAGGAGTTTCCAAACTGTTTTCCAAAGTACCTGCATCACTTTACATTCCCACTGGCTGCATATGAAGGTTCCAATTTCTCCACATCCTCGTCAATACTTGTTAGTGTCCGTCTTTTTGATATAGCCACCCTAGTAGGTATGGTATCTCAGTGTGATTTTGTTTGCATTTCCTAAATGACTTATGACGTTGAACATCTTTTCATGTGCTTATTGACCATTTGTATATCTTCTTCGGAGAAATGTATATTCAGATCTTTTGCACTTTTTAAATTTGTTATTTGTCTTTTTGTTGTTGAGTTGCAAGAATTCCTTATGTATTCTAGATACTAGTCCCTTATCAGATAGATGATTTGCTAATATTTTCTCCCATTCTGTGGGCTGCATTTTAACTTTATTAATAGGGTGCTTTAGATTACAAAAGTTTTAAATTTTGTTGAAGTCCAATTTGTCTATTGTTTTCTTTGGTTGCTTGTGCTTTTGGTGTCATATCTAAGAAACCATTGCCTAATCTAAAGTCATGAAGATTTACACCTGTATTTTCTTCTAAATGCTTTATAATTTTAGCTCTTACATTTAGGTTAATCCATTTTTAGTAATTTTTTTTTGTATATGGTGTGAGGTTGGGGTACATGTGCATGTGACTGCATGCATGTGACTATCCAATTGTCCCAACAGCACCGTTAGTTGGAATGACTATTCTTTTCCCGTTGATTTGTTTTGCCATCCTTCTCTATATGTCTAATGTCTCTTTTGTTTCTCTATTTATGCCTTCTTTCATGTATTAAAGAGGTGTTTTTCTGTGTACCATTTTAATTCTCTTACCATTTCTTTTAGTGTATATTTTTGAGATATTTTATTCGTGGTTACACTGAGGGTTACATTGACATCTTAATGCATAGCAATCTAGTTCAGATTACTACAAACTTAATTTTAATAGTATACAAAAACTTTGCTCTTACATAGAACCATTACTTTCTCCTTCCTTTATGCTATGATTCTCATACAAATTACCTATTCATACAGTAACGCAGGTATATTATTGTTGTACACAGTTGTTTTTAAGATAGAAAAAAACAGTTACAAACAACGATACATGCATACCATCTTTTATATTTACTGATGTAGTTACCTTTATTGGTGTTTATTTTTTCATGTGGATTTCAGATACTGTGAAATGTCCTATCATTTTAACCTGAATAATTTCCTTTAGTGTTTTTTGTAGGGCAGTTCTGTTAGTGAAAAATTCTCTTCATTTTTTCTATCTAGGAATGTCTTATTTTTTTCTCATTTTTGAAGGTTAGTTTTGCTGAATATAGAATTCTTGGTTGACAGTCTTTTCAGCACATTGAGTATATCATCCTAATGCCTTCTGGCTTCTATGGTATTTGATGTGAAATCAGCTGTCACTCTTGTCGAGGGTCCCGTGCCTGTGATGAGTTGATTCTTTATGACTGCTTTCAAGATTCCTCTTTATCTTTGGCATTGACACTTTTATTATGACATGGCTAGGTGTGGATCTTTCTCAGTTTAACCTACTTAGAGTTAATTAAGCTTCGCAGATGTGTAGGCTGAGGGTTGTCATCAAGTTTAGAAGCTCTGCACATTGTTTTTCAAAGGTTCTTTCTGTCCCTTTTTCCTTCTCCTTTTTTCAGGAACTCCCAGTATGCAAATGTTATGCTTGATAGTGTTCCTTAGGTCTCTGAGGCTCTGTTCATTTTTATTCTTTCTGTCCTCAGACCAGAAAAACTTTATTGACCTATCTCCAAGCTGGTTGATTCTTTCTGCTTATAGCCTGAATGTGCTGTTTTTCAGTTGTACTTTTCAATTACAGAATTTTTATGAGGGTCTTCTTTTTTAAATACTTTGTAGTTCTTTATTGGTCTTCTGTATTCTGTGAGACAAAGTTCTCATATTTTCTTTTAGTTCTTTACACATGGTTTCCTTTAGTTTTTTAAACATGTTTAAAATAGCTGACTTAAATTCTTAGTCTAGTAAGCCCAACATCTGGGCTTCCTCAAGGGCAATTTCTATTGACTGCCTTTACTCCTCTGTATTGGTCATACTTATTTGTTTCTTTGCTTGCCTCATACTTTTTTTGTTGTTAAAAACTGAATTTTTAAATAATGTAATAAGGCAACTCCAGAAATTAAAATCTCCTCCTCAGGGTTTGTGTTTCTATTTGCTTGTTTTTTGACTTACCTGAGCTTATTCCATATTCTTTATCACGTGTGACGACTGAAGCCTGTGCTCAGTTAGCTTAGATGGAGGCTCATGATTGGACAGAGGTTTTCTTAAGTTCCTGGAACCAATAAGTCTCACAGCCTTCTTCGAGGGACTCTGTGTGTTGGGGGCAATCCTTCAATTCTCAGGCAAGCAGGTTACACGCTACATAAGACTTCACTTCCTGCTTGCACAGAGCCTCAGTGCAGCTAAGGATGAGAACTAAGTCCTTGTCAGTTCTCTCCTGGGCAAGTGCCCAGCTCTGAGTGTGCACACAACCCTGCACACGCATGTGGCCTTCAGATTCCCAGGAACATGTCAGAGTTTTTCCAAGCCCCGTTCTGAACTTCTCTCTCTCCAGCTCTTCTTTGTACGTTTTTCCGTCGTCTTATTGTCTGTCTTAAATGTTATCACCACCTCAGGCTGTTGTGATGATAAACTATTACCATTTCCCAGGAAACTGCAATAAACAGGCTGAGTGATGACAGTTCTCAGGGAATGGGGCTCTGCAGGAGCTCTAACTCAATTTTGCCACCTGCAGTAGCTAGCTGCCAGGCTGCTGGTTTTCATGGGATTGTGGGACTATTGACTTTCAAAGCTACCACAGAGCTGGGACAAGGGAGATAGGAATAGGGCAATTGAAAATGCCACCAAGTTCTCTGTTCTTACTGAGATTCAGCTATGTTCTTGCATAAATGCCCCCTAGATTGTTGCAAGTCTTTGGTTAATTTCCAGAGTTCTGAAAGAGTTGATTTTGACAATTTTGCCAGTGTTCTCGTAGCTTTTATATAGAAAGTGTTCAGAGGTCCTTGCGCTGATGTTCCCACTGACATCACTCTGCAGTTATTCTCGGTTTTGCATATGGCTTATGTAGTCATCTGTGCTTATAAAAAGGAGAACATAAACAAAATCCGTGTGTTGTCCTCTTGTGCTCAGCCACAATAATAAATAATGCCATTCTGTCTTCGGTGTGTTCAAAGGAGTCTGTGATGCCGTATGGTAGCTGATCCAAATTTCATTGTTAGATACTGATGTCAGTAAATAATCCAGACAGAGGAAAGGCTATATGTGCAACAATGCTCATTACAGCATTAGTCATAGGGTAAAAAACTAGAATCAATCCCGAAGTCTGAGTTAGGGGAAAGGGTAGCTCAATGACCCTGCATTTTCTCACTGGAATGGCATGTACCCATTCTCTGAAGTAATTGTGAAGACTAAGAGTAGCACGGAGAACTTTTAAGGATGTGTTTATTGAAAAAGCAAAGTGCAAACTCCTATTTGCACCATAGTTGTAACTTTGGAACAATTATATATGTGCATGTACAATCGCCAGAAGGGCAGAGAGAAAAATGAATACAGTTTGTTAGGGTGGAGAGAACTGTGGGTGTTTTTAAATTAGATGTTTTTCCATCTTACTGTTGTGCTATGAGCGCAATAAGTATGAAGTTTGAAAAAATAGGTCAGCATGTCTAATAGAAAGATTTATTTCCCCACCGCACTTCCACGCTGGACATGGCACAGGTCAGAGGCATCGATGGCAGGGGCTGCAAGAGACCAAGGTGATTCCTTTGTGATGTGACCTGGGCACAGAGCTCTGCCTCTTCAGCTACAGAGATGGGCCCCAGGGACCAGGACGGGATGGAGTGCAGCTCCTTGCCAAGCTGCTTGGAGCGGGAGAAGGAGGAGGAGAAAGTTCTCGTCCCTTCCCTCCTGGCAGAGGAGATGTTTTTCCAATTAATAACTATGAAGTCTCAAATGAAATATAAGCCTCATGAATTATTTGGCCTTTTGGGGATCCAGGAATCTTTCAGTGTCTGGACAAGGTCACCGAGGCTTCTGACGGAGGCCCACATCTCCTGCAGGGGCACCCCCTTCCTGATAATAATGGGTGACCACCCCATTCCACTCCCTCCTCCTGATTTGGGGGGCTTTCGGCTGCACTCAGTAGTCCAGAGCTGTCATCCTGTTTCTGTCCTTTTATTTATTTATTTATTTATTTAAGTGTCTGAAGGGGAAGGAAGAATCAAATGGAATATTCTGTGGGAATCATTTGTCAGAGTGGGAAATAATTTCCCAAAGTGGGTTCCGTGTAGGTTGACCAGCTGTCTCGGTTTGCCTGAGCTTGGGTTTTTCTAGAACACAGAAATTTTACTGCTAAAATCAGCAGGCCCTGGGCCAAGTCCTGAGATGAAGGAGTTGGTCTCCCTAGTTCCATGAATCTCTAGTTTAGTGGGAGGCTCATAAGTAGTATTTGAAAATGGTTCCAGGATCATATACCAGTTGGCAAAATACTGGACTGGGCAAAGTCACACAGGTATATTGGGTTGTGGCCAAACAGTTCTTTTGGTTTTAAGTAGAAATAAAAGACACGTTTTTCATTTTCACCAAGAACTTTATTGAACAACGTATTCATTAACCAAATGAACTTTTTGGCCAACCCAGTATTTGCTACAGGACTTGTGAGAGTCTCATGCTATGTGGTATATGCACACACATATCCAAGGCAAACTGCCCCTGGTGTAACAGCTGAAATTCTCTCTCTCTCTTTTAAATTAAAGAAAGAAAACATTGATCTGGGGAACTTAAAGGCTTCTGGAGCTGAGTGGGCTGTGGACATCTTCTGGAAGGGAGGGAATCGTGGCCCTCCTTCCCTCTTCCCGGGAGTAAGAGAGTGGAAAGCTGCCACGTGGCCAGGGCGGTCCTCTCCAAGGTGCTCTTAGGGGAGAGGAAGTCGTGGGGTTAGCAGCTGTAAGGGCCCTCCATCTGCACAGAACCAGCCGTGCCAAGGGCTGTGATGGCCAAGGATGAGTGCTGGCCGCCTGCCTCGACCCAACCACCGGACACAGGGAAAGGGCATGCGTGCTCCTGGTCCCAGGAAGGCAGACCCCTGGGCCCACAGAGGGGCCACAGGGAGGGTTGCCTTTCGCCTGGACACCCAGGTTGTTTTGAGCTCTCATTCCCCAGGTGGTGTGGTGGGACATCCTTGCTGAGATGTCTGTATGTGCAGCCCCTGACACCTTCATGGTTGGGGGCCGTGCAGGATCCGGGGTTGCCTGCTGGCCAGGTGTTCTCACCTTACCTTCTCCACTCCTGTCTATAGAAGGCACAGTCATCCCGCCCCCTGCCACATGACCCGCAGCTATCACGAGCTGTGAACAAAACCCACAGGGAGCTTGGTACAGCCCTGCTTTGGTCTCCTTGTGTCTCCGCAGCATGGGGCGTGCACACAGGGGCTGGGGGCTTTTCCACCTTCCAGGGACCAGGCTAGGGTGGAGTCGTCCCCAGACAGGAAACTCAGGCTGCAAGGTTATGGGGTCTGAGGGGGGTCCTGGGGTCATGGCTGCTGGGCAACCGTTCGACTCCCCACGCCCTGACCTCTCATCCTCCCTGCTTCTAGAGCGACAAAGGGGTCCTGGTAGCCGCGTCTGCTGGGGTTTGCATGCTCCTTCCCTGGACTCTGGGGTCAGGGACACAAGGGCTGCTGGACACCAAGAGTCAGCTGACAGCCTCACACGAAGCTCATGGTCCCCGGGGAGGGCAGATGCAGGGGCTTTGCGACCCCGGCCTGGTCTGTGGGTGGGCTGTGGGTGAGCACAGGGCCATCCTCAGCTTTGCACCAGGCAGGGGGCGTCTCCTCACTTGCCTCCAGCCTTGGCAGGAGATCTGTACCCACTGTGGTCCCACTGGAACCTGACCCAGCCCCTCCAGCTGTCCTGGGCGAGGCTGCGGGACCTTGAGGTCGCTGTCCTATGGGAGGGGCATGGCCATCAAGCTCTGGGAGCAGAGGCCGGTGGGCTCTGGGTCAGGCATGGGCTAACTGCACAGTCACTGGCCCCCAGGGCACAAGAGCCATGCCAGGCGCCAGGGGCCCGTGGGGTGTGCAGTGCACAGCCTGCAAGTTCCTGAAACACATGATGTGCAGCAAAGCCCATGGAGGGCCACAGGGTCATCAGGGGACTCGTGTCAGGAATTCTGTGCACACGGACGCTGGTTGGGCCTGGCAGGAGCGATATGGATGGCATCTTGCGGCTGCTGATCGAGACTAAGATTTTTGATGGAAAAATGGGATGGAATTCACTCTGTCTCTCTGGGGTCTTCCTAGGTGGATGGGAGGCCAGGGGCATGCGTGCTGTCTGGCTCTGGGGAATGGTTGTAGGGGTGATGAGGGCTCAGGGTGTGTGCTGGGCGGGGGCCTGTCAGGCGCTCCAGGTTTTGCAGGCCTCTGATTTGCTCAGTGTGGAGCCTGAGACACACCAGGGCACTGAGTAGGACAGGGCACCCAGGGCCAGCAAGACGGTGGAAAGACAGGGCGCCTTTTGGGGCAGACAGGACAACTTTAACCTCGGGGGCAAGAGAGTCCCTGACCACCATCCAAAGGCAGGGGGCTCCACCGTGGCCACAGAAGAGCCACACAGCCTCTGTCGGCAGCTGGGGGTGTGCGGGCAATGCTGCCCAGACTGGGGTAAGCAGGGGAGCCCCGGGTCAGCCTCGCAGACCTGAAAGAGGCCCACAGGGTTGGCACCTCGGGCAGTGCGAGGCCTGCCACAGTTGCAGATGACAGCCACCAGGTGGCATAGGAGAGTCCAGCTTGGGCAGCCGTGGCCGAGTGTCCTGCCGGCTGCCCAGGAGGACACAGGAGCCCGGGGTTCCACACTCGGCCGCTCCCTGTCCCTTGCCCACTGCCCGCCCTCCCCAGGTGAGGCGAGGCCCACCCGCCGGACAACTTCTGTGTGTTCTGGTGGCATCTGATTAACTGTGGGTCCTGGCATGACTGGGGTACTAGGGGGGTGGTATGAGGATCCCGAGAATGGAGGCGACCAGGAGCCCCCTCCCCACACCCGGCACCAGCGGCAGAGGCAGGAGGCAAAGGAACAAAGCGGAAAATCCCCAAAAGTAAAGGAGAAGGAAAGACAGGAGGGGAGGCGACAAGCTGGGACCCTCCGTCCAGGGTGTCCAAGTCCACACCGTGTTCCGGTCATTGGAACGAATCCTGCGGAATCCTTTTCTGATTTTCCACATTACTGAACATTCTTAACTTTATCAAGGAAATGTGGCACCTGTCAGTCCAAATCATTCATTCTCTGAGCAATCTGCCTTCGGGTCTGGAAGGGCTCCTCTTTCACCAGGAGCTTGTGTGTTTGTGTGTCTGTGTGCGTGCGCACGTGTGCACGTGTGCTCAGCCCTGTGGTGGGTCAGAAACGCGAGGACAGTTTACAAGATGTGCTGCTTTTCTCTCTCTTTTTTCAGGTCCAGAGTCCCTGTGGGATCCAGTCTGCATGTGATTTCTGGGGGGCGGCTTCACTGTCTTGCAAAATCATCGAGAACTGGTGACAAGGTGACAAGCAGCTCCTGGAGGTGTGGCACCTCCATGGGGTCCTCGAGGAACTGGCTGCCGCCCTCCCGGGAGTGGGGCCCTCTGGGTAGATGCACCCGAGGAGGACATGTCTGCCAGGGAAAGGTCTGGGGAGTCGAGGCCGGAGGAGCA
>NW_006797916.1:286124-297206 GCF_000442215.2 Lipotes vexillifer | reverse complement strand
AGGAATGCAGGGAGGAAGCTGGACGCGGCCCGGGGCCTCTGGGCGGCCAGGAACCCGGGGAACACCCCACCTTTCCTTGGGGATCCAGCAAGCGGGGGCCCCTGGGCTGCCCGCTGGGGCCTGTGGCTGCAGCCTGGGGTCCCCCTCCCCAGGGCCAGGGCCAGGGCGGCAGAGGTGGCCCGTCAGGCCCCAGTTTGATGAATTCACTTTTAAACAAACTCACCACAGCCCCGACTCTTTCCTGGAAGGCCTTGTCCCATAAATTTTCATTTAGTGCCATTGCATTTTCATCCAGGGAGCTGTCAGGGGTATTTTGAGAAGGAACTGGGAGGTCAGATGGTCGGGCTTCAGCGGCGGCGCGGATTACGGCTCGGGCTGGATGCCAGACTTGGGTAAGACAAAGGGGGCCCGGCCCACAGGCTGTGTCCTGCAGGGTCCTCAGGATGGCGCTTCCGGAGTGTTGACCAAGGGCCCCCAGCCCCAGCCTCTGGGCTGACCCTGCAGACAGAGAAATGACCACTGTGGTTTTACATCAGAGGGGCCGGGAGTGTCCCCCCCCCTTCCTGAACGTGCAGACCCACAGAGGGGAGGGCAGTGAGGACTTCAAGATAACCCTCCTTTGCCCTAAGGTCTGTGGATGGTGCCTTGGAAGTATGAGGCCTCCTATTTGTAGGGACTTCCCGTGGTCAAGGTGCTTTTTCACACACCATCTTATTCGGTCCTCACAACCACCCTGAGAGGGAAACAGGACAGGAGCGAGTATCCCCTTGTGCAGGTGAGGAGACCGAGTCTCCATGGAGGTGGGGGAGGCCCCAAGGTCACGTACGGAGAGGGGCCCGGAGTGGCTAGCTGCCCCCTGCCAATCTGAAAAGCATTTCCTCAGGTAATGCTCACCCCAAGTCATTATTTTACGTGCACATAAAACCTTACAATATGTACATAAACTAAAGACTTCTTTTCCCCACTAGAAATGAGGCAGCTGGAGCACGTGGGCCTGGCGTGCTCCACCCAGGACCCACGCTCACAATGGACGAGAAGAGGGCTGTTAAGCCGCCGGGGTGTTGGCCTTCCCTACCACACCCTACAACCCAAAAGGGTCTGTCCCTCACCTTGAATGCTGAATCTGCCCTAGAACCTTCAACCCAGGAGGAGAGAGGCATAAGGATTTCCCCTGCCAGCTGGGCCTCTTCAACGTAAGAGATTAAATTCACCAAATATTTGTGGAGATGAACACGTACAGGCTTGGGGCCGAGTTGGGTCTAAAGGCCCTGCAGTGGGAAAAGGGAGGTGGTCTGCCCCCAGGAATCCAGGAGGACCTCATGGAGGAGGTGTCCCAGGAGCCCAGCCTCGAAGGTGCCTGGCTGTGCAGGCAGAGACGGTGAGGAAGGCTGGGCAGAGCTGCGCTGAGCGAGGGCAGAGTGGGCGCCCTGAGAAGCGTGTTTCTGTTGGCAGCGTAGCTGCTGGATCCATTCTCCTTTGGATGGCTGCGTGATAGGAGAATGTAGGTCAGTGGGTTTAAAAAAACACTTGCCTGGACTTTGAGTGTATGCGAGTGTGTGCAGAGAGGCTGAGTGGCCTGCCTGAGAGTCGGTGAGTATAAAGCCTTCTGTGGTTGTGAAGAGTGGAAACATCTAGTTATTTTAGTGGTGCTGGCGGGGGATGGGAGGTAGACGAGAGAGATAGACATACAATCGCATGTCTTCGTAAGCCAGTCACGGGCTCCGAGCACCAACCGTGAACAAGTCCACGTGTATGTAACACAAATTTCAGTTCAGGAAGCTGCAGATGAAAGAAAATGCCAACTGGTGAGAAAGTGCCGAGAATGGGGCCCATCGGTGGGGGGGACGTGACGGGGATTCGGAGGGGGAGCCCTGGGGCCAGAGGCCACAGACCGGAGCGGGTTAGAGAGAGAACTTGGAAACAACACAGCAGAGCCACGTGGGCCCGCATCCAAGGAGCCGACACCCCCAGCTTTAGGTGAAGACAAGATGTTTGAACAGTGACTGCAATCACGATCTCCATGATGAAATACGGGACATTATTTCAATCCGGGTGGATTTTCTAATCATCTCCCAGCAACAGTTGTAGCTCTGGAAAGCACAGTCCAGAGCTGGGGGCTCAAAGCACCCTGGGTGGCCTCGGGAACACTTAATCAAACAAAAAGCCAGTCACAGAGGGCTGATGACAACCCCCTGCCTGTCCCGGGGCTCAGGACCCAGCTGATGCTGGCAAGCTTATGGTCCTTGCAAAGGTGGTCTTGCCTGCAGGAGCCCAAAAGACCCTGGAGGGTGGCAACAAGTGGGAGTCGTGTGGGGCTCACCAGGGCTGCAAAGGGCCCGCAGCTGTCCCCTCGGCACCACGGGAACTTGGGGCCACATCATGGCTGGCCACCCAGCGGTGTGAGTCTCAGCCTCTTCAAGCTTGTCTCCTAACTTTATGTTGGGGCTGTCATGGTGCCCTCCCACGGCCCCTCCAGGAGGATTAAGGCACCGTGCCCCCTGCCCCTTCCCGCATTTAGCATGGAGCCTGGCCCTTCCCGCATTTAGCACGGAGCCTGGCCCTGCGGGGCTCAGAGTGGGCAGGTACTGCTCCCGGACACCCAGGCGCTTTGCCTGCCACTGTGACTCCAAGGCGCTTCCCCAGATGTGGCTTCTCCCTCACTCCCCTGCCTTCCCCTTCTAAGGAATTTCTTGGCTTCAGAGGGGAGGTGCTGTGGATAAGAAAAACACCTTCCCGAATACCCAATACCGAGGAGCAACCCTGTAAGTTAAATCACCTTGGTGGGAGTCCTGAACTGGCTTCCTCCACTGAAGTAATTAATGGGATGGAGAGCAGAGCAGGGGGAAGACAGAGCTTCAACTGCAGTGAGCACCAAAAATTTACAACACATTATTTTAGCCATAAAAAGCCCTTGGGGCCCTTCCACTTGCAGGTCAGCTGGCATGGAAGCCGATCCCAGCCCCGATCGGTATTTACTGAGAAAATATCACATGCCTCCCCATCTGCTATTACACTTAATATTTGAAACAGATCCACACAAAAACAAGGGGATATTTAGTAAAGGGGGCAGGCTTTCCTTTGCACATGAAGAACGTCTGATCTGAGTGAGCCAGCGGTTCCAGGAGCCTCACGTGGGCCGAGGAGGGGTGATAACCCTCAGTGCCATCGGAGAGCATTGCCGGCCACGGTCGGGGGCTTCAGCCCCCAACCACTAGGCTGCCCTTCCTCTCTCTCTGGCTTCTCCCACGACAGCCTGCATCTTTGCCCATGAACTTCTCATTCATTCATTCACCAGTGTTTATTGTGCACCTACTATGAGCTAGGCCTTGTTCCAGGTGCTCGGGACGCATCAATGAAGAAACAAAAACAGATCAAGGTCCGTGTCCTGGTGGAACTGTGTTCTGGTGGGTGAAGGGGGTCGGCTCACCAGCAAAGGGCACCAGTGACCTAGAGGGTGGTGAGCGCTGGGGACAGAGGAAAAGCAGAGCAGGCGAGGGAGTGCAGGTGGGCTGCATCTTGGCCAGGGTGGGCCGGTGGGCCTCGGTGGGAAGGAAGCCACCATATGGAAATCTGGGGAGGGACGTTGGGGTTTGGATGTGGGCCCCTCACCATGGAGGAAGGCGACCAGCAGGACGGGGAGTAGAGGTGGCAGGCCAAGACCACAGAGGGTCCATGTACTAGTTTCCTGGGGCTGCTGTAACAAATGACCACAAACTGGGTGGCTTAAAACAACAGAAATTTATTTTCTCACAGTTCTGGAGGCCAGAAGTTCGAAATCAAAGTGTCAGCAGGGCTGTGACCCCTCCAGAAGCCCTGGGAAGGACGCTTCCTCGACTCCCTCCAGCTTCTGGCGGGCAATCCTTAGATGCATCGCTCCATCTCTGCCTCGGACTTCACCAGGCCACCCTCGCTGGGTCTCTCCTCCAGTTCTCTTCTGATACAGTTACTTGTCATTGGATTTAGGGCCCATCCAGTTAAACCAAGACGATCTCATCTCAAGGGTCTTAACTAATCCTATCTACAAAGAACCTTTTTCCAAACATGGTCACATACCGGAGGTTAAGACTTGGGCACATCTTTTTGGGGGGCCACCATTCAATGCACTGCAGGTTTGTTGGATGAATGGGATTAGAAATCTGTGAGTCCTGGTTGGAGGTATCATGGTGCAGTGTGGGAACCCTGGATTCTCAGCGGGGGAGGGTCCAGAAGGTTCTAGACCAAATTGGTACAAGGCCCCACCCTAGTGTGAGCTGGGAGTGAGGTGGTCCTGGGCGTTGAGTCCCTCCGTGGGCTGTCCCCATCTGCTGGGCAGGTGCAGTCAGGGTACAGGGCGGTTAGGGGGTGCTCTGCCGGTCCTCATTTAGGCTCAGATGACCCCAGAGGGTTCTATGCAGTGAGAGCACTTGTGCACACACTCAGTAGGCATCAGCAGCCTCCACCACATGTGGGCACTGTGGTTACAACAAGAGGTGGACAAGCCCCGTCCAACGGGAGCGATGCTGCCTACTGCCCACTGGTGACGGCAATGGAGAAGGCTCAGGCAAAGAGAGGGGTGTGCTGAACCTGCAAAGCCTGGGTGAGGGGCTCAGCCTCCCCCCACAGGGGTCTGGGGGTCGAAGTCAGCTCTACGAGGACCAGCGTGTTGGGAGGGTGGAGCAGGGAGGGAGTGATGGTAAGGAGGATGTTGCAGGCAGTGGGGACACAGCGTGGAGCGTGGAGGTGACGGCGGGCTGGTGGTGGTGAGACATGAGGCTGGAGAGGTGGGCAGGGGCTGATCTCAGGGATCCTGACCGGCAGGGCTGGGATGGGCCCTACCCTGGAGTCTTAGGTGGGATCCAGGCTCGGGTCCACTGTGTAATAGATGGGTCACCTGGGAGGTTCATGAAGGATGCATTTGGGGTTAAGGGCACCAGAGGTCGGTGGTCCCATCCGTATATTAGAATCAGGGCACAGATGCATCACAGCTGATGTCCAAAGCACTTTCCCACCATGATCTGACTTAACCTCCCAAGCCATGCTCGCTGGGAGATGGGGAGGCCTCCCTGCCTTTCACAGGAAGTGAAGGAAGGAGCGGACAGGTCGCCAAAATATTTTTTCATTTTATTTCTCAGACACCTGGGTGTTCCGATCGTAGCTGGGACTGTGAAAGGTTTGAAGTCCCATCCCTGGCTCCGGCCAAGATGCGGAGGTCAGGAGACTGCCAGCGGGGCCCGGGGCCTGGAAAGAATGTCTGGCATGTATTCTGTGTTGGATAAGCAACAGATTTACTTCCTAATGGCAAGAAAATGAAACATGAAAAGAAACAGAGAAGAAAAGGTTACAGGTTGCAAAACAGAGCTGAGAAAGAAAACTTTTAATTGTCTTATTTGAAGCCAGGACAGAGGAAAAGAGAGACCTATAATTGTGTCCTTTCCATCAGGCCTTTATAGAATGTGGACAAATTATGTCCTTTCCGTATTAAGAGGTGAAAGAATCAGTTAAATGACTGGAATGATAAAATAGCATCTTCTCACGAGAACACCCAGTGCCAAGGATGTGCAAACTCACTTGCTGACTCAGTAAACATCAGAGCAGGTAGGAGCTAAAAATCTGTCCTCCGTGGACAGAAAAAGGCAAGAAGGTAGTAATAAGAAATGTGCAAGACCTTTGTGAATAGAATCACAGTACTTTGCTGTGAGCCAGCAGGACACTCGAAGGAAAGGAGAGGCATGCCCTGTCTATAAGTGGAAGACTCCATATTGAAAATACAAAAATTCCCACAAATTAACGAGTAGATTTTCTACTATTTGAATTTAGGTCCCAGTGGGTTCAGGGAGAAAGACACAAGGAGAATTCTGATGATTCTAAAGTTCATTAGTCAAAAAAAAAAAAAAATATATATATATATATATATTGGCAAGAAAGTTTCATTTCACATCAAGCACAGAGGGGTTTTGTTTAAGGCATGTGTGGCAGTAAGAACGTCAGCCCTCATGGGGCACTGGATGGGCAGAGAGGAAGCTGCAAAGTGATGGGGCCAGGAGGCACCATGAAGCCCTGGAGGCGGCAGCGGTGGCGCCGACTCTCCGATCCCTCTAACCTTGGGGACCCAGCCCGCCTCCCTGTCTGCATCTGCCCCTCATGTCCCCATCAGCCTATACCTCACCCTCTAGGCTGTGCATCTTTCCTTCCCTTGTGGCCTTGGCTGATCCCTCCTACTATCCACTCTGAATGTCACCACGTGCGGTGGTGGAAGACAAGCCTTTAGGGATATGCAAAGCACAGTTGGAAGGGGCTGCGTTCCAAACTAAGGAATGCACCTCCATCAGGAGGGCAAGGGGAAAACTGCGGAAGGGTTTCAAACAAGGAAATGTCAGTAAGATGATGCAGGCAGAGGATGGGGAAGAAGGGAAGGAGCCCGCCGGGGCTTCCAGGAGAAAGGATGGTCCCCAAGGATGCTGAAACCTCCTCTGGGCGCCCTCCTTCCACCTCTCAGGGCATTTCACTGTCTCCGAGGGTTCAGGGCCAGATTCCAGACTGTGACTCAGGGGGTCAAGCTTTCAAAGGGTTAAAGGCTGGCTCACTGGGGTCTTTCCTTCTGGCACCGACAGGCAAGCTGTGGATCCGTGGTCCTCAAACTTTCCTCTGAAAGATTTTGGAGAAACTGGGTACCCCTCATACGTTTTAAGTTGACATCTAAACATTTTAGCAAGGTATTAAGAAGTTGCAAAGCCTATAATTTCCAGGATATTGTAAATAATAGATTTAAGCAAAAACTGTTGCTTTTCTCTTTCAAATGTACTCATTAGAATGTAAATGACATAACGAATCCCTTACTAATGTCAACTTAGAAAATACATAATAAGCTCTACCTATCAGAAAATGTGCATGTTTCCGTAATTCTTTTCCATTTCCTCTACCAATGTCTATCTTAATATAGTATATTCTCATGCTTGAAAGCCTCTTACAGATCACCCTGCTATTATTTTGTTTCTTATTAATCCTATCACAAATGAAGATACTTACATATATTGCAAATTAAAAATACGTTTTTTCCTGTGACCATGAAGCTCTAAGTATTACAACTTTTTTCTTGTAGATTAAAATATCATTGCAGTTAATATTAATTACTAATGATCAAAATTATATAAGTATGATTTAAATATTGATAATTATTAAGCAAAAAAAAGGAACATTTTCTCACAAATTGTGCTCAAACTTTTTCTATGTGTTTAATAAGGGAAAGATACGTATTGCCAAAAAGAACTGGCCAGACACCTGGACTATACTTTTAGCCTTTTGCTAATATAAGATAGAAAAATTGAACAGTTTTCTAAAACGGATAAGGTAACAATTAACTGAAGTCGGAATATATATTTAATCCAATGAATGGAAAATATGTTTTAACTATCTCATTAAGGAACAAATGCCCCATCTGAAAAAAGTCACGTGAAACATTTATTCACGGTGTTTCCAAAGTGGTATTCATCAGCTTCTGTTGGGTTAAGCCGCATAACAAATGAGCTCAAAATGCTCACAGCTCTCATTTCTTGCTCAGGCTCCTCTGTGTGTCTTCACAGCCCAGGACCCAGGCTGAGTGAGGCGGCCCCTTTCCAGGACCCCCATCTTCCTGGCTGTGGACCAGGAGCAAGAGGGCTGGTGTGAGCAGGTTGGGTGGGGCACAGGACACGCACTCACACCTGAAGTCAGCAGTGTGTCTGCCAGGAAGGAGGGGCGAGTGATCACACCTGAGGAAGTCATCTACCACAAACATAACTTAAACAAGTGGGGCTTCCTAGACCAGACTTCAGCTACATGTAGTAGAGCCAGCCCATTTCATCCACACTCCAGAGCTGCTTAAAGCTGCTTTTTCTCCCCAGCTACAGACACATCCTATAGCCAATTGTTTTTGCTTAATTAGATGAGATAAGACCTATTTTCCGTACCCGATAACCTAGTGATGTTTTCTCTGCTTTTCCCAGATTCTTTCTCAGCAAGAATGTATTATTTGATATCGATTGAGGGATGAAAGAAGGAAGATAGGAAACAGAAGTCATCATTGTTTCTGCCACCCCTTCGTAACGCCCCCAATGAGCACATCACTAGCCACGCCTCACCTTTTACAGGTGTCTGGCTGGGAAATGCTTGGTGCCTGAGGGGCTGATGGTTCCTGGATTCATTATTAAAAGCAGGCTTCCTTGCGGGAGGGGTCCGGGACATTTTCCCACCCTGGATGGGTGAGTGCCCTGGTTTTATTTGCAAAGGGGGAAAACAGCTCCTGGGGGCTCAGGCAGGGTCCAGGCAAATCCCCTTCAGTCCAAGGACTTTCGCTTTGAGTGGCTCTGTCCTCGTTGGGGGCAGAGGGAATCAGCCTTTGGTTTGAGTCAGGCTTTCTGCCCATTGCCCTCCAGCCCCAGATGTATCTATCAGGGGCTGCACCTGCCCACAGCCTGGGCCCTTGATTGGGACAGGTCTGTTCTGAAGAATCTCCCCTGGCAGGTGCCCACCCACTGGGAAATGTGGGCCCTTGTCCGGGTCCAGCTTCAATAGGTCAGACAATTGCCCCACATCACACAGACCCCTCTGACCAAATCTGGGCAGGGGAGGGGTTGGTAAGTTAGTGGAGGACAGCGGGTCACCAGAGGAGGGTGCCAGGAAGGACCCACCAAAGTCACGTCTCAATAGATGCAGAGAAAGCATTTGACAAATCTTAGCGTGTATTTATGATTTTTTTTAAACCAGAAAACTAGGAATAGCAAAGAACTTTTTAACTCAACAAATGAGATTTACTAAAAATCTATGGCGAATATAATTTATGGTAAGAAAACAGAATGCTTTCTTTCTGTGATCAGGAACCAGGCAAGAAAGT
The DNA here is from genome assembly GCF_000442215.2 of Lipotes vexillifer. NCBI lineage: Eukaryota > Metazoa > Chordata > Mammalia > Artiodactyla > Lipotidae > Lipotes > Lipotes vexillifer. The sequence continues at coordinate 288,358 of NW_006797916.1, read as the reverse complement.
CTGCTCTCACACTTCTGTTTAACATGCTCTGGAGCCTCCACCATGGCAAGGAGGCAAAATCAAAAGAAATGAAACTCATACTGATGGGAAAGAAAGAAGAACCATCTATATGCACAGGTGATAAGGTTGTCTATATAGAAAATCCTAAAAGACCTATAACAGAGCTGCCAGAAGTAAGAAGTAAGTTTGGCAGGTTGCAAAATAGCAGATCAGTGTTCAAAGATCAATTGCATTTCTGTACACTAATAAGAATCAAATGGGAATTGAAAAATTTTTTAAATAGTGCCACTTACAATAGCATAAAATATGAAATACTATTAATACATTTAACAAAAAAATGTGCAAGACTGGTGTGATAAAAAGCAGAAAATATTCGTGAATTAAAGGAGATCTATCTTATTGTTATTATTATTATTGCGGTACGCGGGCCTCTCACTATCGCGGCCTCTCCCGTTGCAGAGCACAGGCTCCGGATGCGCAGGCGCAGCAGCCATAGGCTCACGGGCCCAGCCGCTCCGCGGCGTGTGGGATCTTCCCGGACCGGGGCACGAACCCGTGTGCCCTGCATCGGCAGGCGGACTCTCAACCACTGCACCACCAGGGAAGCCCAAGGAGAGCTATCTTAGTGGAATGTTATATCCTGTTCCTGAATCAGAAGATTCAGTCCTGTTGAGATGTCAGTTCTCCTCAAATTGATCAGTGATCTAATGCAACCCCAATAAAAATTCAAGCAGATGTTTTGGGGGTAGAAATCACAAAGCTGATTTTCTATTTATATAAAAAGTAGGGCTTCCCTGGTGGCGCAGTGGTTGAGAGTCCGCCTGCCGATGCAGGGGACACGGGTTCGTGCCCCGGTCCGGGAAGATCCCACACGCCGCGGAGCGGCTGGGCCCGTGAGCCGTGGCCGCTGAGCCTGCGCGTCCGGAGCCTGTGCTCCGCAACCGGAGAGGCCACAACAGTGAGAGGCCCGCGTACAGCAAAAAAAAAAAAAAGTAAAAGGACCTACAATAGCCCAAATAATTTTGGAAAAAGGTAAAAAGGACAGAGTTGGAGGATTCACACCACCTAATTTCAAGGCTTTCTATCAAACCACAGAAATCGAGACTGTGACATCGGCATACAGATGACCATACAGATATATAGAACAGAAGAGAATCTAGAAAAAGGCTCAAGCAGATACGGTCATTTAATTTTCAAGAGAAGCCAAGATAATTCATTGGAAGAAAAGACAGTCTTTAAGCAAGGGTGCTGGAACCATTGGGTATCTACATGCAAAAAAATGAGCTCTATCCTTACCTCAAAACATATACAAAGTTTCTAGTGCAGCCAGACGGTTTTAGTGTTTTTGTGAACTTTCATCACTATTTCAATGGGAGGCGGGGAAGGCCCTCCACCAGGTTAACCTTAGGCTTCACCCCGCATTCCAGATGAAAAACCTGAGAGTCCGATAGGTTAATGAACTTGTCCTAAGCAGAGAACTAATCTGTGGGGTAACCATTCAGCTTCTTGCCTCCAAGGTCAGCAGGCTTTCCACGGGGTCATTTTGCTTCCCGGGACCCCTGGGGGATTAATCAGAGAGGACAGAGGTGTTCCAAAGTCCAAGGGGTGTCAGTGAAGTCATCTGCTTAAATCAGCGCCTTTGGGACCACAAGGGCACAAAGCCCCAAATGCCAGAGCGGGGAGTGCCCTCTGCTATCCTGGGCAGGTGGGCGCAGGGACCAAGGGCAGGGTGAGGGGCAGGTTCTGAATCTTGGGCCCTGGCTGGGAGGAGTGTGGATGTGCCTGCAGCCTGGGACAATTTACTGGGATCCCCCATGCAGCACCTCCAGACATTGCACCCCCATAACTGCAGTAAAGAGACCTTCCAAGTGCCCACCCATGGAGCCCTCGAGGGGCCCAACCAACCTGCAGACCCAAGCGAGGTCTGGACAGGCTGGGAGGGAAGCCGATTTCAGGGTCCTCGGGGCTCCAGGGACCAGATCATGGCCAAAGCGTGAGCCCAGGATGCATACGCCATGCCTCTGGGAGAAGACACTGACCCAACCCTAGAGGAAAGATGAGAGCAGATAATGTTCCAGGAAGGGCTCGGGGCCTTCTCTCTGGTGGGAAATTAGGGCTGATTCTTACTTTTGATTTTTTTTTAAAGGAAGGTACTTTTTTTACTGTGTTCTTTAACATCGCTGGAAACAAAGTTTGTACGAAACAGGGATGCCTTTTTTTTTTTTTTTTTTTTT
>NW_006797916.1:281988-285935 GCF_000442215.2 Lipotes vexillifer | reverse complement strand
GCGGGCCTCTCACTGTTGTGGCCTCTCCCGCCGTGGAGCACAGGCTCCGGACGCGCAGGCCCAGGGGCCATGGCTCACAGGCCCAGCCGCTCCGCGGCACGTGGGATCTTCCCGGACCGGGGCACGAACCCGTGTGCCCTGCATCGGCAGGCGGACTCTCAACCACTGCGCCACCAGGGAAGTCCAGGGATGCCTTTTATGACAGGAAAAGGACCCGAAAGAAGTGGCTGCCAGGATTTTGGCCATAGGGCTGATCCGAGAGGAAAGAAAAACGAAGTGAGTCAGGCTGCAGAGGGGCCGGAGAAGTGCGGTGGAGGTCTGCCCTTGCAGCCACTTGGGAGGCGGGGACCCTCGTCCCGCAGACGGCGGCTCTGATGGAAGCCTGCATCCTGAGCAAACCCCACGAGGTTCCAGTCGGCGGCAGCATCTGTGGGAGCTGGACAGACGCCCCCCAAGGTGTTCAGCCCCCAAGGGGATACTGCACCCAGATTGCTAGGAAAAATCACCCTCTCCCAGCGACAGCTAGTGTTTCTGAGGGGCCTCCCATTGCCAAAGTCCTTTTAGTAGCCACAGAGAGATAGAAAGAAACAGTCACTGCAAACCTCCCTGAAGGCTGCCTGCCAGAGTGGGGAAGCTGTGGAATGCAGGGTCAAAGGACCTGGGAAGTTACCACTGAGTGGCTGATGGTGGGTGATCTGGAAGGTTCTCTGGGGCAGTGCTGGCCCGCAAGATTTTCTGTCCCTGCCTCAAGCGGGGAAGGTCTGTCCAGCTCCTCCCACCTTGCCGTGGGGTGGAGCCTCCAGGCACCAACCCTTCCTGGACTCGGCCGAGAGCACCTGCTGGGCATGGCGTGGGTGGGGTTGCAAGGCACCCAGAGTTAAACCTGCTGACATTTAGGTGTCAACGAAGGGCACACTCAGAACTGTCAGGTCACGGAAGGAGAGTGAGCTATTTCTTGTGTCGTCCACTGGGAGACAGTTTGGGTCCACAAGTGTCAGGAGTAGAGGGGTGAACCTGGGACATCACCAAGGTGACCCTCACAGGGAAAAGGATCCCAACCTCAGCAGCACTGTCTGCTCTGTTTGTTCACTCGTGTGCACGGATATTCATTTCCTGGGGCTGCTGTAACCAATGACCACAAACCAGGGGGCTTAAAACAGCAGAAATGTATTGTCTCCCAGCCGGGAGGCCAGAGCCCCAAATCCAGGTGTGGGCAGGGCCACGCTCCCTCCCGTGGCTCCAGGGGAGGGTCCTTCCCTGCCTCCTCCGATTTCTGGCCGTTCGTTCCTTGGCTTGTGGCTGCATCTTTCCAGTTTCCGCCTTTTCTTCACATGGCCTTCCCTCTGTGTCTGTGTCCTAGCCTCTTCTTGTAAGGACACGGTTTACTGGATGTAGGACCCAACCTACATCCAGGATAACCTTATTTCAACATGCTTACCTTAACTGCATCTGCAAAGACCCTGTCGCAGTCTGGCTCTGTGTTGACATGAATCTGGGGAGACACTATTGTTCAACCCACAGCAAGATACCTAAGTTTGTCGCGTGTCTGTTTTACCCATTTCTGTGCCAAGATGGAGAAAGTGGTATCTACCCAACCTTTTCTCAGGGGACATAGTTAATGCAGCTGGTGGGAACACACCGATAACCAGCTTGGGTGGGCAGTGAGAAACCCGGGCAACCTCGGCATCAGTTACTGGTAATAATAAGCCGCTGTTTTAAGGGGGCTGGTGAGGTTCCTCCAGGGTTTTGCAGGGTTGAGGCAGAGCCATATTACAGGGTCCATAAGCAGCAAATCTCAGACTCAAGGAGGGAGGGAAGGAAAGGGGTCTCCTGGTGGTGGCTCCAGAGAGCGAGGCAGGCAGGGGGATCCCAGGAACTCGCCACTGGGAAGACTGGAGGAATCCCTCCCTCTGCCTTTCCCTACAAAACCTTCAATAACATCCAGGTTTTGCACTAATGCCTAGTGGGAGAGTGTTATTTCTGGGAATTTTCCGAGGCTTATTACAAGGAAGGTCCCGGACAAGAACAAAATTTTCATAGAGGGAAAGCCACCATCTGGGACTTTTCTCCTCTCTCCCAGCTGTGGAGCTGGGAGCTTGCAGCCTGCACCCGGGCGGGTGGTAGGAGGTCAATTCCTGCCGAACAGTAGACCTCACATAAGGGGCTCACATTAGAATAAACATGTGGAAGGGGCTTTTGTTCTCTGGGAAGACAATGCCCAGGGACATTTGTAGTCAGGATTCTGGAGGGCGTGGACCTGAAGCAACTGGCCTAATGCTGCCCTGGGGTCTGTCCTTGCCCTGGGGTCACATCATACAGTCCCAAGGAGCACTGAGAATGCCTCTCGCAACAAGTATGTAGGAAGGTTGGGTTGCCGTTATTATTATCTCCGTGCTCTGATGAGGAAACTGAGGTTCATAGTGGACACCAGGGAAGCCTAGCCAGGATAGTGGAGGCGCCAGGCCGCAAAGCCGGGTCAGGTGGGATCTGCCATCTCTCGTTGTTCTCTGATTCTCAGCTTTAAGCTTTACTATTCGAACGTGCCGGGCTCCCCGCCTACACCCCATAAGCCAGGCAAGGGACGGTGACTTGTAGGAAACGCGCAATGGCTGCCCATCTGTCTTGCCTGGAGGCATCACGTTCTCCCAGCCGTCCTGTGCCTGCAGCTCTCAGTGGGACAGGCCCTCCTGGCTGCCCTCAGACTTCCCACTCACCACGTATTTGTGTCTCCAACTTCTGACCCCCCAGGATTCTGCCATCCCCACAGCGATCTGGGACCCCAGCTCTGGAACTTCTGTCCCCAACACCCAGGCCCCCAGAGGACAGTCCCCCAGCTCAGTGACGCTGGGGCCCCACCAGCAGGTGCACGTGCCTTCTGTCTTTGGTGCAGTGCAGCCCCCGGGTGGCTTTGCGGGCCTCAGGCTCCTTTGATGCCCCTGGCCCGTCTCCAACATTGTGAGGACCAGGGTTTCTCCAAGCCTCTGCAAGAGCACTGCTGCCAGGGGCTTCTCCCAGCCCCCTCCTGTCACTACGCTTGCTCTCCACCATCCACCCTGTGGTCCAGCTCCCACGGTGCCCTCGCGGGACCTGTGGGTCTTGTTGGCCAAGTTCCATGGCCCTGGTCAGGTGACATTGCGACTTGAATCTACTTACTGCTCTGGCGACACTGGGGGGAAGGGCCTGGGGGCCGTGCTGTCTCCGCAGGCAGAAGCCCCTGTGTCCTCTTCAGCCAGAGGCAAGCACTCGTGGTTAACAGGGAGGAGTGGGCTGCTTCTTTGGGAATCCGGAGTCTGCGTGCTTTCTAGGGCGTCGACATGGCTGTCCCCACCCTGTATCAGGGCCCCTGTCTTTGCTCCCGACAGGACCCTGAGCTGGGTTGAGAATGGAGGGCTGGCCTAGGTGTAGGCCCAGGTAGATGGGGCCCACGGCATGGCCCAGGAGGGGTGTGCATGACCTGGGTGGGACCTGGTCAGAGTGGATGGAGATTGGAAACGCTGTCTCTGCCCATTACACGTGGTCTCATAACATCTACGTGAAGGTAACTGCTGGGGGAGAATGAATAGATGTTCAGGAAAAGGGAAATAGAGCAAGACCACCCCCAGCTGATGGACGCGAGGACACACAGCATATCAGCAAGCACAGAGGCCGGAGCACACACTCCCTTCGCTGGCCGCAGACGCTGAAACACACATCAGTACAAAAATGCAAACAAGTCACCCAGCCATGTGGGGACGAAAGACACTTTCCTTGGGAGCAAGTGGATCCATGAGGAAATGGAGAATATAATAAAACTATAGATATAGAAAAATACAGTCCGACTTCTTAAGTTGGAAGATACTGAAAAGAATTGTGTGTAAAATAGAAGGATTATGGCCGTAGCAGCAGTTGGAGGGCTTGCAATGCCTCTTCATCAAAAAAAGAAAATGATCACAGAGTCCAGTCTGTGA
>NW_006797916.1:277144-281803 GCF_000442215.2 Lipotes vexillifer | reverse complement strand
TAGGGAAAGTAATAAAAATGGCAACGGATCACATTAGTAGAAACAAACATACATTGTATGAAGAGTGGAAATAAACGTATCTGAATATGGAAAAAGCTGAAACAGTCACTAAAGCCAAGAGCTCATCCAAACAAAACAAATTAGAGGATATTTGGAATTAACCTAGAACAGGGTTTCTCCGCCTCTGCACTACTGACATCACGTTTTGCTGTGAGGGCCTCCCTGTGCCCTGTAGGGTGTTGAGTAGCATCTACTCCTGGCAACACCCCCAAGATGGGACGACCTAATACGCGTCCCGATACTGCCAAATGTCCCCGGGGAAAAAATGCCCCGTGGCAGAGAACCACGCACGGCTCTAGAATAAGAAAAGATCACAAGGCCACAGAGCCTTTGTCTGATGGGGTATCTGGTTGATCTCACCCTTTCGAGGACAAATCATTTTCATGGTATGTCATTTGTTTCTGGACGTTCTTTCAGGTACATGTCATGGGGTAAGAAAACCTGAAAAAGATCTAAGGTGCAAGATTATTATTTAGAGCAGAGACCAGTGGGTACATCTTGCTTCCTTTTTCAAGCAAAATTGGGAAAAGACCCAAGGTTTTGAAACAAGGTGACGAAGGAACATTTCTTGTCGATGAGCGATGACAAGAGACTCTCTGATAACACAACGTCTTCGGGATGGATCACATTTCGGAAGACAAGGCTGAGAACTTGTCACCCGATGTGGCTAGGAGCGAGAGCTCACAGACGCCAGCAGAGTCAAGTTAGCATCAAGAGTGCCAAGTGCCCGGCAGGCGCCTCACTCTGCAGGGAGCCATTGCTCCTTCCAGGCGTGGTCTGGGCAGGGTCCCTAGTCATGAAGACCCCTGTCTGGTACCAGTGCACTTGGGGTCTGTCCCCATGGTTGCCGCCTCCTGCTCCAGCCCCTGGTTGGTTCTCACCTCCTTCCATGGGGCTGGGAGTGGTCTCCCCGTTGGCCTCAGTGCCTGTGTCCTAGGGGCTCCAAGTCCCCAGGCCTCCAGCTGTCAGAGCCCAGCTGTGCCTAGCAGGGGTGAGCAAAGGAGCTCCTCCCCACACAGCTTGAGTGCCTGCAGCCCTGGGGACCTGGGCTTCCCGGTCGGTGGAAGTCCAGTGGGGGGAAACGGGCTCAGCCAGGGGACAGGCAGGGAGACCAGCTTCCCCTTCTGGTCCTGCTGGGTCTGTGTTGCGCCTGTAACCACAGCACAATCGGGACACAGACATCCGGGACACAAGCAGGCGTCTCCCTGCTTCTGCACAACGGCTGCAGCCAAGGTCAAGGATTTGGTCTTACTTTTCAAAGTAGAGTTTATTTATTTATTTTTTGCGGTACGCGGGCCTCTCACTGTTGTGGCCTCTCCCATTGCGGAGCACAGGCTCCAGACGCGCAGGCTCAGCGGCCACGGCTCACGGGCCCAGCCGCTCCGCGGCACGTGGCGTCTTCCCGGACCGGGGCACGAACCCGCATCCCCTGCATCGGCAGGCGGACTCTCAACCACTGCGCCACCAGGGAAGCCCTAGAGTTTATTTTTTAACCATTCCCATAGTTAATTTAACTCCACAGGGGGTACTTCCCTGGTAGTCCATTGAGTAAGAATCCTTGTTCCCAATGCAGGGGGCCTGGGGTTGGATCCCTGGTCAGAGAACTAGGTCCTGCATGCCGCAACTAAGACCCGGTGCAGCCTGAGTAAATAAATAAAATAAAATAAATATAAAAATGAAAAACACCACCAGGCTCTCCAAACTGCAGAATAATAAAAAGGGAATAAAAACAACTCCACAGAGAGCAGCTCACCTGTCCACTGAGGTGGTCAAATAGGTGAGTGGCCAGGTTTTCAGTCTTCGTCCGTTGGCCCCGTGTAATCTTTATTTACCCTGTCACTCTCAGGAGTGACCCGTGTGTTCAACCCCTCTGCTCACGCCCTCCCAGTCATGCCCTGGGTCCCAGAAACCCTTCTCAAGACGCCTGGCAAGGTTTACCCTTTAAGCACCAAAGCATGAGGACAGTTTCGGGCCATTTTGTGTAAAAATCCGAAGGTCACATGGAGTCTGGTTCGGAACGAGGACCAGGTCGTTGATGACTCAGGATTCTGCGCCCTGCCCTGCCCTGCCCTGTGCCAGCCCCTGGGGCTCACCTGGGTCCCAGTAAGAACATCTTTTCTTCCCGCTACATCTCTCTGTCCACCACACCGAGTTGTATCTGCAGGTTGAACAGTGGCCCGTCCCCTGTGTAAAAGCTGCACCGTTTCCCCTGGCGGGGTGAGTCATTTCATGTAATTTGACCTCCGTGGATGGATGCCTGCTGGGCCCGGACCTGATGGGGCTGAGGGTGCAGGCGCCGAGTGGGCGGATGCAATCCTTACCTGGAGGGGGAGAAGGGCTTCAGGTACAGAGTCCTTGCCCAGGTGCAGGAGTGCGCAGGGGCTGTGGACACATGAGAGGTGTGGAGCCCCGCCGAGCACAGGTAGGCTTCCTGGAGGAGGGGGTACTAAGCCTGTCTTGGAAGGTATAAGGAGTGGCCAGGTGGGAAAGCAGGAGGCCATCCCTGAAGGGGCACTAGACTGAGCACAGGCAGGTGACAGGCAGGTATGCTGAGCCTATGAAATGCAGGAAGGGCTGGGGCCGGGGCTGGGGCTTGGGACACAGTGGTCCTATGTGCTGTGCGGGGGGCTTGGGGAGCCCGAGTCCTCTCTTTCCGGCCCGTGTCACCAAGTAAGGTCTCCTACAAAGCCACAGCTTGCCTCCCAAAACCCTAGAGACTGAGTTTGAGAGACCCCACAGTACAGGAGAGATGCTGTCAGTTATTAAACATGTCCTGGTTGTTTGGGGCCAATTGTTACAGGGGTTATTGTTTCAATTCCTGGACTGGTTCCTAGAGACAGTTGTCTGCTTTCCTACATAGTAGAGTCTGACTTACAGCAGCTGCCTTCCTGGGCTGGTTACTGCAGAGAAGGGGTTGGTTTCCTGGGCTGGTCATAGCAGGTTGTGGGTCAGGGTTCTGTTTGCATATGTGGATGGTCTGGCCATTGTCTGCTTGTGTTTCAGTCTCTCCAGTGAAATGGGCTTTTTTTTTTTGGACAGGGTAGTCATCACACTAGAAAACCCCCATGTTCTGGCGCCTGCCAGGCTAGAGCGTGGCTCGGGGTCAGCAGGGGGTGCAAGTCTCATTTGGCAGTTGATGGGGACCTCCTCTGTCCTGGATCCGATGTGGCCACAAACCTGGGCAGCACTCAAGTGCACGGATGGACACACTGGAGCCAAGTCCAAGGAGAGGCATGTGCCCAGGTCCTCCCAGGCCCGGGTTCCGTGAGAACCGTTTTATTGAGATGGATGGTATGCAGTGGGTTGAGAAATTGCTGTGGTTGGGAAAACAATGAAAAAACCTCCCAGAACAAAATACTGAAGAGGAAAGTGCCAGATCAACCAAAGAAGGCAAGTTGAGCATGTGGGAAATTACAAACTAATTTTAAAAAAACGGGGAGGAGGGAAGCTCGAGCTGTCTGTGTGCCAGTGCCGGGGGATTTGGCCGGATGGTGGCTCTGACTGCATTTCAAGTGTAAGATACACTTTGATTAATTTCTCTAGACTTCACCAGAGTTACACCAGCAACTCCCAGAACACTAATTACAGAGAAGAGGCGGGCAGTGACTCATGCTGGAAAGAACCCAACTGACGAAACCTTCCCAGCCCTCGGAAAGCATCCGCGGTCCTCATGCGATGGGAACCGCCTTGATCAGGCAGCTTTGGCGTGAGGTCAAGGAGATAATGGAGACAGAGCTCTGATTAATGCGCGTGTGTGTGCGCGCATGTGAGTGCACACGTGCACAGGCTCTGGGTGTGTGTTCTCAAGAAAAGCTGGCAGGGACATCTGGCCGGCACTCTTCCTGGAGGGGGTCACCCTGCGGGAGATCGATGAACCAGCCGGGCGCTCTGGGGTTTCGATTCCCAGGAAAACAGCGGAAGCTGGTCCTGAGGACACCACTGGGCGACCCAACCCACCAGCACCACGGGCTGGACGTCGCCTCTCCCAGCTGGACCCAACCACGTAAGGCCGTGTTGGCTGACCGAGCTTTGTCTTGGAAGCTTGAATGGTGTAGAAGAGAGCCATTCATCCTCCAAATGCTGTGGGGATGGGACCAGGCGGAACCGCCCACCTCCTGCCTCAGACCTGGAGTGTGTGAGAGCTGAGGAGGACACCTAAATGTACATTTCCTCTCCAAGTGACGAGGGGCCTCAGGCCCTGCCCTGATGGGACGCTGTGGCCGCAGAGCTGGCGGCCACCCGGTTGTGCCTCTGAGGAACAACAGCTTGGGCCTCCTTTGCCGGTCAGGGCTGGAGGATGGCCCCCTCCGTAGCTCTCAGTTCCAGACTGGGAGCAAGCTCGCCTGCCTGCAGACATCCTGGTGCACAGGCCCTCAGGGCCCTCCTGTGGGCGACAGAGATTTATCACGCTCACACGAGGTCCTGTGTCTTCAGCCTTGATCCCTGGGTCACGGTGTGAGTACAGATAAGAGCCAGCGTGCTCTTCGGGCAGAGGTAACATCCACGTGCAAACCCGTGAAGGGCTGAATGTGGTTGAAGCTTTCACAGCTTCGGTGTGTGTGTGTGTGTGTGTGTGTGTGTGTGTGTGTGTGTGTGTGT
>NW_006797916.1:274078-276905 GCF_000442215.2 Lipotes vexillifer | reverse complement strand
CAAAAAAAAAAAAAACCGAGACGGGAAAACATGGGGGTGAAGAGCAAGGGCTCTGACTCTCGCTTCTGCCCATCCTAGAACCCTGGCTAGTAATTAACCCGTGTGGGTTCAGCTCTTCAAGCCGCGGGCAAAGACAGTGTGTCCGGGCCCACAGGAGCCTGTACAGGAGACGGACGGGAAGAAGACGCAGCCCTCGGCAAGCGCTCAGCCGTCACGCCGGGGAGCATCTCAGGCCGGCGGGAGTCGGATGCGCCGGGCTGTGCTGTGGACGGCGGAAGGCCGCAAGCTTCACACCGCAGTGGGCGTGTGAGAATCCACAGGGGCGCGTGATGCAAACGCAAAACACTTCACAAGTTTATGACCAAACAACCAACACAGGAACGATAATCATAATTTTTTAAATTATAATTAAAAAAGAGGAGAGGGGCAATGTACGGGCAGGGGAGTAAGAGGTACAAACTATTAGGTATAAGATAAGCTACAAGGATATATTGTACAGCCAATATTTTATAGTAACTATAAATGGAGTATAACCTTTAAAAATTATTAATCACTGTACTGTATACCTGTAACATATAATATTGTACAGCAACTACATTTCAATTTCAAAAGTAAAAAATAATACTCATCTATATCGAAACCTAAAAAATAATACTAACAGTCACAAAGGCATCTTAAATTCTTCATACATCAAGAAATTGTGATGGTTAACCTCACATGTCAGCTTCGCTGGGCTACGGGATGCGCAGATAGCTGGTAAGACATTATTTCTGGGTGTGTCTGGGAGGGTGTTTCCCAAACAGATGTGAGCATTTGAAGGACTGAGGACCGATCATCCTTCCGGTGCAGGTGGGCGTCATCCAATCCCTTGAGACTTGAAGAGAACAAACAGGCGGAGAAAGAGTGAAGCTGCTCTTTGCTTGAGCTGAGACACCCGTCTTCTCTTGCCCTCGGACATCAGCTGCCCCAGCTGCCCGGCCTTCCACTTGGACTGAATTATACCACCGGCTTTCCTGGTTCCCCAGCCTGCAGATGGCAGATTGTGGGATTTCTTACTCTCCATAATCATGTGAGCTAATTCCTATAACAGATCCCCTCTTGTATATCTGTATCTGTATCTATATACCTGTATCTACATCTATGTGCTATTGGTACTGTTTTTTCTGGAGAATCCTGACTAATCCAGAAGTATTATGGTAAATATCGGACTTTGCCTTCAAACGGGGAGGGCAGCTCGATGGGAAGTGAGAAGGGCTGACACCTGGGAACCACGGGGACAAGTACACAGGTGGACAATGAACCTCTAAGTGGGCACTGAGCCTTGTGGGGGACCCGGGGGTGAAAGGGTGTGACCAGCACGGCTGTGCTACTCCAGGACTCGCCGTGTTCACCTGTGTGTGTGCGCTTTTCATTCAGCTGTGACTTGGTGCACCAGACTCGTTGCCTGGTGCTGGGAGAAATTAGACAGGAACCGATGGGCGAGTGGAGCGTATATTCGCACACAGGCGCAGGGAGGCTCTCCCGAGAGTGGCTGAGCCCTCTGCCTTGGATTGGCAGTCTGGCTGGCACGCTGGACCATTGGATTTCATTGAGCAAATCCTGTAGGCTGAGCCCCATGCTAGGGCCTGGAGAGCCAGCAGGGAACAAATCAGACAATGACCAGACCCTCATGCGGCTTAAGCTGCAATTAATGAACACAGACCAGTAAGGCAGAAAAGCAGATGCAGGCTCTGCCCCTTGTCCTCTTGTGCCTCACAAAGGAGCGTTGCTTATGACATCAACAAGCACAGAGCCTGGTGCAGACACCGCCAGGGCATCAGCAACACAGACCCCAATGCAAACACCGCCATGACATCAACAAGCACAGATGCCTAGACTGTGCTTCCAACGTGGAAGGAAAAAAGTTTGGAAGATTTTGGAGCCTTTTAAAATCATGAGTTCTTTCATCTCTCACATGAAAAGGGGGGACACCCAAATCAGGGCAGTGACGAGCTGAAGGTCATGCCGTTCCTAAAGGTGCAGCTGTGATCACCCACAGGTCCCCAAGCTTCCCCATGTCAGTCACAACGTGCGGAGGTGCCTTCCTCACAGTGGAGAGTACCCGCTTCATTCAGTTGTATTTTGAATGTAGTTTTGTTTATTTCTAATTAAAATCTTTATTTTGAGACAATTGTTGATTCCCATGCAGTTGTAAGAAATGATAGAGCCCCTAGGTAATGGTAACATGTTGCAAAACTTTAGTGCAATATCACAAAGCCAGGAAACTGACATAGATACAGTCTCAACACAGACCATTTCATCCTTCCATCACTCCACATGCCATCACCAGGAGGGCCCTCGTGTTGTTCCTTTATGGTTACGCCCACTTCCCTTCTGCCTCCCCTTCTTAATCCTTTGCAGCTACTATTCTGTTTTCCATTTCCATAATTTTGTCATTTCAAGAATGTCATATAAATAGAATTATACAGCAAGTAATCTTTTGGAATTGGCTATTTTCACTCACCATAATTCTCTGGCGATCCATCCAGGCTGTTGTGTGTATCAGTAGTTCATTCCTATTTATTGCTGAGTGGGGTTCCCTGGTATGGGTGGACCACAGCTTAACTACTCACCTGTTGAAGAAAATTCAGTTTGTTGCCAGTTTGGGGCTATTACAAATTAATCTGCTACAAACATTCATGTACGGTTTTTGTGTGAGTATAAGTTTTCATTTTCTGGGATAAATGCCCGGGAATAAAATTGCTGGGTCATATAGTAGTTGCATGTTTAATGTTTAGAGAAACTTCCAAAGTACTTTTCCAGAGCAGCTGTGTCATTTTACATTTTC
>NW_006797916.1:255606-273997 GCF_000442215.2 Lipotes vexillifer | reverse complement strand
CCTACATCCTCATTAACATTTGGTGTTGTCACTAATTCTTATTTTACATAACCTGATAGGTGTATAGTTATACCTTGTTTTGGTGTTAATATGCATTTCTCTGGTAGCTAATGAGGTTGAACGTTTTTCATGTGCTTATTTGTGTTCTGTGTGTTCTCCTTGGTGAAATGTCTGTCCACATCTTATGCTCATTTTCTAATTGAATTGTCTGATTTTCTTTCTTACTGCTGAGATTTGAAAGTTCTTTACACGTTCTAGATATTAGTCCTTTTTCAGGTATGTGGTTTGTAAATATTTTCTCCTAGTCGGTTATTTGTTTTTTTCATTCTCTTAACACAGTCTTTCACAGCAAAAGTTATTAAATTTTGAAGTCTAGCTTATTGATTTTTCCTTTTATAGGTTGTGTTTTGGGTATCAGCTCTAAAAACTTTTTAGCCAAGCCTAAGATATGAAGATTTTCTCTGCTTTATTTTCTGAAGAGTTTACAGATTTAGGTTTTATATTTAAGTCCACGATCCGTTTTGTTAATATTTTATAAAGAAGAATGCTTAAGTTGAGGTTCTTTTTTTGCCTTTTAATGTCCAGCTGCTGCATTTGTTAAAAACCCTGTCTTCACTCCATTGAATTGCTTTTGCTCCTTTATCAGAAATCAGATGGGCATATTTGCATGGGTCTATTTCTGCGTTCTCTGTTCTGTTCCATTGACCTAAACGTCTGTCCCTTTGCCAATACCACACAGTCTTGATTACTGTAGCTCTACGTTAAGTCTGGAAATTCAGTTGACCGATTCCTTCTACTTTATTCTACAAATTACTTTAGCTATTGGTTACTTTGCTTTCCATAAAGATTTTAGAATAATTTTGTCTCTAGCTAAAACTCTTGCTGGGGTTTTTTATGGGAGTTGCTTTCAACCTGTATATCAATTTGGGGAGAATGGGGATCTCTACTATGTTGAGTCTTACAACGCATGAACCTGTAATGTCCTCAATCACAGATCATCTGTGATTTCTTTCACCAACATTGTGTAGTTTTCAGCACATAAATCCTGTACATGTTTTGTTAGATTTATACTTAAGAATTTTCATTTTTTTGGAGCAATTGTAAATGGTATTGTATTTTTATTTATTTATTTTTTTTGCGATACGCGGGCCTCTCACTGTTGTGGCCTCTCCCGTTGCAAAGCACAGGCTCCAGACGCGCAGGCTCAGCGGCCATGGCTCACGGGCCCAGCTGCTCCGCGGCACGTGGGATCTTCCCGGACCGGGGCACGAACCCATGTCCACTGCATCGGCAGGCGGACTCTCAACCACTGCGCCACCAAGGGAAGCTCAGGTATTGTATTTTTAATTTTATATCCAGCCTTGCATGCCCAGAATAGATCCCACTTGGTCATAGTGTATATTTCTTTTTATGTATTGGTGAACTTTATTTGCAAATATTTGGTTAAGGATTTCTGCATCTATATTTAAGAGAGCTATTGGTCTAGAGCTTTCCATTTTTTGTAATATCTTTGTCCAGTTTGGGTATCAGGGTAAAATACTAACTTCATAAAGTAGATTGGGAAGTCTTCCTCCTCTTCTGTTTTCTGGAAGAGATTGTGTAAAATTGGTGTTAATTCTCTTTAAACATTTAGTAAAATTTTTTGGTGAAACCATCTAGGCCAGAGAGTACTTTTTCTTTTCTTCTTTTTTTTTTTGAGTTTTAAAATTGTGAATTCAATTTCCTTAATACTTATAAGTTATTCAAATGATCTATTTCATAATACGTGAGTTGTGGTATTTTTTTTCTGAGGAATTGGTCCATTTCATCTAAGCTGACAAATGTTTGCAGTATTTGCTTACTATCCTTTCAATGTCTAAAGCGTCTGTAATGACATCCTTTGTTTCACTATTGGTCATTTTTGTCTTTTCTCTTTTTTTCTTTGTCAGTATTTCTAGAGGTTTGCCAATTTTATTGATTATTTCAGAATACCACATCTTTGTTTATAAGTTTCTCTATTGCTATGTTTTCAGTGTCATTGATTTCTGTTCTTTTTTTTTTTTTTTTTTTTGCAGTACGCGGGCCTCTCACCGTCGTGGCCTCTCCCGTTGTGGAGCAACAGGCTCCGGACGCGCAGGCTCAGCAGCCCTGGCTCACGCGTCCAGCCGCTCCGCGGCATGTGGGATCCTCCCGGACCGGAGCGTGAACCCGTGTCCCCTGCATTGGCAGGCGGACTCTCAACCACTGAGCCACCACGGAAGGCCCCTGATTTCTGTTCTTATCTTCATTCATTTCTTCTTTCTGTTCTTATCTTCATTCATTTCTTCTTTCTGTTTGTTCTGAATTCTTTTATTTTATTTATTTTATTTATTTTTTTGCGATATGCGGGCCTCTCACTGTTGTGGCCTCTCCCATTGTGGAGCACAGCCTCCGGACGCACAGGCTCAGCGGCCCTGGCTCACGCGTCCAGCCGCTCCGCGGCATGTGGGATCTTCCCGGACCGGGGCACGAACCCGCGTCCCCTGCATCGGCAGGGAGACTCTCAACCACTGCACCCCCAGGGGAGCCCTCTTTTGTTGTTTTTATGGGTTTTTCAGGTGGGAGCTCACATGCTGATTTGAGGCTTTTCCTCTTTCTTAATGTAAGCACTTAGTGCTATAAATATTCCTCTCAGCACTGCTTTAGCTTTAAATCTGCATGGTGGGGGAGTCTGTTTGTTCTCTCTCTGTTTTTCATTTCTCTGTTATCTTTTTCCTGTCTTCCTGTGGGTTACTTGAACATTTTTTTCAAAATTCCATTTTCATTATGTTCTGGCCACAAAGTAATGTAAATTTAAGGTGCAAATACATGTCAGGATTGGCTTGTGTTTACAACTTCTCACAGGTGTGTTTTCCACTTCTCACAGGTGTGTTTTCCTCTCTACTCAGCCCCAAGGCACCTTTCCTTAAAGTATCCTGAATGTGGTCTGGGGAAAGCAATGGTCCATTTGGGAGTCTCAGATTGATGTGGAGAGGGTCTTTTATTCAGCTTGCCATGTTGAGAGGTCTCTGCGTCACGTAAACTGTCAAAGCTGCAGCCCAGGTTTGTCCGAGTCTTCAAACACCCTCGGGCCACTTGCAGCTGCCATGTTCTGTTTATCTCTCTGGAACCCATTTTTCTCTACATTTTTCTCTACATTTTAGCCTGTTGATTTCTCACCATCTTGTTGGCTCTTCATTGCTTTTAAGACAATTTTTAAAGATTTTTTTTTTTTTTCCTGTGGACCATTTCGAAAAGGAATTTGGTTCGAGTAAAACCTAGTTTGTCACGTTCCTAGAATTAGAAGATTCTAAGTACTGTTTAAAGGACCTTCTGGATGGAGTGGTTTTGGTTGCCAGTAAAAGAGATTCATTTATGTCACCTCAAGAAAAGGGGTGTCTTTGCTTGGCTTCCCCTTCAAAGCAGAGTCTGAGACAAGGCTTCTGCACAGGCGGTTTGTTCTGTAAAGTTTCCAGGGAACGAGGGACGGGGGTACTGGGACAATGAAACAGGGGAGGAGGGAACGCTGATCCAGGGGTACCTCGCTGAGCTGGCTGCACTGCAGACAACAGGGCTCCGCCCTGCTGGGGACCCTCTGAGCATAAATGTCCTCCTGAGATGGGGAAGGGGAATATTTCTCTTCCAGCTCCTGCCCTATGGGTAAAGAGTCACCCCAGGGTCTGTGAACTCCCGTGCACTAGCACCTGAGAGAATGCACCAGAACAGACCAGAGATCCATGACTAGTGGCCGGGAGCCCCAGGGCAGTGGCTGAGTAGTACTTGATGCCCTTGGGGAAGCAGTCAGGACACAGCCCCTCACAGCTCATTCCTCCGTAGGGACTGGAAAAGAGGCAGGTCAGGAGGATGTGAGAGAGGCACTAAGAGGTGTCTGCACAAAGCCGTGGACCACGGAACGTGTGGTCTGGAAGCTGAGGAAGTCGAGGATCGGGTGGCCCTCCCTCCTCCTGCACCTGGGACAGTGCGGTCATCTGCGGTTCTCTCCACGGCCCTTCCGCCTGCCGGCCCTCTCTCCTCCCTCGTAGATTCTCCCCCTTTCTCTCTCCAGCTTGTTTGGGGGCCAATGGCACCGCACTTCCATCCCTGCTGTGACTCCAGACGCACAGGCTTGTGGTCTCGGCTCCCACCATCAGTGAGACCAGTCTCTCTGTTTCCCAATTCCCAGGAGGACTCTGCTGGCCCAGTCATCTTTTTGACCCAGGCCACTCATGCCACGTGCCCTTGGCAGCCTGGCAGTCAGCTGCTGCTGGGCCCAGCATCCACCCTGTTCCCGATGGCGGAGGCAGGGGGACAGGAGTGGGGACCGTGGGTGGCTCTGCAGGGAGATGGCTGTTTACCCAGAAGAACTGTGGGCAGGAAGACACCCGCAGCACAAAGGACCTACAAGTGAAGCAGGGAGCTTTCATTTTGTTTTTTATTACTTCTTACAACTCCCCAAAAGGACAATGGGAGGAACTGGGTCTGTGGGGTCAGCAGATCATCTGACGAACAGAATGTGCAACTTTTTCCAGCTTGACTAGCTTTGCTTTTTTTTTTTTTTAATCTGTGAATTGTTGGGTCAATTCCCAACATCATAAAGAGCCAGATTTTGTTAATCTTGGCATCTAAATGATGTGTTTTCAAAATCTGAACTAAAATAAAGCAGTAACAAGACGAAAGAAGTAACATCCTGTTTTATGGAGAGTCTGTTAAAAAAAATAATGAGAAAAAACATTCTGTGTGCAGAGTCAATATTTAACCCCCTGTTGCTGGGAGGTGGAGTGCTTTCATCTGACGTGGGTGTGAGAGGACGTGAGTCTCAGGACGGACGCATCACCTCCCCGAGGCCTCAGCACTGCTCACGGGGCTCACCTGGTCTGGAAGCAGCGGGAATGTCACCACAGATGAAGAAGAGCTCGAGCACAGGTTTCGGGGACCTGGACCCCAAGAGGATGTTTATCTTTAGTGTGTCGGTCTGAGATGAGAGTTGCCCACCTGTCAGTCCGTGAGCCCTGGCTGCATGACCTGATCCTGGACATTTTAGATCAGGAGCCCGGAGGCTGGACTCAGCTCTCGACACTCATCTTCCATCTTCCCAAGTTTCTTCCAATCTCTGGGCATTGAGAAGGTGCGGCATCAACACAGCCCCCCAAAATGAGAACACATGTCTGCGTTGCCCTTCCCAGGGGACTTGCTCATGTGTTGTCACATTTACGTCCCCAAGAGCCCTGCAGGTTACATCTGGTTTCCAGGACCCTTGCCTCACAGGTGGGGAAACAGGGAAAATGGGTTATTTGCTGTGGTTGTTTGTTGTGTTGTGTTTTGTCAAATCAGAGAACTGTCTCTTGGGCCTTTCTTCTTCTAACGGTAGGAACGGGGAAGCACATAGGCCTTTCCTGGCCTGGACAGGTGTGTAGGTGACCCTCACACTCACCTGGATTCCCAGATCGTCACACCTGGCAGCAGTTCTATTTTCCCCAGAGTCGCTGTAAAGGTTACTACTTGGATGTGGGTTATTATGATGTCAATATGTCAAAAAGGTTTCTTTCCTCCCTCATAAAATTCTGCAAGCGTGACAATTGTTAGCAAACGATGATCTAATTCTATTTTGGTGGAAGTTTGGAGCGCACTCTCTGTTAGGACTTTTTGCATCGTAAACCGACAGGGAGCTCAGCTCAAATGGATGTAAACAACAAGGACCATGTACTGGTCACCTCAGGGGAGAGGACATGGGTTCGGGGACCTTCAGGGGAGGTTTGATCCAGCACGCAGGCACACTGCTCTCCCTTCATAGCTAGTGGCTCTGCAGAGGGACCTGTCCCTGCGGCCCGACTCTGCCCTGAGGAAGAGACGACTTGTCCCCAGCAAGAGTCCTGAGCTTCACTGAGACCCCGTCCAGTCTTTTCCTGGATCCGGAGGTATTTTCCTCAAGCCCCCAGGTTCCCCAGGTGATGGGGCCCTGCAGGGACCATGCACTGGAAGGCACCTGCGTGGGGACCACTTGCTGAAGGGCTCCCCTTCGGACCCCAAGGCTCAGAACCCCGTGGAGTGGGGTGGCTCCGAGGAGAAGCCCATCCAGCACTGCTCTGAGAGCTGCCGTGAGCATGTGCTCTAATCACCAGCCGCTCGGAGCCAGGTGAGATGGGCAGTCACGTCGCTATCTTCCCTACGTTCATTCCTGGGGCCCGAGATGAGGCACTGTCCCCGCCACCCTGAGGACCTGACCCTCCCCAGGCACAGCACAGTTTCTGGAGTCATTTTTTCTGCGGTTCTTTGGCCTTGAGCTTAGCCGAGGCTCCTCCAGGAAAGCCCAGGGGCATCAGACGTGCCTCTTCCAACGCCTTTCCCTTCTTCACTCATGCAGACGTTCGACTAAGCGGAGCATCTCTCGGCCTCTGCCCGCCCCCGCTACCCACGAGTCACTTTTCTCCGTCTGCTGGGGGGACCAGGAGGGTGGCGAGGAGGAAGGGAATGTTGGGGCAGGAGTGTCTCTGCTGGCCCTGCCTCTCCCCACCTGAAACTTTACTCTCAGCTGGTTTTCCGAGGATCTGGCCCACTGTCTTAGCTAAGCTTCTGCTAACAGCGCGATCACTGTTTTGAAACAGAAACTGAAGAATGTTTGGGAGTTGGGGTCTGTGCAAGAGAAAACACTCTCCTTGACTTTCTCTACTGAATGGCGCGTGTGAAGGGAGACCCAGGCTCCCTCCTGCTTCGTCCCCGCCCCCTAAAATCAACCACCTGGTTAAAAAACAAACCCGAGAAACAAACAAAACTCTCAGCCTGTGTCACCAGAGCGTGGTGTCATGTGTCTATTCATTCCAGGGTCCTGCTGGTAATCTACTGATTATGAGTCGAGTCACGAGATGCTTTTACACAGGTTACCTTGCTTATTGTCACAAAACCCCACGAGAGAGGTAGCATTGGGGTTTTATCCCCACTTTACAGCTGAGGAAACTGGGACCCCAAAGTAAGTTTCCAACAGTGACTCTGCCCTGCGTGTCCGGGAACACGGTATGACACGTGCCGCAAACAACAGCTTTGGAACAACCAAGAAGAGGCAGAAATCACCAGTGACAACAGAACCGAAACCACCCCTGTTTCTTTGGGTGGAGTGTTCACTGCTTGGTGTGCAGAGACAGGCTCTCCGAGGCTCAAAGGGAGACCTTATTCAGGGCGGAGAGGGTCGGGCCCTCCCGGGGGAGGTTTGTCTCACTTGCCCTCCTTGGTCCTCTCTGACCAGCACCGGGTGAACTTGAGTCTCAACCCTGGAGCATGACGGCTAAGACATCCTGATGCTCTCCGGCCCCTGGACAGCCATGCCCTGGCCTTGGCCGGCTGCACCCTGATGGGAGCACAGAGGTCTCCCCCATTCCTGGGTCAGCACATCCTCCCGCCCGACAGCAGCCGCCTCCCAGGAGTGGCCGCTCAGAGCTCTGTTCACCTCTCACTCAACCTGCAGCCTTTCCAGCAGGTTACGTGGGCTGCACGGCGATGCTGGGCGCACACCTGGGCGAAGCGTGCGGACTGGTGCCAATACCAGGATGGCAGAAAGAGCGTAGAGCGCAGCCGGGCAAAGCTCCGGGTCCTTGGAGCCCAGCGGGGAGCTCCGGGCTGGTCCCTGTCCACCATGGGGGACACTGTCGCCCAGGCCACGCATGCCAGGTGTCGCTCTGGGTGGAGCCTGCCCCTTGTGCCCCAAGGCCGGGCCGTGGGTGATGGAGGGTCCGGAAGGTGTGTTTGGAGTAACCTGTGGGGGAGGGGCCAGGTGCCGGGCCACCCCGCTCGTCAGGAACACCTGCTGACATCTTCTCCGTACATGTTTATGGGTGCTGCAGCCAAAACCCCCGTCAGAGGGGTTCCAAGCCCAAGCCCATCTTGCACCCCATTCTGAGCCTCTCTTTCCATGACTGTTGTCTGGAGACCTCTCGGCCTGGAACGTTTTAGTTAGAAGAGCTGGACCACAACACGGGAAGCAAGACGCATCCAACCTCCAGCCTAGAGAGAAGGCTGTGATGCTAACAGCTCAGCCCCCTTCCAGCAAAACTTAGGTGTCAAGAGTTTCTGGAGCTGCTGCTGGGGAAGAAAAATCATCCCCCACGAGCACGGTTCACACTCACGGGAAAGCGAGAGCCACCATCAGAGGGCACGCGCTTTACAGCCACGCCTGTGACAGCGGAGGCTTCGGCCCGTCAACTCTCCACCTCCCGCTTCTTCCTGATACGGTCTCTTGGGATTTCGGCAAAGCTAATCTCTACATATGCCCTTTGATTTTGTTATTGCCCAAGGACGTAGACCCAGTTTGCCACATTCCAACGGGAAACATTTTCACGTGTAAAAATACCCGAAGATGGTTTCCGGTCTGATGGTAGCGGGCCCACGGCTCAAGCTGGCCGCTTCCCTTCCACCCCGTGGGCCTGCGGGGCTCTGGGGAACGCTGAGTCTCTATGGCCCTGCGATCGCGCCTTTTCCTCCCTTAAATCAAACCTTGATTTTGAAGCCCTGAGTTTCATAAATTTAAATTGACCAGAAGGAGCCAGGAAATCACTCAGAAAGGCCAGAAGTTTTCCACAGCAGCTCTGAACTCGGCAGGGGAGGATCGAATTGCTCGTTCCACTGGCCGCCCCAAGAAAGGAACTCCCAAACTGCAGTGAGGTCCGACTTCACCGCAGCTTGGGGTGGGGGTCGGACGACGGGGTCTGCCCCCCAGAAGTGCACTTTCAAGTAGGAGCTCAGCCCGTGGAGCATTTTTGCCTGTATTTGGATTGTTTTTGCTCCAAGCTGGACACCTTACTTCAAAGGGAGAGGTGACCGCAGAGCTCTGGAGGCTGGACACATCTGAAGTGGAGTGGAAACTCACCGAGAGAGACAGGGTATCTCTTTCGGGCCCTAAATCTGCGAGCGGCCAAGCGCCCTGGTTTCTCAGCATCAGCTAGTCTCTGTGGAGGATGGCTGCCTGCAGGCGGACGTGCTCGAAGTGAGGGCACAAGGCGTTCGCTCTCCCGCAGGCGGGGAGGGGCTGACGGACAGTTCTCCTCTGTGTCCACACGTAATTTCCCTCTCGGGTCAGTGCCACCAAGGAGACCAGCAAGCAACACTTCTGTCCAAGTAGCTAGTCACCATCCCCGACATCATCAGACCCCTTTGTCTTCCTCAGCTGCACCCCTACCTCCCTCCTTACAACCCGAGAAGCCGGGACCAGGGCTGCGATTGGTTGGAACCTGCCACTGTGCCGTCCATGCATTTGCAGTTTGGGAAGGAATGCCAACCCCATGAGTTCCTTCCATTTCTGCCTTCATCTCTCTCTATTTGATTCTCAAAGTAGACACACGGGCAGGAAACTTTACAGCCTTGTCCAGGACTGCGATGACAAGGCACCACACGCTGGGCAGCTTACACAATAAACATGTCTTGTCTCTCAGGGCCTGAGGCTGGAAGCTGAGATCAGGGTATTGGCAGGGCTGTCCCTTCTGAGGCCATGAGGGAGAATCTGTCCCCGCCTCCCTCCTTGGCTCATAGACGGCCGTCTTCTCCCTGTGTCCTCACATGGTTGCCCCTCTGTCCATGCCCTAATCTTCTCTTCTGATATGACACCAGTTACGTGGGATGCAGCCCACCCTGATGACCTCAGTGTAACTTGATGACCTCTGTAAAGACCTTAACTTCAAATAAGGTCACATTCAAAGGAGGTTAGGACTCCAACATATGAACTTGGGGACACAACTGAACCTATAACAAACCTGGACGGCTTTCACAGGTCACTGGTCCACAGCACAGTTTATAGAAGGAGAAATCGAGGTGGAGAGAGGGGAAGCGGGCAGCCGCTCCCTGCCGGGATCAGAAACCATGGCTCCCACTCTGGACGCTCACTGGGTGCCAGGAACCGTGCTGAGTGCCCCCCCGACCCCGGTCCTGACAACCACCCAAGGGAGGCACTGCTGTTCACCGGGTTGTCGCTGGGGAGACCAAGACCAAGACAGGTGGGGAGAATGAGATACTCCCGTGGTGACAGGACGTGGATGCCTCTCCTATTGCGAGCGTTCGTAGCTTTACTATTTTGAGGATCTTTGTCTCCGTGCTTGAACATCAGTTATCACTTCTTTGTCTTCTCATTTGGTTCCCCAAGTTGTCTTCCTGAGGCCCAGCCTGCCTGGCCTGTCCTTCCCTCAGTGCTCCCACAGTCTCAGGGTAGCCGTCCACCACGTTCCCCATGTGGGCGCCCAGCTTAGCACCTGCCCCTGCCTCCAGACGTCCCTATAATACGGGAGTCACCTCTTAATAAAGAAACCACCTAATGCTGAGATACTCCGAATCTTCACTGGCGTCCTGAGAAACGTATGGGGGGAAGGTGGGTTCTTCATGGGGGGCACATGTCTCAACACCTCTGTCTCCCCAGCCACTTTCAATACCGTCATCTTCCCCACCAAACTCTGCTCCCCTCACTCAACCTGGGGCCCGCCCACTCTTCCCTCCCCACAGGCACCTCTGGCCTCTGCGGTCCCCCATCCTCCTCCATCCCCAGCTGTGTCTCTCCAGCCTCCCTGCCCCTGAGCTCCCACCATGAAGTAACCACTGAGGTAACCAAGACAGAGCAGCCGTCTCCAGGCTGGGAAGGGAAGCTGAGAACCCCCAGGGCTCGGGCTCCACGCATTTCTACGCCCCAGATAAGGCAGAGAGAGCCCGACTGCTCTTCTAAGCTTGGGCCATGGTGGGTCATGGCATCAAGACAACCTGAAATTCTCAAGACTCCAAGTCGGGCCCTCCCACCTCCCCTTCAGGTGGGGAAGGAAAGGAGCGGGTAACCGTTCTGATACTCTGGGGCCACAGTCCAAGGTGGAGAGCATGGCAACAAAAGGGATATTTAAGCAGATGGACCCAGAGCCGCTGGTGAGTAGGTAAACTATGAATGGAATCTATGTGCTACCTCTAAGGTAAAGGCAGACAATATCCAGGTGAGTGCGTTATTTGCGATACAAACACTTGGCCGTGTCACTCCTGGAGAATCCTCAAATACTAATGATGGCGTTTACCTTCAGCCATGGGGGCGTTAGTCCAGTGGGCTCTGTTCCTTACACCAGACTTGAAGCAGCTGTGGGAGAAAGGGCAGCCTCGATGCCCTCATCCAGCTGTTTTGAGGTGGAACCCAGAAATGTAAGGGTTTTATTTGATGTCTCTTCTGTGACGTGTGTTCAGGTCCTGCCTAGAATTGTAATCTTGGCTTTGTCAGTCCCCGAGACCCAGATGGACACGGCTTGTGCCTTCTGGAAAATGCTTCCTGTGACTTATGTATTGCTAGCTCTTTCCATATTTCCACGGAAACTTTTTGGATGACAGTTTTAATGTCTATGAAGAAAATCCGCCTGATTAGGTAGAGGGAGGGAGACATATTTAGGTGAGTGCTCAAAGACAACATGATACCTAGAGAGCGAATATAAAACCGCTGAATGGGGGGTAGGGCTATTCTCATTACAAGGTCTGGGCCCCTGGAGGAAGTGGGGCTTCCTCTGAGCGTGTTTGTGTCTGGATGGGGAAGGGGATCCAGGCGCAAAGAGTAGAGTTTTCCGGGTCCCGAGATATGCCCTGGGTTCTTTCCTTGGACTTTGGCCTGGGGGTCCCCTGACTCTCCCAAGGGGCGCCGTGCGTCACCTGCATGGGTACCTCTTGCGCCTCACCCCTAGCCAAGCCCTCTGCCTTGGGCTTGGGTGTGGGAGGTTCATAGGGCCTGGTCACCCACAGTAGAGACCCAGGGGCTGGTCATCTGCAGGGTGACATTGGTTCCAGCTCTGGGAGGAGGGAGCATGGATTTCGCGATTTGGAAATCGAGAAGGAAATTCTGGCCACTCACCTGTAAGTTTTAGGTGATATGATTTGGTGTTCTTTTAATCTCTCCATGGCGAGAGACCATGGCCTCTGAAGTCTTCAAGGCCTCCAAAGGCCTCTGTAGGACTCTGTGGGATAGCACAGGACAGGGCAGGAGTCTCATTGCCAGGACGGCAGCTTGCCCAGCTCTGTCTTCCCAAGGTCTCAGCAAGGAGTCCAGGGGTGTGTGTGTGTGTGTGTGTGCGCGCGCCTGCTTTTGTTGTGTGCAGTGGGTGCTAGGGCTTGTGCTGCAGGGACCCCTCCAGGTGCTGCACCACGGTCACTGCTAGGGGCCAGCCAGGTGATGGAAGGTGAGGACAGGCTGGTATTTCTGGAGCTCCTGCCTTTCTGGTGGGCCTGGGAGCAGAAGTAGGAGAGGGGTACGAGGGCTCACGGGCCACCACAGCCCTTCCAGAGACCCCCGTCTGGGAGCTGGGGGGGCTCTGTGTGGCCTCTCACCTGTGGACAGCTGCATCCAGCAGCCCCAGGTATCGGCTGTCCCCCAGGAGACATGTCTCTGGTGGCTCAAGGTGGTGACCCATGGACTTGTAGTTCCCCCGCCGGAAGCCCTTAACCTGGGAGCCACTCCCCAACTCCCAGTGAAGCCCACAGACACAGTAGGGAGGCCAGCAGGTGGGGCGCGGGACTTCCTGCCCCACACGGAGAGTGTCTGCACCGTCTCCCTGCCCGCCTAGGCCAGACCCCAGCCAGCTTCTCCTTCTTGGATGCAGACTGTGCACTGTGGCCTTTCTGGGACTTCTGCTCTTGAGCTCCATCCTTACATACAAGTGCTGCAACCTTAACCTGTCCCAGTGGCATAAACAGGGCTATGGAGAGTGGGACAGTTGCCTGTGGAGCTCATGTTATCAGAGGGACTGGACATATGCAGAGCAGACTGTAACCCGCTGGCAGAAGTGTGGAGGAGGGCATGGATGCCATGTCTGGGGAGAGTAAGGAATTCCACCTGGGAAGGCTCCGCAGCGCTGGCACTGGCTAGCACTGACCTTGAAGAGCAGGCCTGGGACACAGGATGGGTGACTCTTGATCTAAAGAACAAGAAATGGTCCGGAGAGCATACCTCTAGCAACTGAGTCTGGCGCGTGGGTAGGTGAGAGGATGGGCACCTAGAGGGGCTGAGGCCAACCTCACCTGCTTTCCCAGGCCTGGGTCTGTTAACACTCTCAACTGCATTAGTGTTGGTAGTTTCTAGAAAGTTCTACAATCATGTATGCTATAAAATGTCTCACATCCTTTCCGGTCCCCTTTAAAGTGAAGTGATAGTTATTTTTGTAACCCGTTCCAACTTTCTCAGGCCCTTTCTCGTGTTGCAAAGTAGAGAAAAGAAGAGACGGATGACCAGGACTGCAAAGACGTCTTTATTGTTCCTGGGAGGGAGCAGTATACACAGCCACATTGCAGTCACTGAGCTTGTTACAAATATCTCAATAAATAAAACAAATAAGCAACATATACACTGAAACAGGAAAAAAAAAAAAAAAGGTTAGCTGAGCAAATCATGGAGAAAGAGAAAGGGGAGATGTGAGAAGAATTCCAGGCTTCCTTGAAGCAATCATGCAGGGGCTTGGGGGTGGGAAGGGAGCACGAGGTTCTTTTTCTGAGAGCCTTGGTCCAGTTTAAACAGAATTGTACAGGAAGGCATTTCTGGCTTACTTTTTAAAGTATACACTAAAAAAAGGCACTTAGAGGGAAATACAAATCCAAAATCCTTGTAAATGTGTTCCTGAATTTAGCAATTTTCAGAAAGAATAAATCCCCGCCCCCTCAAAACATAAAAATAACAAAATAAAACCCAGGCCTGGGTCTGTTCCCACCCCTCGAACAGTGGCGAGGACGGCCATGAACATGTCACCGGCAAGAAGGACCATGTGTGCCACTTCCTGTGCGGGGCCCGTCTCGGGGAGGGGGCCGTGCGGTCCGGGCTCTGTCGCTGTGCCCTTGTCTAGGCACCGTGCTGGAGCACTGAGGGAGGGGGTTTCCCGGAGGTCATTCGGGTTTCAGAAGTTACAGACTCGGATGCACCCCAGTTCCACGTGCGCTCAGCCCCGCGGGACAGTCTGGAAAACAAGGTAGAGGGAGGTTGAGAAGCCGCCGCATCGCTCGGTGTCCGGGAACCGCCCTCATTCAGCGGCCCCTGGACGGGACGGGACACGTGCGAGCCGCTCTGACACCCGTCTGCTCCCTGTCTGCCCTGGCAGAAGCTGGACAGGTGACCAGTAGTCAGGGCCACTGGGCACCTGTAGGCCGTTGCCCCCAGGGACCCAGGCCACGCCTGGAGCCCCCCTTCCCTCCCCACCTCCACCCTCTCCGGCTGCACCCAGACCCAGAGGGCCGGATCTCCTGTCTGCTGTGCCCACCAAAGCCTCGCCCCCAAGGTGCCCTGCAGGGCGGTGCTGACCCCGTGGGGGAGCCGCTCCCTAGTGGAGCTCCCACGGGGAAGAGCAGCCCACCGTGGGAGGGCGAGGGGTCCTGGGGAGAGGCGGCTGCAGGGGCCTCAGGACAGTGGTGTGAGCCAAGCCAGCTGCAGAGGGCTGGGGGCGAGGACGCAGAGAAATGGGACGGCCGCTGGGCAGGCGCTGTCAGAGGGGGATGAATCTCTACAGCTGTGCTTTTGAAAAAACCACAGACTCACAGACAAACGCAAAACAAAAATGTACAGGGAGGTCACACGCACCTCTCACCTGGTTTCCCCCACGGTGTCACCTTGCACTAGTCTCGTGAAGCACCACAAACAGAAGAGGGACCTCGGCACAGAACGAGGCCTTATTCACACCTCCTCGCGCGCGCGCGCGCGCGTGCGTGTGTGTATTGGGGTGGGAGGAGGTCGTACCAGGTGCGTGCGTGTGTGTGTGTGTGTGTGTTGGGGGTGGAGGTTGTACCAGGTGTGTGTGTGTGTGTGTTGGGGTGGGAGGAGGTTGTACCCAGGTGCATGTGTGTGTGTGTGTGTGTGTGTGTGTGTGTGCGTGCGCCAGGCTATTTCATCACCTGTGGATTCTGGCACCCTCCAGTGCGATCAAGATACACAACTGTCGAATCCCCAGCCCCAGGAAGCCCCAGAGCTCATGCAATTGATCCATAAAGTGCAGGTGGGTCGATCAAAATGCCGCTCTGGGGCCAGCTTCCAGCCGCCATCTCTGGAGCCACTCACCCCCACGTCCACCACCTCCCGCAGGACCTGGCCAGTGAGGCTCCCAGGAACCAATTCAAGTGACAAAGGCCACGCTCTACCAGAAACACCCCTGCCTTCCCACTGGGGAGTGAAGCTTGTTGCTGACGGGGAGGTGGAAGACCAAGTGGTGTCGCAGAGGGAGGGGGCGTGTGCCGGACGGGCCCAGCGGGCAGGGAGCTCAGGACCTCACGGGCTGCCATCTGCGCCCACAGGCGTGCTAGAGAAAACGTGCTGGAGAGAAGACCCAGGCCAGGGTGTCCGAGCACCAGACTACAGAGTGAGTGACGCAGCCGCCGTAAGCCAAGGTCGTAAGTCTCCGCAGTGGGGACGGCGGGAGGGCCCCGGGGATATCACTGGGCACGAGCACCTGGCCAAGGACCTCAGCACGCGCTGGAAAGGTCCCACACGTGGATGCTGAAGGGCCTGGGGGTGAGCGCAGTGGGCCCCTCACCTCACTCCAAGGAGGCAGCTCGTGGCTAGGGCAGCTGCTGGCCTGTCGCCTGCTGTTCTCGGGCCGTGGACTGCTGACTGCCCAGTCCTGCAGGACCCAGTTGTACAGCACACCCAGCCAGCTTGCAGCCAATCCCGAATTTACAGCGTTGGGGGGGGGGGGGGGGGGGGGGGAGAAACAAAATTGCTGTCATACCTCATTCTGAAAGGTAGTGCATCCTGGGGCGTTCTCTCTCTCTCTCTCTCTTTGGGATGTGTGTGTGTGGGGGGGGCGGGGGTGTGTGTGTGTGGCCTGACGCCACTGGGCAGCGGCAGCACGAGGTATGTGCCTTGACCTCCTGCGCCCCCAGCTCCCTCCCCGTGGAACCCTGAGCTCCACACTAAAGCCCGGCTGATCAGGGAACTCTAGAAACCTTTACTGCCCCAAGACAAAGCTCTGCAAAAGCGAAGACACATTTTCCCTAAAACTCCAGTGCGTGGCAACACACATGCACTGCTTTTTTTTTCAAGTTCAGAGCACTCCAACTATGTAAGCCTTTTAAGTGGTCCTGGGCAGAGAGTCAAAGGCTGCTCTCTCTTGGAGAATGTGGTTGTAATTAGATAATTAATAAGGGGGGCAGCTAGAGAAAGCTAAATGGAAGCCTTCCTCAGTGGGAGGAAACAATTACAGCAGGTTTTGATATATGAGCTGCGCCAGCCCTCCGAGGGGAAATACAGCATCATCCGTGGAAAGCCAGAAACGACAGGGCCGCCCCCAGGAGCGCAGGTTTCAGGGTTCACTCCACATGCCTGCGGGGCCCAGGGCTTGGGCAGGAGCGAGCAGCAGGTTCATTAGTCTTTCTGACCGAGAGCCTTCGGGGCCGACCGCCTTGATGTCACCCTGACCCCAGCTGTGTCTGCTGACATGGGCGGCGTTCTCAGCCACAAATGAAAAACATCTGGGGCCCCGACAGCCTCCCGCGTGTGAGAGCCACCTGAAACCGTGTGCATGTGTCCTGTACACAGTTCACTCTGCATCTGTCTGCCGGGCCAGGAAGCGGGGCAGGCAGAGAGGCCGGGCAGCGGCTGGACTGAGAGGGTGGCCGTCCCCCTCTCTCACCCACACCGGACCATTGGGCACTGAGAAGCAACAGAGGGTCTTATTCGAATCTGTATCCCTACGGCCTGACACAGGGAGGGGCACATCAACAAAGTTCTCCAGAAAGTGAGGCAGGGGCGGGCTTAAGAGGGAAGCATTCATTTTAAGGCCTTCCATCCATTCACTGATTCACCCACCCATCCATCCATCTACCCACCATCCTTCCATCTATTCCCCCCATCCACCCTTCCGTCTATCCATCTATCTTTCCAACATGTACTGAGCATCTTTCATGTGCCAGGAATGCTGCTAGCTGTTTAAAAAGCCCAGAGGTGAATCAGAGCAACCTAGCGGGGGAGGAGTAACATGTTTATAAACAACTAGAGCTCAGGGTAGACAGTGACAACTTTTTTAGAGGAAGTGCAGCTAAGACTCTGAAACCAGAAGGGAAGGGTGAGGAATAAGGGTAGAGGGAGAGGATCACAGATGTGAAATGTCTCCCGGTCGGATACAGCACACACACGCACACATGCGCACACCTGAGGCTTTGCCAGTGGAGACTGGGGGGCAGGAGGCGAGGGTCAGGAGGCCAGGAACTGTTCACAGCAGCCCGGGGGTGTGGCCACGGTCCCCAGCACACAGCAGACATCCAGGGCGTCGTGCCAGCTCTCACTGCCCCTTCAGCATGAAAAGTGGAGGCATCTCTGCCTCCACAGGCCCCTGGCACTGCCCAGCTCACTTGAAGGGGCTCCCCCCGTCAGGCTGCCCTTGCTGCCCCTTCCTCCCGTTCACTACGCCTAAAACAAAGACCCTGGACACCTGGACTCCCAGGTACACTGTGCAGGGGCGGGGGTGGAACGTGCCAGGGGTAGATGAGCAGTGATGGACCCAGGGGTGGAGAGCTGACAGCTGCCATGTTCCCTGGTGGGTCTCGCCCATTCTGCACGGGCCAGCCCCCCTCCCTCTTGGGCATTTGTCCTGCACTGTTTTTCAACAGGGGCCCTCTGTACCCTGGCCGAGCCTGCCCACAGCCTCCTGACCGTTTGAACACAGCTCCCAAGAGTGTGGTTTGGAGGGACAGAGCCAACTTCGTATCACCAACAAAACGTGCCATAAATACGAGTAGAAGACAAACGATTCGCATCAGGCAACTGAGGACCACAGTGGGGAAATTGCCAAGCTGAGCACCACACAGACAGCCCAGTGAATGGGGATCCGACTTTCAAAACAGCGGAAATTATCATCTCGGGAGAAGCCAGAGGAGTGTGTGTGGATAAAATGAGAATATGCTGCTTTGAAAGAGCATGAACAGCCAGGAGACAGGAAAAGGGCTCTTGGAAATCACAAAAAGAATATTAGTAGACATTTTTTTAAATAATAGAAGCAAAATATCAAAATAGACACTGATGAAAAACCATTAATGAATTGGAGACTGACTCATGGAATCTCCCGGCATCTGAGCAAAAAGACAAGGTATGTGGAAAGGAGGAATCGGACGCGGTCACAGGAGAGATACCGACGGAAGAGTCCCCACGCTCAAGAAAGATCGAGGGTTTCAGATTAAAAGGAGGACCGAGCTCTGGAAAGGAAACCCAACTAGACAAGCAACAGAGCCACATCACAAAGTTCTGGATTCTAAGACTAGAGAAAACCTCCTACAGGCTTCCAGACATAAAAAGAAACAAAAAAGAACCAGACTGGGGTGCCTTCCCCTGTGCTCATACCACCTGCTAACTGGCAATCCCAGGACACCCAGAGTTTCTGTGGAGAAGAATGGCATCCCTGGAGCTCTGCTCCCCAAGAATCCATGGACCCCGTGGTAGGGA
>NW_006797916.1:254438-255596 GCF_000442215.2 Lipotes vexillifer | reverse complement strand
GGGAAAGAAACATGAGGCCTTTAAGACCTCAGGAAATACACCTATCAGGTCCCGCTTCTGGGAAACACTACTAGGAAACATCTTCCATCAGATGAAAAGTAGCTCGGGCTCTGTCTCTGCAAGCATGGCAACAAATGTTCTAACAATCCCCCCACCGCAAACCAGACAAACAGGTAAGACGCTGTGGTCAACGCTCTTTCTGTCCCAAGAGCGCAGAGGGTGCTGTTCTTCCCCAGCTGGGTCCCCCAGGGTCTGCAGCAGCGCCTGGCACACAGTAGGTGCTCAATAAATACCTGCTGCAAGAGGGGCTACAATGAGGAGGTCAGACAGACAGCAGAGGTGAAGGTCACGTAGGTGACCAGGAGCCCCAGGCTCCCTGTAACGCCCGCACTCTGTAACGCACTCGGACTCCCGTGCATTCTAAGCTTCTGCCCCTCAAGACCAGCAGAGTCAGCGACACACGGAAGCCAGTGAGACAAGCAGACGGCAGGTCTGGCCCGGAACTGAGGAATCAGCACCTGCACACTGGCAAAATCCCAGTTCTCCGGAGATGCTCCCCGAGCAGGAAGTGGGTGATCGTGCGCAGCCTACATCCTCCGCATCCCTGTCCAGAGACATGAACTGCGGCTGCGATGGGCTGTGACTGCCGGGGCATGTGGCTGGGTGGAGAAACAAGAATTCCAGCTTCACCGTGCTCCCTGCCGGGGGCGGGGCCCCCGCGGGCTGCCAGGCCCTGAGGCTGTGCCAGCCGCTACAATCCTGCCTGAGAGCCCCAGACACGGAGACCTGCCGGGGCCCGCCCGGGACACGCGGTGGACACAGCTGTGCAGCCAACCCGTGTCCAGCTTGTCTGGCTGCACCTCGATGATCACCCACCTGAATGAGCGGGCAGCAGGGGCGCCGGCGACAGCCCGTGCAGGGAGTCTTGGAAGGATCACCCACTCAGCTGGACGGGTTTTCTTCCCTCTGGGTAGGGGATTTGAAGAGACCATGGGGCACTGGGTGCAGGCAGGCGCTGGATGCCTCCCTGCCTGCCGCCTGCTGGCCTGGCCGGGATGGGCAGTGCCAGCGGGTGGCCAGAGCAAAGCTCGTTCCCCCAAAGCCGCTTGCCCCAAGGCAGTTTCTGTGACAAACGTTTGTCCAGGGATGTGAGGAAAG
>NW_006797916.1:241707-254377 GCF_000442215.2 Lipotes vexillifer | reverse complement strand
AGCGGTTTTGCTTTCGTTGGAGAGAATGCGAAGCTTTCAGCAGCGAGCTCCAATCAGGCCTGGATAACGGGAAAGCACGTAAACAGGACCCCCTCCCTTAGGGACCAGCGGCCGAGGCCTGCCGGGGCAGGTGCCAGGCTCCCCTGGGCGATCGGAGAGGCGGGGGTCCAGCTGCCCCTGCACATGGGGGCCCTCTGTCCTCCCAGTTCAGGCCCCCTCCCTCCCTGTGGCCTCTGGGCACCTCTCCTGGCTGTGAGCCGGGCCTGGAAGCCCCAAGGGTCAGAAGGGTAGAGAACTGGCAATGCCATACGGCAAAACGGACCCCGTCCCAATGACTATTTGGGAGTCCACTTCTAAAACCTAGAACTGCAGGAGGGAGCCCGGAGCCATCCTCCTGTAGGCTGGACTCTATTAACTGTGGCTTGATTTTCAAAGGAGAAGTTTAAGGACATATCCCTGTGGGGTGAAGGAGGGACAGACAAAAGGCAAACCTCTTCCTCTCCCAGCAAACGTAAAGCGGAAAGCACTGGGCTTGCTGTGTCCCACCTCCCTCCCTCGCCCGGTCCTTCCCTCCCGCTGCGAGTCCCTGCCCTTCAAGGGGCTGTAAGTGGTCCCTGAACCAAGCAGTGGCTGGGAAGGCAGGACACTCTGGCCTCTCTTTACAGGCCCCTGGGCCCTTTGTTAAAGAGTGGGACAGAGGCTGCAGCCATGTGAGTCTCATTAGGCCAGTGAGCGGCAAGGAGGTGGCAAATGGGGCCAGAGTTAAGACCCAGAGCTTCTCTGCCGGAGGCTGGCCCATCTCTTCTGGACAGTCCTGCTTTGCCGGGAACGGCTGGGTGGGAGGTATCCCACCATACTACAAAGCTCCCAGGACCCCCAGCGGGTGGAGGGGCTTCTGCTGCCCTGCGGGGATGCCTGAGGCACTGCCTGCTCCTCTCGGCTCTGCGGGGACGTCAAAAGATTCCAGGACCTGCGCGTTTGGCTCGAGTGTGACATTCAGGACTGCTGCCCGGACACCGGCGCAGGCTGTGGGTTCCAGAGGGACCGTGCCCGTCTGTGCTGGAGCCACCGATGCCCCCTGTGCTCTCTGCCCCCACTCTGTGTCCCAGACAAGCCCCCTGCTTGCAGACGCCACCTGCCAGGGGCCCCTGCCCTGTTCAGGGTCTGGGGTCAGTGGAAGGGTAAGGAGGGTGAGGACAGATGGCCCCTCTCTCCAAGCTCCGTGACTCAGACGTCTGACCCCAGCCAGCCCGCTGTGCGTGAGAAAGAGGAATCCTCTTTGGAATGACCGCATTTACCATGCCAGGACTTTCCTATGGCTCCCTGGTGGCTTGCAGGGGAGCTGGTGGCCTTGCTTCTCCAGGGGACCAAGAACTTCACGTCCACTTACAAGTGGAAACAGCGCTCTCTCGCCCTCCCTCCCTCTTTCAGTCTGTCTCTTCCCCGGCCCCCGGCTTGGGCTTGGCTTCAGTGACTCAGGCTATGTCTGCAGTGACCTGTCTGCCATGGGTAAGTAGCCCTGAGAACAGGCTGGGGAGGGGGCATGCTTGCCTCTGGGTGTCCAGGCAGGTCCCTCCTACTTGGTGCCTCCCAGTGTCACTGCCTGGAGACACCGCCCTGCAGAGCCCACCCCCCGCAGCCCGAGACTCCCCAGGGCCAGACCTGCTCAGTTCCCAGGGGAGCTATGACAGGAAGGCCAGGGGTCCCCGCGGACCCATCCTCAGCGCTGCCTCGGAGGGAGACCGTCCCATTTCTTCTCCATGAGTCACGCGACGCTGCAAAGGGTCCTCCCACGTTTCAGAGACAGTGAGGGCAAGCAGTCCCAAGTAACCAGAGACGAGGAGGATGCCGCCTCTTCCTGGCCCACAGGCCTCCAAACCCCGGGACTAGTTTAACCGGTGAATTATGATTTCTCCAGATGTCACTACATTCAGCTTCCAAATAAAACTCATGAATGTTAGAGCGCGGAGTAAACAGTCACGCTGCAGGCGCCCCATTTCAGGCTGGAGGTGCACCAAGTGCCTTTCAGGATGGTCCATCCAATGACATCATTTCGGAGATGGGGGCCTGGGGTTGGGGGTGACTTATCCCAAGTCACCAGGCAGGTGCAGAGTCACCAGCAGAACTCAGGTCAGCTAAGCCCTGGGCTGGAAATCCCTCGTCTCCCACGACCGACTTCACACCCACAACACCCTTCACTCGGGTCCAAACCTGAGGGCACCGAGTTAGTAAATGTCTCTGCACATTTGACAAATGAGTATCTGAAGATACAAGGGTCCCAGTGACGGCAGCACCAGCTCGAGAGGACATTCACTGAAGGTTTTCTGACATCAGGTGTCCTGCTGGATGTTGGCCTGTAACTATGAGGAGGACAGGCTCTCCTGTCCTCAACCAGTTCATAGTTCACGTGGGGACGGACAATAAAATACATTATTACAACAAAAATGTAATGTGTTCTAATGAAGGTATAATATAGGTACGTAAAGGTCTACAACTATTTTACTTTAAAATACAAACAAATATTATAAATACGATGATTATAGCAAAATATAAGAAATGTTATCATAAAAGTATTAAAAGGCACATAATAAAAGCACAGAGAACACGACGATTAAGTTTCCAGGGCTTTGGGGAGCTCTTCACGGGATCAGGGGCTGGCGCTGGGTCTTCAGGGAGTCTGGTCCTGGGCGGGAAGGGGGAAGGGCCTCGTGGGCAGAGGCGAGGGCGCGCGGGCACACGCGAGGTGGGCTGGAGGAAGGTGAGGATTTGGGGTAATGGTGAAGGCAACTTTTGGGGGGGCAGAGATGGGCAGGACCCACAGAGCAGTGGGGAGGCAATGAAAGGGGTACCAAGCAGTGCACGGCACGATGAGCTGGGCTTTCCCGAGAAAATGGTGGGGCGGCCCCAAGGATGCCAGGATGGGGAGGCCCCCCTTGTGGTCCAGGAGGAAAGGGCTGAGGACCCTGGGGAGACGCAGCAGCGCCGGAGAATCAGCAAGAGGTGAGCGGTGACCGAGGGTCCAGCTCGGGCAACAGGAGGGGTCGTGACCCCAGGGACTAAATGGGGGTCACTAGAGAAGGCGCTTTTGTGGGGAAATAAGACTAGTGCTGGTCGGGCTGAGCTGTCAGTGCTCTCAGGACACCATGAAGGTTAAGTTCACTCAGCAGGATGTGCGGCTTGGAACCCCAGAAGAGGGTTGGGGGCTTCAGACTTATGAGCAAGACCCTCCCCTTGGAAGGAATGAGGGTACCTGGCTTTGCTAGGATTTGGACCCAGGCCTCTGGATCCCAAACCCAGGCCTCCTTCTCCATCTCTGTGCCTCCCGTCGGGGGCAGAACTGGGGGTTGCAGGCCTTTAGGGCCACACCTTGAGGGGAGGTGGGGAGGCTGAGTGTGGACCATCTGGAAGAGGCCGGTGGCGCTGGCCGCTAGCGCCCCATGCTGGCGGGAGGACTGCATTGCAGGGGAGAGCTCGGACCTGCACCTGGCCATGGGGGCGGTCAGCAGGTGACCTTGGGGAGGGCAGGCCCAGTACAGTGGGGGCTGGGCTGGCTGGGAGCAGTCTTCTGCACGTTTGGAGGGCAGTGAGCATGCCAGGAACTGGCTTCCTATATGGATTCTGCCCTCATTTCCACGTCTTCAACATAAACACACCCAGGCCTGGAGAGGCTGCAAAGCACAGTCGGGTCACAGAGCAGAGGAGCGAGAGCTGGGAATGAAACCCAGACTCCCGCTGTCTTCAGAGTGTGCCACCCCATCTCTTATGCGGGGGCACAGCCTGGAAAATGCAAAAGAACATTTCCCACGAACGACGAAAAATGGGGGATAGAAACACTGTTTCTAGGAAGGCATCGGTGGTGAAGATGACCTCTGCCTGACTACTGCCAGCTTTTAGTTCCCCGATTAATCTCAGAAAAGTAGGCGATTTTTAAAATGCAAAATGGTTGACAGAAATAACTGCACCTAAATCTATTTTATTGGGCCCTCTTTTTTCCGACCACCCAGGAAAAAAAATATGCTACTTTTGAAATATTATGCATATAGGTGTGCACATCCAGAAGAATGCAAAAACCTTACTAAGAATCCTACTATGACCCAATCCCCGGTCCTGCCCATCTCTGGGAACCCTGATTTTGGCAGCCTCTTGAGATATGGGATTGATTTTGACAAAGCAACAGCACCCAGGGGGCCCTGGCGGGAGGATGTCCTTCTAGGCACAGGGATATCCCAGTTTTCCGGAGACCAGCCACGGGCTGGGCTAACCCACCCCTTCGGCAAGGCCTTTTGCTTCCCAAGCTCTGGATTCAGTTACTTTTAGCCCATTTCCTATTCTCAAACCTCAACAGCACCTGAGTAAAACTGATCTCTGTTGGGAAACATCGTACTTAGAAATCGACCAGCCCACACTCAAGTGTGGAAGGGCCTCAGGGGTTCGGGTAAAACTAGCTCATAGAAGCAGGACGGGGTGAGTGAGCGACCCCCAGCCGGACCGGCCACGCGGCTGTGAGCGGCCAGGGCTGAGGTGGGAAAGCACTGACCCTCCTGGTGGAGGCCAGCCCCGAGGTCCCGAGGAAAGGTGTGCGCAGTGGCCTTGGAATGGGTTCCACGGGGGCCAGTCAACACCCCGGCACGTGGTAAAGTAAAACTGAACGTGCGTGTTTAACGGCCGATGAGAGCTGAAGGGGAAGGGGAGTGAATGGACGGTCCACTTAGTAGGTAAATGGCAGAGAGACGGCAAGGGGTCCACGAACAAGCCCGGCTGTTAAGTGGCACCTCTCGCACTTGCAAGAATCCAGCCCCTCCTGCACAGCCCGGTTCCCTGCCCCCAGTGGCCACTAACTCCAACCGAAAGACACCTGATGGGCCCCAGGACAGGCACGCAGGTGTCTCAGGGCAAGTGCAGAGAGAACTCGGGGTTCCTAGACCGGCCACCCCTCCCAGGCAGCCCGCAGGCCCTGTCCGCCAGCTCCCCGCCCCAGCGAGAGGGCGACCCCCGGGCCTGTGGCTCCCGTGTGTCTTCCCGCTGGGCTTCCACGCGCTGCTCACAACCATGGCCTCCTGCTGGCGGGTGAAGCCGACACCCTCGCTCGCTCAGCCCGTAGGCCTACCAGGGGAAGGACACCTGATGGACTCTCCTCTTACCCCCAGCTGGCACCTGGGAGCCCTCAAGCCCCAGGGGCAGCAGACACAGAAACAGAAGTCAAGTTCATGGCAGCCAGCCCCGAGGTAAGTCTGTGATGAATCTGGTACAGATGCTCTGGCTGCTGGCAGCGAGCGAGTGGGGTCCCAGGGGCATTAACGGGGGGGTCTGCTGTCAGCCGAAGAGGGTCAACCTGGGGTCCCCGCCCACCGGATAAGGTCAGCGTTACCCTGTGGATCTTCAAAGCACCTGGAGTCGGCGTCGCCTCTGGCGTTAGATATTTCCTCCTAAAAAAGGCATCCATCACTCGCCTTCCAACAAAGAGCTGTAATTCCCAACCATTTGCTTTTGAGATTCAGACTTCTAATTTCGCAGTACACAAACCTAAGGGCTCCTTTGTCTGCACTGAACCTAAAAGGACCTGTGAATGTGGGCGATAGACTCTGACATACAGTTGATTTACAATGTTCTGTTAGTTTCTGGTATACAGCAAACTAGTGATCCAGTAATACACATATATATTCTTTATATATATCTACTCTTTTTCAGATTCTTTTTCATTATAGGTTATTACAAGATACTGAATATCGTTCCTTGTGCTGTGCAGTAGGTCCTTGTTTATCTATTTTATACATAGTAGTGCGTATCTGTTAATCCCAAACTCCTAATTTATCCCTTGTCCCCGACCCTGCTTCCCCCTTTGGTAACCGTTAAGTTTGTTTTCTGTGTCTGTGAGTCTGTTTCTGTTTTGTAAATAAGTTCATTTGTCTCATTTGTTTTAGATTCCACATATAAGTGATATCACATAATATTTGTCTTTCTCTGTCTTACTTCACTTAGTATGAGACTCTTATCAGCCCACTGGTAACCCACCCGTGCCGACTGACCCTGGAGACTGAGCAGTCCAGTCTGGGAAGGGCAGGTCCTGGGGGACAGGTACTCTCAGGGGCCTTCTTGGCCTTGGCTTCCACGCGAGAGTTTTGAGTCACGCCCTCATCCCAGACGGCTCTCGGCCCCCAGGGCCAAGTAAAGAGATACAGAAATACTTTCATTATTGCTCAATTTTTAAAAGTTCACATTTCCTGGATTGAAATCCCACATTTATAAATTACAGCAGACTCAAATAAATTATAGCAGACTCAAATAAATCTTACGGAATGTATTGTGTTTTCAAAATATTTTTGAGTAGGAAAAAAGAAAACCCTGAATTATTCTGTATTTTCCCACACAGCCACAGAAGATGGCACGAATGAGAAGTGACCGCCCGTGTGTGTACGTGTATTTCTGGAAGCAAACCTCAGTGGGACCCCATGTCCTAGGTTGTGCAGTGACACCACGTGTCCCCTCTTTTCTACAGGCTTCGTGGAACCACTGGCTCTTCGGAGCCCCCTCCTAAGCCGGGGGCTGCCGGAGCAAAGCATCTGAGAGCCAACAAAGCCCCTCCCTGGATGCCCGGACAGGGAGGCGCTGACCTCTGCCCCGGGGCTGTGACCAGGCCTGACACTGGGACGTCCTGCAAAGGCGGTGCTGCCCAGCATCACTGAACCTGCAACCTCGTCCTGTCTCCCCTGCCTATAAAGTGGGCTGGTTCCACCTGCCCCTGGTGAGTGAGCACCTGGCACGTAATGGATGCTCACCTTGTGCTGAGAAATCCACGGG
Organism: Lipotes vexillifer; assembly: GCF_000442215.2. Classification (NCBI taxonomy): domain Eukaryota; kingdom Metazoa; phylum Chordata; class Mammalia; order Artiodactyla; family Lipotidae; genus Lipotes; species Lipotes vexillifer. Next base: position 247,579 of record NW_006797916.1, on the reverse strand, counting down.
AGGCGTTACAAATGAGGCCACTGGCGCTCGAGGGACAGAATCCTGTTCCATGTCACACGTTCTGGCTTCCCTGGGGTTTGGGATGACTGTGAACTGCAGGCTGAGTGACTCAAGTAGCCGGGCTTTACGGTCCAAATACAAATAGAGTTTTCCTTGGAATGCGGCTGCTCAACAACTAGTATCTATCGTGCACACAGCGTGAGTGGAGCTCTGTTGTAGACCCGGGCAGGAGGGGTGGACGGGTGGAGCAGGGCCGACGGGCTTCAGGCCCTTCGGTACTTGGATAGTACGTGTATTTGTGTGTATACACACATGCCATCATATCCCATATATGTGTGTATATACGCACCACATACACACACACACACACCCCACACGTACGAATATCACGTACAAACACTCACACGCACGACGCTGCAGCCTTCTCTAAGGAGGGTTACCTCTGTCCTGAGTTTGCTGCAGTCGTTAATTACTGAATTCCCAGTTGGGGGGTAGAGGTTATGCAGTCACATTGGTCGAAATGGGCCCATCGCACAGAAGTCGGCATGAATTCGGGGCAGAGTTCAATCAGACCCTGCTGCTCTCCTGGGCGTGACCGCTCAGTGCAGCCTCACGGCTCCAGGAGTTCTGGGGATGGCTGGGCACTGGAGAGCAGATGCAGAAGAGCCTCTTTGCACCCTGGAACCTGCCCAAGGCGGACGGGACTCCCTCTTCTTAAAAGAACGTTCTCAATCACTCAAGTGCCAAGACTTCCCGTCTCTTCCTTTCTGGAAGAATCAGCCTGACAGTCAGTCGTGCGAATCACAGATGCCCATGTGACAAGCAGAGCTGTGTATTTCCCAAGCATCCCCCTGTATTTTTGCATTGATTGCAACTCCTGAGTTTGAAAGCCAGAAACGACTACTTTAATTAGAAAGATAACAGTGCTAAGACCCAGAGACAGGGGTTGAGACCTTGGAGTTATGACCAAAGCAGGGTAGCCGAAGTCTGAATATTTGCTATCACATTTCTGACCAAATCAAAGGCTACTCTCCTTAAGCAGAGATAAGGAGAGTAGCCTTATCTGTGCATAATCTGTCCATTTTTAATGCATTTATTTACCATTTGGACTCTCCAGCTTAGCATCCTATAGTAACTTCTTTTGCCGAGACAGACCCATGAATATGGAAAGCAGTGTTGATGTCAATGTTTATAAAGGAATTCGGCAGCTACTTTAAATCTTAGATCCAGCAATCCACCTTCCCTTCTAGACTCTCTTTAATCAAGACTTTGTCAATAAATAGATGAGATACAGATGTTCTGTGTAGTTTTAAAGAATTCAGGTTGAATCCACTTTAAAATAAAACACAACTCTGGAGGCACATACAGAGGAGGAAAGTTACCAGACAGAAGAAAGCTTTAACAAAAGCCCAAATGGAGGCAGGACTCTGAAAATCAGCAAATACACCTTGAACCAAAGATAAGAATTCGAATAATGCTTAGGGGAGGCACAGAACAACCCAAACGCTTTCAACATCTAACAGGAGTTACTTCCAGGAAATCTGGGGAATAGAGGCTCGCGCCTGGTAAACAAATAAATGAAGCCAGGGTTACACTCTGAAAAAGTTTTATATGTTAAAAACTTCAGTGAAAAGTGCCTTTAGAAATTGAGCTTCTCCCAAAATGAATCTGAAACAACTTAGTTTATACAGTTTTCCCAATGCACACACCCATTTCGCAAAGCAGAGTAACCATGTCTGAGGCTCCAGGACACGAGAGAGACCTCTGCAGTGTCAGACTGTCTTCCCTCTCATCACAGGGCTGGTCCAGTGGGGGCGACGTGTGGCCCTTGCTCTGCTGTTTCTGCTCATCCAGGCCGGCTGGGGCCCGGCTCCACAGGGCACTCAGGACTCGGGCTGGCAGGGTCTCCACCGTCTTGTAGCTGCACCTCTGTGGGCATGTGGCCTTCCAGCCACTCGGGCAGTGGAAGACAGACTGAGGTGCCCCCCACTTCCTCCTGGAGATGCTGCTGCCACTTCCTCCTGAAGCTCATTGGCTGGCACCAGTCACCCTGCCCAAACGCAGGGTCCGGGGAGTGGGAGGGCGAGGGCCAAGCGTTGGTGGTGCCGCTGAGTCAGCAAAGGTTTGCCCAAAACACAAAAAGTAGGCTGTCGATGGACACTTGGGAAGCCATCTGATCATTTGATTACACTACCTTCTCCAAATGTGGGCATCAGAGTCCTGAAGGTTGACAGGTAGCAGAATCACGGCTGGGGAAGCTCGGTATTTTGAGGGGAAAGGTGCAGACAGCCAGATACTGAATGAATGTATGAAAGAACTTAACTTTAAAAAAAAACGGTCACAATGGGTCAGCCATAAGGGCAAAACACCAAGGTGAACACAATGACGTGAATCCACGTTAACTTGGTAGCAACGGGGGTCTCACTCACTAGCTCACACCCTGTTTTATTGAGATGATGTGGCGGCCGCAAGGGTGGTGAGGTGAGTTATTACTCGGCTTTGAGGTGCCGCCCCTGCTTTCATCTCCTCTCTCCAAGTGACGGGCCACCTGGTTCTCAGGACAGCGGCAGGTGTCCTTGGTGTGAAGTTTCCGCTGGGACAGTGACTTCGGGAGGCTTGTCGTGCTGGAGGGACCCGCAGCTCGATGCCCCAGGGTTTTGTGAAGGGTCCTCGCTGAGCTCAGAAGAAAGCTCCACAGGGCTCGAGTGAGCTGGCCTGTCACTGAAGTCCTCTTGGCACCGCTGCCCTGGGGTGTCGTCCTCGTCCAAGCATGTTCTTGGACAATGCTAATGCGTTTACCCCAAATTTGGTCTTTCAGGGCTGCCTGGACAAATGCCTCTCCTTCTCTTTCCCGGAAGTCACCTTGGTCACTTCACTTCCAGGACCAGGAGGTGTGGCTGGGAGACTGGCTTGGGACGTCCCTCACGGGGAAGCTTCTCCTGCTGGTGGGGCTCTGTGCTGAAAACAGGGTTCCCACTGACCAGACGCATGACTTCCACTGCCCCCACCTCGCCTCCCAGCCCGCTCACCCTGTTCAGCTCATGGGCATCACCCAGAATTGCACACAAAATGGCGGCCTGGGTGCCGTACACACACCCAACATCCCCCTGGCTCCAGAAAACAGCCTAAAAGTTGGCTCTCTCACATTCTGAGCGAGGTGAACTCAGGGTTGGATGAGGGCTTACCGTGTACACTGTGCTCATCTTCACAGCACCAGCAGCCCTATGGCATCTCTGGGAAGGAACTTGGATTCTCCCTCATACCTTGGACTGTGGACTACAGAAGCAAAATGGAAGCTATTTAGTGAACCAGAAGGATGTGGAAGGAAACCACTCTCCCCGCCAATATAGTTTAGTTTGAGTTTCAGGAAGTTTAATTGTTGAGTTGAAGGCATAATTAACACTAAGTAAAGCTGTGTCCTTGGATATTTACAGGGGTTCAGGGCTTAATGTCATTTCACTAGCAGCTGGGGACTCAGATCCCAGGAGAGGGTCTAGGCAGGCGGGAAAGCATGGGAGCCGTGCTGTCGGTCTTTAGAATAAAGTTCACAGCACATTTTACATCTTAGCAGGAAAACCATTAGCTTTTATAAGTTAAGACTGCAAACTAAAATTACAAACATACTTTAAAAATGTAAAAACTACCTTGGATCCCTTTAGGAAATGACCCTACAGTGTTCAATAATATCCCCCCACCCCACCTCCCCAGGGCTACGCGGCATTTACGATCTGGTTTGCAGGATTCTCGGAGATCTCGATGGCGAATTCTTATCATCACCCTCAAGATCGTCAAACGCAATCTCACCTGCTGACTGGCGCCAACCCACAGGACATCGGGAAGGTACAGTCCCCAGACCCAGACGTCCTCTGCTGGGCTGTGGGCTGACACAGCAGACACTGAGGACACTGCGTAGCCATAGGGGCAGAGTCATAAATAAAATTCCTGGGCTGTATTCTTTCCTTGGTCAAACGTGCACAATAAACGCATGAGAGGCCAGCTTTTCATCCTCTGCCACTTTGCCTGAATTAAATAAAACTGGCTGAACCAGGCAGCACGTATCAGAGCCTTGGTGGGTCACCCCGTGGGCACTGGGAGGGAGGTCGGGAAGAGTGGACCACGCCCGGAGGAGGGGCCCCTCCAGCGCCAAAGACAGCCTGAGAGTAAGGCGGGGACCCTCAGGACCAGGCAGCAGGGACCCCGAGCAGGAGGTGGCACAGCTTCCCCGCATCTCCCCCGTTTGGGAGGGTCTGAGAGCTGAAGGCACGGGAAGCTGACCCCAAACCCTGAGCGTCCCAGGGACGCGTCTTCGTGTGTATTCTACACTCTGCCATGTCTTCTTTCACAGATGACACTCAGGGGGTGACCCCGTGGCCCCTCTGGCTCCTTACCCACCCCGCCCAGGGGAGGTGAAGTGGAAGGGAACTGAGTGTGCTCAGCGCAGGTCCTGGACCCCTCCTCCTGGAGTGGGAGCTGCCTGCAGGGAGCGCGCTTCCCATCCACCCTCCAGCAGCTCCCACGACTCCCAGGCCCTGCGGGGAGGCCCACCTTGGTCCAGCTCGGCCGACACAGGGTTGAGTCTGCCTGACCCTGGGACCCTTCATCTCAGCCATCATCTGTAAACAGGCGGGACAGCTCCAAGAGGAGTTGCAGAGCCAAAGTGTTGGGACTTGCCTCAGGGCTCAAGCTGCTTTGCAAAGGAAGGTCCCATCAGGCCCCACTAACCCCTCCTGTGTCCCCTTTGCCACCTGCTATCTGAGTGACCTTGGTCAAGTCTTGTCCCCAAGCTGAACCTCACTTCTCCCAGGTGGCAGTGGCTGGAGGTCTCCACGGCCCTGGGGGTCTGGTGATTTTTGAGAATCTTGGGGACAGCTGAGAGCTCACTCGCATGTCCCCGCAGGGGCACAGCTGGCATCTGACAAATCTGTTTTAAGACCTGGTTAAAGCTGTGGAACCCTCACTCTCCCCAGAAGATGCTCAATGCTGTGAGTACACGCACTGCCTTCTTGGGGAGGAGGCTGGTTTAACGGGAATATTTCTGAAGGGAAGGAGGCTAGAAGGAACCCAGATAAACACCGGGGGACCGGAGGGGAGGCGAATCGCACTTAAAGTTGTGGGTCCAGGTGGACTGAAGCCAGACATGCCGCCCACGGACCCTTGGCTTCACGGAGCAACTCTGATCGGCCATCGATTACTGACGTCTTGCAGATGCAAAAGGAGAGAAAAGCCAGTTCCGTACACCTTACAGCTGGGAAACCAGTAAAAACACAGCCCTTCAGCTTTCCATTCCTGAGAGCCCCCTCCCTCTCCACAAGGCAGAGACCGCGCCCCCCCCCCCAAATAACCCATCCGGTCCCCTCTGGACACCCCAGGAGCTGGGGTGCATCTGACCCACCTCCCCCCGGGCGTCAGAGTTCCTCTGTGGCCACAGGCTTCTAGAAAACTCTTCTGCTCAAGTGCTGTTTTCCCTCATCTGTCTTCAAAATCCCAATCCTTTTCTTTCTGCTGGAATTAAGAGCTGGTGAGCGGTGAAGGATGGGCTGGCATCACTCCTCCCGTGTCTCCTGTCCCTGCACTTCCGCTTTTCTCTATTTCTCCTATTTAATGCGAGGAAAGCCAGCCCAGCTCCTCCGAGAGCGGCCGGAGACGGGAGCGTGAGGTGGATTTTACATCCGCAGAGAAGCTAAGCTGAGTGACGTGGCAACCCCACCGTCGGCACTCCCATGAGCCTGCCGCCCCACAGGTACTCACAGGTGCCCTCTTCTGGGTGAGGACAGGCCACAGGGTGACTTCCATGGTCGGGGGGGGGGGGGACAGCCCCCAGCCCCGCCTCCCCCGAGGGACAGGATTTGCGCAAATCGCACGCTCCCCCCTG
>NW_006797916.1:227649-241693 GCF_000442215.2 Lipotes vexillifer | reverse complement strand
GGGGGGGGGGGGGGGGGGACAGTCCCCAGCCCCGCCTTCCCCGAGGGACAGGATTTGCGCAAATGCCACGCTCTCCTCTGAGGGACATCAGGCACCACAGGCAGAAAACGGAGCCCCAGAAACGCAACAGCCTTGCCGAGGTCTCTAGAATCAGCAGAAAAAACGGATGCTGGAGGGAAAGAATCATCAAAGAAACGCTCATGTCCATCTCGCCCCAAACCACCCCTTCCCTGAGTCCCCTGGGGCCATGCTGAGCAGAGGGCGTCCAGCCCTGTCTGAACACTCTCGGACTCAAGCTCTGAGGATGGGGCAGCCCTGTGCGTGCCGGGCAGCTGCAACCGACGAACGTCTCAGGTTCTGATCCTTGGGCCTCACCGGACAATGCCCTGGGCCCATCGCACAGGAGGTTCCACTGTCAAGCCCAGATGCCCTAGGATGCGTGTCCCCTGGGAGCCTGGCTCTCCCTGGGCGCACACCTGGACCAGTCTACCTGTCCCCCCACGGCCCTGGCTCTCAGCAGCTGGGACTGCCCTGGGTTTCCGCAGAGCCCCTCAGGAAGCATCCTTCTATTTTGTTAAAAGAAGCTCTGTCCTTGGAGAGCTCTTAAGATTGAGTTATCACTTCTCAGTGATCCAAGCAGATCTGCTCCCTGAAAGGTCCCCCACATGAAACAAAATGAATCCGTGAGTTACAAACAAATTCGCTCCTGCCGAGGAGTCTCCTCATGAACTCAAGTGCTTTTACAGATCATTAACTCCTTGGCCAAGAGGCCAGAGCAGGCAGGAAGCTGAGCTGGGTGTTGGTGGCTGCTGCCCCGAGGCCAATCAGAGCTGGGCTAAGGGGCTCTGAAATGATAATAACAGGAGTCAACATTCACCCGAATTAAATTTACACATGCTTCTGAGCGCTGTCTGTTTTGTGAGGCCAGGCACCCTGGCACAGGGAGGGACACACGGCTTCTGCATTTCTGTTTGGGCCACGGCACAAAAGTGGAAAAAAGCCCTAATCTGTTTTCCAGCCGCCGTCTAATTTCAGGTCCCGGCAGTTTGGAGAAGGCCCGTCAGCGCAGGGGGGCAGCAGTGCCGATGCGGAAGGGCCGGGGCTCCAGTCCTTCCAGGAGAACACAGAGCCGTGGCCAGTTTGTCCCACATGGTGCCCTGGGCTCAGAGCACCTGGGCTGCTGGAAGAGGAAGGCGAGAGCCCTCGGGAGGAGGAGGAAAGCAGGGCCCGGGGCGTGGACAGGGGCTCAGAGCCAGAGGCGCCTGAACTTAAATCCTGCCTCTGTGTGCCTCTCTGAACAAGACAGTGAGAGAGAGAGAGAGAGAGATGAGACAGAGAGACAAGAGAGACAGAGAAGGGCGTTACCTGACTCGTGGGGGTGGTGTGAGGCCTGCGGCGCGTGTGGACGGGAAGCCCAAGTGCACTCAGGTGGGCACCGTCTCCTCCCTCCAGCCCTGTGATGCCCAGTGTCCCCATCTGAAGGCTGAGCAGCTCCCCAGAAAGCACCCTTCACACAAACAAGTGCAGACACTTAACTCCCGCTGGGACATGCACAGAACTGCAGGCACAGGTGATGCTCAGAACGGACTTGCTGAATGGAACTGAGCGGAGGCGGGGCAGAGAGCTCGCAGCCAGGGAGGCGAGCCCGTCCCAGCTCGGTGGCAGCGACCCCACACCAGGTGGGCACATCCTCCAAACCCAACCCAGGTATGAGCCACCGCACTCCTCCCTGAGGTAAAGGCAGGCTGCAGGCGCGAGAGAGTGAGTGGATCAACGGATGAGTAAGGGGCACAGGGGTGAAGGGGCGCTGACTGCTCTCTATGACCCCCACTAGACCACGTGAGTGCACAGGGCTTGCTGGCTGGGCGGGTGAGCGCCCACCGCTCGCTCAACAGTAATAACGACAGTAACAGTTACGCCCCTTTGCTTTCCCTGCCTGAATGTGTCAGCGGCCCCAGGGCTCTGTCCGAGGTCCTTCTCTGCCCACCCGGCATACGGGGGCTTCCCTCCCTCCCCTCCTTGAGTCACTCCCCACCTGGTGGCCTCCCTTCACCCCGTCTGGATCTCCAACATGGAGACCTGCACGGTCATGAGCAGGTGAACTGCAAACGAGAGCCCCGAGAAAGATCGCTGCTCCTCCCTTGTGGGGAGTGCCACGTCCTCTGGTCTTGGGGTGCCTGGTTCAGGGCTGCCAGCCCTAGGAAGCCCTTCCTGACCACCCCCCCCGCCTCCCCTCCACGTGTCCAGCATGCTTCCCACCGGTGCAGCCTGACCAGGGGCCCCCGTCTGCACAGTTGTGATGTCCACAGCCCAGGGACCGGAGCTTAACTCAGGATGAGGTCCTGCTAACCCCCCGCTTGACGCCAGGTCCCTGGTTTCAGGGGTTGGAGGCAGCACATCAGGATGGCGGGGGAGTGATTTTCAGCACACGCCTCCCTAGCTGGGCGCACTGGAATGGAGAGGGGGCAGCAGGGCAGAGAGAGGACAGAGTATTGTAGAAAAATCTACAAACAATCCTAATGTACATCCCCTTCCCAGCATCGGAGAATGGCTCGGCACCCCCGCCAGGAAGCTGTGTGCGTGTGTGTGTGTGTGTGTGTGTGTGTGTGTGCGCGAGCACGCGTGCACGTGTGTGCATGCTGGAGAGGATGACCACAAGGCACATTGGCTAAAGTGAGACACTTTTGAGAATGACAGGGGCACTGTTACTGATCAGGCTTGGAGAACAGGAGTGAACCAAGACGGTCCTGGGGATAAGGGCAGGAACGGTCACCCCAGCAACAGGGCATCCACTTCTGACCCCTCCACCTCCACTCAGTCCAGCGGAGCCCTGGTCACTGATCTCACCAGGACGGCACTAACCCCACACCTCTCCAGGTGCTCGGGGCCCCGCAAGACCACAGGCTAAACGGGGAGAGAGCCGTGTCCACCCACAGCAGTGACCCCTTCCTGCTTTTTGGCACCTGCTGGGTTCTTTCTCTGCACAGAGCACACTGTGCCATTTGATATTATCCACTTAGAATTCTTTTCAGAATTATGGTCTCCCTTTCATTACTGGGTGTCCCAGCACTTCTGTGCAATCACGTGCCCTCACTTCGTATGTTTCACAGACAAATTCTCACCACAGCCTTCAGAGGTAACATTGGGTGAAACATAAAAGTGGGCTCCTAAAGGGTGGTGGGCACATGGGGTTTCCAGCTGAAAGCACCAACCCCACCCTGCCCAACCGGCGTCCTGTCCCCTCCATGAGATCTGTCCCCACAGCCACACACAGCTTTCAGGCCATGATTAAGATGAAACCCACACAGTCCTGGGGAAACGTTTCCATTCTGTGTTATCTCTGGAAGGAACAGACTCCAGGTGAAACTGGGGACCTCGACTTCACCTGGAAGACAGATCAACCTGGCGCTGCCACCTGCACTTTCACAAGAGGCGTGGAGAGCAGCACTCGCGTCCCTCTGGCCGGACCCTGACGATGGCCAGGACCCGGGAGGGCCCTGACGGGAGGGGCTCGGATGCCGGCGGGGCTACCCCCTCTCTTTCTTCACGGTGCCCTGGAGTGCGCAGTCTTTGGTTGCCATCTGACTCTAGATCAGAACACTGAAGGAGACAGTCAAGTGTAACTGTAACTCCAAAGGCAAGAGTGGGCTGCCTGCAGGGGTTCCAGACGGGCTGCGACAAAAGGCCAGCTGTGGGGTCCAAGTCCCGCAGAGATCCCGGGGCTCACTGTTGAACCGCTGGCTCATGAACAAGGTGGGGTGCAGCCGGGAGGAGGGCCCCTCAAGAGCTGGGGGCCATGGTCATTTGCAGAGAGCCTGCGTCTTCACAACCCCTGTGGCTATTCCTGTAAGACCTGGCAACCCCTCTTTTTTGGAATTACACTCTGAATAGTCCCCCCTCTACCTGTACCTGGGGATGACAGATATTTGGGGTGTTTCCGAGCTCTCTACGGCCTGACTTCATGCTGTTTTCTTCTGGTGCCCAGCCTGCCCCCGTGATCTCAGTACCAGAGCTCTGAAATCTCACATCTGGCCACCCCAGCTTTCCTCCTCACGTTTCCTTGTCATAAATTTCTTCTTTCTGCTGTCCTCGTCTTCCCTGCATCCCTGACAATAACTTTCTTGAATTTAAAATTACATTAAACATAGGAATTAATTTGAGAAAGAAATGGCACCTTCACAATAGTATGTATTTCCAAACAGCCTCACAGTAAGCAGAGCTTCTCATTCAAAAACACACTGTGTTGGTTTCCCCAGCTAAGAGATGTTCCTTCAAAAAAGTCCTTCACTTTTCTTATTAAGGATATAGGAGGTGTTGTTTATTTTTTGTTTTTATGAATGGCATCTTTTTGTTTCATCATATAATCTAAATTGGTTATTGCTAGCGTATATGAGAATGCTCTTAAAATTTATCTTCACTTAGTAAATGGCCTCTATCCTAAATGGTTTCCTTGGTTCTAATGGTTCTGAAGGGATTTCTTTTTCTGGTGATGGAGAGGGGGGAAAACTTCCAGGTAGATAATTGCTTTACCTCGGAATAATAACATTGTTGCTGTTCTGCTTTCCAGTCGTTCTGTCTCTATTTCTTTATCTTGTTTTACAGAATCATTTAAATGTTCCAGGCAGTGTTACGACACAGAATGTTGGTGAGGATGCTCTTGACTTTCATGCCAAGGCAGTGACTGCCACGTCAGCTTTCAAAATAGGTACTCTCCATGAGGGTGAGGACAAATCATTATTGTAGCTTCTGGAGACTTTAAATACCAGAAAAAGAGATTTTAATATCAGAAATGCATTAAATTTTCTCAGATGCGTTTTCAGCATCTATTCAGATGATTATATTTATTTTCTTTTTTGACTGTGGATGGGCTGAATGGCATGACTCGGGAGGATTAGAAACAAGTTTAATGCCTCTGACACATACTGACAGTGTGTCAACTGGTCTTCTAGTCCATAAATAAAACCTCCTTGTCACGTGCTTTATTCTTTGGAAACCTTGCTGAATTTATTTTTCTTGTACTTTACGCAGAATTTGATCCAAGTCCCTAATGACACAGGTCTGTGTGTGTGTTGTTTCTTTTATCTTTGACAGGTTTTGCTTTATCATTATGACAAACACTGAGGTGTTTTCTCTTTTTCTGAACTAGTTTCTGCGTGATGTTCAAGACGGTCCCCGGCAGGGGGAGGCTTTTCCTCAGTCTCCAGGGGAGCGGGCACACCCGGGGTGCTATTTCCTGCCTGAAGGACCCTTGAAAGTAGAAGGGAGTCCCCGGGACAGAGCCCACCTGAAGCCTGACGTTTCTGGAGGCGCTTCATGAAACATTTGACAACCATTTTTTTTCCAGGCTTTGCTCCTCCCGATTTCAAAATTCTTCGGAGGGAGGAAAGTTACAAGCCATCTGGAGAGCCCCTAGTCCCCGTGCAGATCCTGCCTGGGGCCGTCTTGGCTTCCCTCCCTCTAGTGAGGGCTCGGCCGCTGCTGCGTGTCCCAGGAGGCCCTGGTCACCCTCCACAGGCACCCAGGGGGCCGAGGCAGGGGCGGGCGACAGGGATTTAGTTCAACCAGCCCCCTCGCCCACGGGCAGTGAGTGGATGGGGCCTTGAACCCTGGCCTGTGGGCCTCAGGGGCCCCTCCACCCCCCTAGGCATCCTGGTGCCTCCCTCCAGCCCTGCCAGATGGGGAAGCCCCCCAAGAAACTGGTTCCCTTGTCTTTTATTGACTTTTTTCTCTATTGCATCAGAATCTCTTGAGTAAACTTCCACTTGGGACTGAGATGTGAGAGTCCAGGGGTCTCTGCCAAGGATTGGTGAGGTAACCCTTCCATCTATTTATTTATTATTTTGGTACTTGGGGATCGGGTAGAAATGCGCAGACACCCATGATTCCCAGAAACCGGGCCGAGGGAAAACGGGCATCCTGGGAATAGGTCTGGCCTGATTTACGGCGTTCCCGTGACCCAGGTCAGGGAGCTGAAGTTCACGGCATTTTCTTGGAACCCACGTACTCCTAAATGTCCAGCTCACTGCAAGCCAGTCCCTCTTTCAAGGTGATGTGCAATTCTGCAGTTTCCTAACAAGCAACAAATGCCGTCCATGTGAAAATAAAGCAACCGGGACGCACCTGTGTATAGAATGCCTGGCCACCATCACACAGACCTTTTTTTTTTTAACTCCTGTTTATTATCCTGTGTTTCAAAGCTTAATTCTACCTAAGTTAACCAGCTCCCCAGTATATACCTGCTTACAAAATTAGATTACGATTTACGCAAAGGTTGGAGAATGACAGCTTGGGGCTGGACCAGGTCCCCTGCTGGAGGACAGGCATCACATAGACTTTTACTTTTCTCTTCTTTGATCTGCAGAGCCGATTCATTTTTACCCCATGGAGGAGGCTACTGGAGGAACGCGAGTCTGTCCCAGCGGGTCACACTGTTGGAGGAGTCTTGGAAGTGGCCTTTTATCCTTGGCTAAGCCCGGCAGCTGGGCCTCCCCTCTCCTCTGTCATCAGGGCTCCTTGAAGGGCCAAGCGTCCACCGTGTCTCACCCCAGAATGAAGAGACAGAGCTGGCTCCACTGTGGTCTGAGACCACGACGGTCTCCAGACGTCCCATCTCCCCAGCCAGGGTTTGCCCACTTGATTCAAGCCATTTAAGAGCTGAGGAACACAATGAAAGTATTTCCTATTTTCCGCATTGCTTCCTGAGCCTTCTGGTAGTAAGAAAACAAGTCATTTCAAGCTGTGGATGCCCTGCCATCCTTCATTCATTTTTGTGCCTTCATGCATTCTACACCAAGCCATGGAAACAGTGTACATGAGTACTGGCACTCCACAGGGAGGGGCCCAGTGTGGGAGAGAGAGAGGAAATATATCCCAGTAACGCAGGTTCACCTGCACCTGGAGGGCTCAGGATTATGGGAGCCCAGGGTGGGTACCTCTCTACCTGAGGCACAGCAGGCATCCAAACAATGCTCACCTTGGCCTTGTCAGGGAGGAAGCCCCTGTAGGTTCTCCAGGAGAGGAGAAAGGGCCAGAATGTATGTCTTCATAAAAATACCTGCCGGCGGTTGGAAATGGACTGGAGTAGGGGTTGGTGCAGACTGGCACCCAGCAGAGAGAGAGTCAGTGGGCCAGTGTCCAACCATGACACAAATCATTGCAGAAGTTCAGCCTTTTGTTTAGAAGCATAGGGACGCTGCAACGTCTCATCGGGCTGCATCCTAACATTTTTTTCCATTTTTTTGCAAAAGAAGAACATTAAATAACTAAATTGGACTTTTTAAGCCCCAGTAATGTGGGACTGAAGTGGAACACTGCACTTGCAATTAAGATATAACCACAGGAGGAAAGGCGAAGGCTTTAAGCAAATGAGGTTTCCATTGTACTGGCCTCGGTAACGCAGGAGGCGTTAACGAAAGTGCCTAGAGTCAGCCATGTCCTCGCACTGTGGCTTCCCTTGAACAGTGGTGGTGGCTAACCACCCCCCATCCACACGGAGTTGCCAGCCTTGGTCCGCCATTCCTCAAGAAACCCGTCATTTGGGAAGATGTCCCCACCCATCATCATCTTGCCAGGGGCCTCGCGTCTTCCACAGGGGCTCCTAACTTCTCCAAGACACAGACCGAGTCCCAGCCTGGTGTAGAACTGCAAGTGAATTATGATTTTTTTCCCTGAAGAAACATGATCAGCAAGGTTAGAGCGAGTTACAAAACAGCTCTGAGATGACACAGAGTCCCCAGGTTTGGGGACGGGCACAGTAGACCAGAGAAGCCCAGGCTTCCAGCCTCTCCCAAGTGAGATCTGACAAAACACACTTCGTTATTTTGTTTCTGGCGTTGAGATGTTCCAGAACATTCCTTACAGGCTCACTTATCAAATCTTTCAAAGATAAATGTGACTTTTGGTCGGGTTTGGCTTCTGTCTCCCCAGCGGGGTGACTTGGTAACACATAGCTGTGTAGGGGGACATGCAGGTGTGGATTTCTGCTGTCTTCCCAGCCTGCCGCCTACAGCCAGCCCCACCCATCCCCCACGCACACCCCACCCTCTGAGTGCTCTCAAGCTCTGTTCCCTCCAGGTGGGGCTCCTCTGGCCACTCCCTGCCCAGGCCTGCTAACCCTTGATCTTGGCGGGATCCCTCACTCCATTCAGTCATCTGTCCAAGTCGCCTCTTCAGAGAAGCCTTAAGTGACCGCCGTGACACCAGCCTCCTGCCACCCACCTCCCTGTCCCTGGCTTTATTTTCCTGGACAGCACCTGTGACTACTGACCTGACATCTGCTTCTTAGTGTGTTTCCTGCCTGCTGTCCCAGGCCAAGCTCCGTGGTGGCGAGGACCATCTTTCTCTTCCCGGAATCCCAGCCTCTAACTGGGAGGCCAGCACACAGAGAGAGCTCAGTAAATTTCTGCTGAATGAAGAACCGAGTCCACCGAAGTGCCACACCTTTGTCTGGCCTTCCCATGGCATCCAGGAGATAAATCCACCGCTTCTTTGTTTGCAAACCACTGTCACAGCACGCTGACGTCTGGCATCATAACTGGTGGCTTACGTATCTGTCTCCCTGCCTGGGGGCAGGGGCGGCGGGGGGCAACTCCTCCACGGGAGAGACCAAGTCATGATCACCTTTAGTCTCCAGCCCCAAGTGTAAGGGCTGCAAACAGTCAGCGCCCAACAAATGTGTGTGCAGTGTGAAGACAGGGCTCTGAAGAAATAACTCCGTTGCATAAAACCAGCTATTCTAACTACCCCACGCAGTGTGTGCTCTGGGCCGTACGTCTGCGACCTCAGATTTGCCACCTGCAGGAGGCGGAGACACGGTCCAGAAGGTGAACTGGCATCTGCCGGGCCCGACGTGCCCACCTCCCCCACCCCCAAGGCATGTCCTATTTCATAATTCTCCGTTCCAAGAACATCCAAGGCCTATTGTTTGAATGACCTTAAAGATACATATCTGTATCAAAGTAATAGACATTGAACACACCAAAAGAAACAGGATCCCACTTCCCTCCATAGGGTTGGCCAAAAAGTTACCAGATCTAAATGCAGGTGAATAAAAAAGATGCCTGAGTCCTGGCCTTACAGCTCAGGCCACTGTCAGCCCAGAATTCCTGCCCCTGGAAGGAAGGTAAAATGAGCAAACCAAATGGCTTTTGCCTGGGCCAGCCTCCAAGTCAAAGGGCCCAAAAGTTGGCCCCAAACAGAACTAACCCAAGACTCCCAGGTAGGGACCCTCAGGGGGATTTGATACCAGCAGATCGTGGAGGGAGCGGGGAAGGCAGGACCCTCGGTGGGGACCCACTGCCCAACACCTCTTCCTCTTTGCATCAATATGACAGGAACACCTCCTGAAAGTATTTTTTTTAAATTGTAGTTAAAAACACATAGCATAACACACTACTATAGATAACCAAAAGGGCCTACTGTACAGCACAGGGAATTATACTCAATATTTTGTAATAACCTATAAGGGAAGAGAATCTGAAGAATATATATATATATATTTACAATATCTTGTTAGTTCAGGTGTATGGCAGAGTGATTCAGTTATACATACGAATATGGAATATATTCTACATATGTATAGAATCAGTGAATCACTGTGCTGTACACCTGAAACTAACAAGATACTGTACAAAACAAAAACAAAAAAACACAAGGGCTTCCCTGGTGGCGCAGTGGTTGAGAGTCCGCCTGCCGATGCAGGGGACACGGGTTCGTGCCCCGGTCCGGGAAGATCCCACATGCCGCGGAGCGGCCGGGCCCGTGAGCCATGGCCGCTGAGCCTGCGCATCCAGAGCCTGTGCTCCGCAACGGGAGAGGTCACAACAGTGAGAGGCCCGCGTACCGCAAAAAAAACAAACAAAAAAAACAAGATACTGTAAATCAACTATGTTTCAATTATTTTTAAATGTGAAAAAAAACACACGGCATAAAATTTGCTATCTTTACCATTTTAAGTGTATAGTTCAGTAGGGTTTCGAATATCTACACAGCTGTGAAACCAACCTCTAGAACGTTTTCATCTTGAAAAACTGAAACTCTATACCCATTAAACAACATCTCCCGTTTTCCTCTCTGCCCAGCCTCTGTCTTAGGAGTCTGACACTCTAGGGACTTCATATAAGTGGAATCAGACAGTATTTGTCTTTCTGCATCTGGCTTATTTCACCCAGCCTAATGTCCTCAAGGTTCATCCATGTTGGAGCCTGCATCAGAATTTCCTTCCTTTTTAAGGCTGAATAATATTCCATCATAGGGATAAACTACATTTCGTTGGTCTGTCCAACCCTCAGTGAATATTTAGGTTTTGCTCCCACCTTTTGGCTATTGTAAATGATGCTGCTATGAACGTGGCGTACAAATATCTCTTGAAAGACCCTGCTTTCAACTCTTTTGGGTGTTTACCCAGAAGAGGAGTTGCTAGATCACCTGGTAATCCTCTCTCTTAGTTGTTGAAGAACCCCCGTACTGTTTTCCACGGCAGCTGCACCCTTTTATGTTCCCACCAATGGTGCACAAGGGCTTCAGTTTCTCTACCTCCTTGCCAACACTTGCTGCTTTTCTGCTTTGTGGCAGTAGCCATCCTAATGGGTGTGAGGTGGTACCTTACTGTGGATTTGATTTGCATTTATCTCATGATGAGTGAGGTTGAGCATCTTTTCCTGTACTTGTTGGCCATTTGTATATCATCTTTGGAGAAACGTCTACTCAGGGATTTTACCCATTTTTAAATCCGATCTTTATCGTCATTGTTGTCAAGTTCAGAAGTGCTTCATATATTCTGGACATTAACCCTCTCAGATACACAATTTGCACATAATTTCTCCCATCCGTAGCTGCCTTTTCACTCTGTTCATTGTGTCCTTTCACGCACATAAGAGTTTTAATTTGATGGAGTCCCGTTTGTCTATTTTTGCTTGCGTTTGCCTGTCTCCTGAAAGTTTTACTGAGAGAGCCCAGATTGTTCTTTTTGGATGGATAAAATTCCATCTCCATGGGATAAACAAGCCGCAGCAGCGGCAGCCGGTGCCAGCGCTTCTTGTGAAGTCCCTCGCGCTCTTGACTGATTTCGCTTCTGTGCCCTCGCGTCCACGGTGCCCCCTCCTCAAGTGAGCCACACACACGGGGCTTCCTCTCCGTGGAGTCCTCCCCGGGCTCTGCCTCTGCACAAAACACCTTCACTTTCAGGCACCTGCATCCCCCATGCCCACTCGACATGATCTGATTGCCCACAGACACCGCGGTCCACCTGTGCCGACCACACGGTTGTCCCCCGTCACCGGTGTCAGCGCGGGCAGGGCCCACAGTGCAGGGCGTATGGCTGAAGCCGTGCTGAGCCGTTGCATTTGTTCCTTCTTCATCCCCTGCCTCTCCCCACGCCCCCACCCCATCGCCGGACTGTCTTGGGGACTTGGTGGGTACAAGCCCCAGCACTCTCCAAGCCATCAGACTACGTCCTGCCCATGCTGAGCCCGGCTAGCCACGTCTGCGTGGGTGGCGGGGGGGGACAGAGGAGAGCATGGGGGTCCTGGTCCCAGAGAATCACCCAGCTCAGAACACAGCGTATCTCACAGACAGAGCCACGACCAAAGCCGCTGTGCTGCCCACCCCACCCCCCAGCATCTTCTGTCTTGTGAGGACCAGCAACTGTGGTCCAGCCACTGATGGCGTGATGGAGTGACGTTGAGGAGAGGAGACCCCAGTCCCGGCTGATCCTGCGCACAAGTTCTGCGTGACGTCCCCTTGCTGAGACCCACTGCCTCGCCTCTGAACCAATACCACTGGCCTCGGGTTTTGCCCAGCGTGTACCCGCTCCGGGCAGGTGGCAGTTTGGGGGCTTGGAGCCCACCAGCTCTAGACCCCACCCCAGAGAAGGCCCCTGGGGCCTCGGCAGATGATGCCCAAGGGCCCTGGAGTCCTCCGGGAGCCTCGGGCTGGTGCAGCCAGAGGAGTCCCAGTGACTCGGGCTTACAACTGAGGGACTCATGTCTGGTCTATGTTGGTCTGTGTTTGTCAGGAGAGGTGGTCCAGGAGTGCCAGGCGCCTCCCTGGGCTTCCGTTAACTCCATTCCTTCTTTCAACCATCCTTTCACTCCCTGTGAAGAGCCTCACTCGGCTGCGGGGGAGCCTGCCTGGTGCCTCGGTCCTGCCGGGCGCCATGACTGGCTCTTCCTCTCTCCGGTCTCCACCTGGCACATCCCTACCCTTTGGTGCCCAGGCGTCCTCCTGCCCGCATCATCCAGGCCTTTGGGGATGCGCCCAGAGACCTCTAGAAGGGATGCTCTGCCCCCAGCCTCCCAGCCCGCCCATCAGCTTCTTTCTGGTGAGGACGCTATTGCATTTCAGCCCTGGGTTCGAGGCACTTCCCAGGGGTGATGTGAAGCCCACAACTGGTGGCCAGCCTGTCCACCCAGCCCTCAGTCTCTGGATGCCGTTTGCTGGCAACTAGCCCAGAGCAGGCAGGCTGGGCATTCCGCAGCCCTGCAGTAAATGCTTTCTTCTGTTTTCTCAAAGCGTACTCAGCCTCGACTCTCTCCCATCACCGCCCACTCCACGCCAGGAGCCGGGCTGGGATTCTCCTTATTGCACCCCTACCCTCAAAGCCACTGCATAAAGCCTGGTGAGAAATGAGTATTTTACTGAGTGTGTGTGTGTTTGTGTGTGCTGAGGGCAAAGGAGATAGCACATAGTGTACAGCACTTCAATCCTCAAATCACAAATCACAATCCCACCCCCCAAATCACAATCCCGCCCCCCCAAGTCACAATCCCGCCCCCCCCGATCCAGATGGATCTCTTTCCACTATTCTCCCCTCTGCCAGGATGAACTGAAGCAGTTTCTCTCCCTCTCTCTCTCTCTCCCCCCACTTCCCGCCCCCCCCCGATCCAGATGTATCTCTTCCCACTATTCTCCCCTCTGCCAGGATGAACTGAAGCAGTTTCTCTCCCTCTCTCTCTCTCTCCCCCCACTTCCCTCTTCACCCCCTCCTTTTGCAGACAGCAGTTCAGGAGCTGTGTTCCTTCCAATGTCACAGCCCCCCCTTCCGGCAAACTGCCACAGGCTTCTAGGATGGAGAACGCTCTTACAGGTAGAGGCCGACTCTCTGTTCTCAGTAAACTCAAGGCCCCCCAGCTTCCAGGAGCGTTCCCCTCAGAAGGCAGCGAGGGAACTATAAATCACAAATACTTTTTCCTGTCACAAGAGAAAATGTACTTTTGTATCACAGACACAGCATAATTTCTTTGTGTACTTGGTAGGGAAACAGAGGGTCCTCCTGCAATCCCCTCCCCTGCATTTTTGCATCATACAAACACACCCTGTGTACAAACCACATGCCCTGCCTCGGGCTGGGCCAGGCGGGTGGACGTATAAGCAAGACGTGGTCTTGGAGGTGAGATACTGGGCAGTCAGACGTGCCTGGAGAGAGTTACAGCAACAGGGCCACTGCGAGGGGAGCATGGCGGGGTCCCAACAAATGCCACAGCCCCCCCGAGAGGGGACACGGGACGGGGGTACCAGAGGGGCAGAGGTGGGGGTACGCTAGCACAGAGCGTGAGGAGATGGGTGTTTTCAGGACGCAACACTAGGATTTGCTCATTCACTCCACCTGTTCCAATGGAACACCTGTTCCAGGCAGCTCCCCTGCAGGTGCAGAGCACCATGTGAAAGGGACAGACCTGCCCCCCTGGTGGAGCTGATCGGGGAGGATGCCCGGGGTTAAAAGTGCACAGAAGCCGCAGCCACGAGGGAACCTGGAGCAGTGCTGAGGGCAGGGGGGTGGGGTGGCGGGACGGCCAAAGAATCGACATTCGCCGGGGCCCAGGGGAGGCGGCACTTTGTACGCCATGTTACGGATATTTCTCCATCAACCATGGAGGTGATTAGATGAGATCAGTGACTTGCAGACATGCCCTGGCTGACTAGGTGACGGATGTCCTGAACGACAGGATAACTACACACCTACCAGGAGGGCCACAACCCAGCATGCTGACATCACCAAAGGCTGGTGAGGTTGTGGAGCAACAGGAACTCCTGGTCAGAGCGGGGG
>NW_006797916.1:226293-227625 GCF_000442215.2 Lipotes vexillifer | reverse complement strand
GGGAGGGGCTGCAGAACGGTGCAGCCACCTGGGAAGAGAGTTTTACGCTTTCTTACAAAACTAAACCTATTCTTTCACCCTGTGATCCACCAAATGCACTCCTTGGTATTTACCCAAAGGAGTTGAAAACTTACGTCCACACAAAAACCCACACGTGGAGGTTTTTACAAGTTTTATTCACAATTGCCAAAAACTTGGAAGTAACCAAGACGTCCTTCAGTAGGTGAATGGATAAGTAAACCGTGGCACATCAGACAATGGAATGTTATTCAACACTAAAAAGAAATGAGCTATCAAGCCCTGAAAAGACATGGGGGAACCTTAAATACACATCAGCAAGACAAAGAAGCCCATCTGAAAAAGCTCCATACTGTATGATTCCAACTGTATGACATTCTGGAAGAGATAAAGCTATGGAGAAGGTAAAAAGATCAGGGGTTGCCAGGGGTTGGGGGGATGGAGGCATGAAAAGGCAGAGCACAGAGGAGTTTTAGGGCAGTGAAACTATTCTGTATGACCCTACAATGGTGGATACACATCATTATACATTTGTCCAAACCCACAGGATGTACCACACCAAGAGTGAACCCTGATACAGACGCTGGGGGATGATGACGTGTCCGTGCAGGTTCATCAATTGTGACAAATGCTCCACTCTGGTGGGAGAGGCTGTGTGTGGGGGTGGCGGATGGTATATGGGAAATCTCTTACTTCCCCCTCAATTTTGCTGCGAAAATTAAACTGCTCTTAAAAAGTAGTTGAATAAAAAGGATAAATTAAATAAACAAAAATTTTTTTTGTTTGTTGTTTATTTTCCTAAGATGGGCCCAGAAGAAGGGCCCCAACCGTCCCCTGCCGGGCAGGGCACTGAGTGACAGGAAATGTTCCCTTATTGGGAAGCACATCTGATCCACGCTGGCATTGTGTAGATAGTGGGGAGTCTTCCCTACTGACAGAGAGCATTGCATCTGCTTGTTTATTTACACCACACATTTAAACAGGTAGCAGGGATTCTCTGGGTTAGAAGGAACGGGTTTCTAATACCACAGCAACAAAACAAACTCCGGTGACAAGTCAAGGTTCACCTCGTCCCCGGGCTCTGTAAGTTCAGAGGCTTCACCCCTGGCTAGTGGGTTGATGCCCAGGAGGGTAACCTGGGTTGGGAAGGGTTTAATCCATTTCTGGACCTGGGGCTCCTGTGTTCAGGCTGAATCATGCCCAGCCTGCCTTGCCGAATCCTGACAGCACGGAAACAGAAACGCACAGGTGTGGCGACCTGGGGGGGGCGGCCGGAAGCAGAATCAGCCTCGCCCCCCGCCACCTCCACCCCCA
>NW_006797916.1:205924-226283 GCF_000442215.2 Lipotes vexillifer | reverse complement strand
CCTACCCCCACCCCCCACCACCCCTACTCCCACCCCCACCCCCGGGCAGAGAGCTGCATGGGCTCCCGCAGGCAGTGGGCAAGGGCGGAGGAAATGCCACCGGTGCGCAGCTAGCATCCAGGCCCAGCCCTTGCTCTCTCCCCAGGGAACGGCATGCGGGGGTCCCCATCTCGTCTGAAATAGAGATCGCCAGTGTGACCACCCATCCCAGGAACAGGAGCTGGGCCACACCTGACGTCAAGGGGGCGTCTCACGTTTCAGACCACCTGCGTGCACTTCCTGGCTCCGCCCTCTGCAGCTAGATGGCCTCAGCTAAGGCCCCTCAGTTTCCCCATCTGGGCGTTGGGAGTAAGAGCACACACCTCACTGGGCCATTTTCAGGATTAAAGTAACTCTACGTGCCAAGTGCCGGGACCCCTAAACGCTCCTCATCACAGCCTCAGCGAGCACCCTCACTAGTCTTCCTTTGCTCCCTGAGCTTCTCTGGGGCAGCGTGGCTCCTCCCTTAGTACCAGTCTAGGGGGAGAGAGGAGGCCCCTCACATCACCACGCGGCCAGGCCTGCGGTGGGAGGCACCCCTCCGAGCCACCCCCAAACCTTGGTGCCACCCAGCTGCACCTGGCAGGCTTCACAAACCCCCTTCCTTGGCACACAGGAGCTCAGAGAAGGGGGCTGCTTGAGGGGAGGTGCCCAACGGGCACTTCAGAAGGGGCCGAGCGCAGGGCATGGAACAGGGTCCCTCCTATGCCTGTGCAGGCTGGGCAGGGTGCACCAAGGGGCGGGTGGGCCCCAGGCAGGGGCGACCCTGGCTCCATGTCTCTGCAAAGCAGCCAAGGCCTGCACCCGCCTCCCCCAGACCCGTCTCGGCCCGGCTGTGCCCCACGGCACCAGCTTCCCTGCCCAGGTCCCACCTGGTCTAGGCCCCGGCCTGGGTCCCGACCTCCTGCGCCCCTGTTCCCCTGGCCCAGGTTGACCGTCGGGGGCAGGGCGCTGCCTCCTGCCCTGTGCTCCTGGCGCCCCACTCGGCCTTCCTGCTCTGTTTATTTGCGCCGCCAGAAGACAAAAAGCCATCGCTCTGACTCACTCATGCTCCCCGTCGGCTCTGATTCATGCAGGAGGCCCACGGCGGGGACTAACCCGGCCGTTAACCTCCTGGTTTCTTTATGTCTCTACAGCAAAGGCAACTGTGGTTTCGGATTGAGAATTCAAGCACAGCTCACTGCATCCGTGTGCTCACAGGAGTGCTGCAGAGGACAGACAGCCTGGAGGAAAGTGCCTGCCCAGGGCTTTCCCTCCTGGAGACCTCAGAGCCACTTAACCCGGCGTGATGGAAACTTACAAACATTTCAGTCGTCTTTCTGAAAAGGATTTGGCCATCTGGCAAGGGTGGTCCCAGAACGTGCCAGAAGCCTGCATCCGACGCAGCCCAGGGTGTGAAAGAAGACAGCCTCAGAGCAAATTAGATTATGGTTTAGAACTGGAAAGGAAATGTGAGACTCAGAGCAGGGGGCTCAGCCCAGGGACACTAGGCTGGGAGGTGCAGGTGTGATTCACATAGTAGGTGAGGCTGCAAACCACCCGGGTCCAGGCTTCTAGAGAACCTGACTTGTCAGGATGGGAGGGGGCGTAAACCCACCGGCACCGCCAGCTCCTCCTTCAGTCCTGAACGTGTGCCGTTCGTGCCCGAAGGCCAGGAGCCGGGGGTGACTGATTTGAACCTTGGATTCCAGTGACTGGTGGGCACGAGCGCCTCCAAAAGCTAAGGAGGCTTCCCTCTTGGGGCTCCTCTCAGTCTGGATTCAGGGGACAGTCAGTTCACTGTATTTTCTCCACTTGCTCCCACAAATCTGAAGTGGTTTATGATTAAGAGCATTTATCCCCAAATATAGAGAGAAGAATACGAAAAGAAAGACAAAGGAGGATGCTGAAACCAAACCGAGGGCGGGGTGACCACAGGGGAAGAGTATGAGCTAATTCCTGTAATTAAGCGCTTATGCCGATCTGCCCGGGAGATAAGGGCAGAAAGCAGCAAGGTACATGGTCCCCCCCTGCCCCGCCCCCGCCAGAAGAATCTGGCCTGGGGTCCCGGCAGGGAGCCCAGCTGGGCCAAGTTGATGGGTTCTGGAAGAAGACATCAAATGATCCCAGCATTAAAGGCACTCTGAGAAAACGGTGGACAGGGGACAGGGTAGTGACGGTGGATTACAGAGGATACCAAAAAAAATATACTTCACATGTTACTTCAGTAGGAACCAAAGTTGTGACATGGAGTGAAAGTTCCAGCGAGGGCGGATCTGCAGGAGGGCAGAAGGCTGTCTTGCAGGAGCCCTGCTTTACCAGCATGGGCCTGGGGGTAGGAGGGTTAACCAGAGTCCAGAGGAAGGGATGCTTGGTAAGAGCCTTCCACCCTCCCTCTCAAAAGTCCCGGTTGGTTTTCTCAAACTGCGTAAGTGATACATGGCATTTGCGGGAAATTTGGAAAATAAAGAAAAGCAATAAAAATAAGAAGGAAAAGGAAGATTTCCCACTAACATTCTGGTCTAGAGACATGTGTCCTTACCTTTCCCTCTCTCTGGACGAACATACCCACGCAAGCACACCCTGAATTTTCAACCTGGGATCATATGTTCTGTTCCACTGTATAACCGTTTCCCTCACATTATTAAATATTTGCTTACAATACCAAATCTGCTGACGGTATAGTGTTCCAGAATATGGCTAAACCGCACAGTTTATTCAAGCAATTCATTCAGGACATTTTAAACATTTCCCTCATATTAACGAAGCTGATATGAATGTGTCTGCTGCTAGGCAGAGCCACCGTGATTCACTCAAAAGATAACTCCTAGAAGTGCATTTGCTCCATCCAAGCCTATTTCCAATTTTTCAATCTTTTTTTTTACCTACTGTCAAAACCTCTTTAGAAAGATTTTACAATGTATCTTGTCCCGGGCAGGGACAAGAGGCCCCTGGTTCCTCACCCTTTCCTCAATAATGGGAATTATCATTATCTCTCTATATTTTCCACTTTAGTAAAAAAATAGTATCCTCCTGTTTTATTTTGAATTTCTTGGCTACCATTGAAGTTCAACACTTTTATATGTGTATTGACCAACTGATTTTCTTCTTTTGTAAGTTCATATATTTTGCCCTTATTTTCTACTGGGTGATCGTCTTTCCTCTTAGAGATTTTTAAGGGCTCTTTGTCTCATAAGAATATTGATCCATTATAAAACACGGTGTAAATATTTCTTTCCCAGTTCATTTGAAAATTCTGGATATCCTAGTTTTTTGGTATTTGGAAGTTTCATTTTTTTAATTGAGCTGCAGTTATTTCTTTTCTTTGTGACTTGCGTCTGCTGTTCCTCAAATGACCAGCCACAGGGGCCAGGGCAGTGAAGGCTCCACATCAGCACCGTCATTTCCGTCCCCTCCGTGTCCACTGTCAGGCTCTGCGGCGCCCCTGCTGCGCCCCACCCGGTGGGCTGGGGGTGGACACACGTGTCGGTGATCCCCGCCGGACAGAGCTCTGGACCTTGACGGGACAAAACGACATTCCTTTTGTCCGCCAGGATTCACCAGGAGGCCTGATTTTCTATTAGCTTTGACGGCCGATGTTTTCATGGAGAGGTTGGGTGGGTGGACATTGTGACACCCGACTGGCTGCAGGGACAGTGAGAAAGACGGGGTAGGTGGGAGGGGGCACCCTGTGTGTGTGCGCCCAAGGGTGCCGACTTAGTTCCCGTCACCCGGACGGTTATAATGAAAACCAGCTGCAGGAAGGATGGAGCCCACCCACCCAACGTGACACTGCCCTACCCTGGGTGCTGGTCCAGTGTCCACAGTGTGTGGCACCCAGCGGGATATCGTGAGGCCCCGGTTCAGTTACTCAGAGCAGAGGTGGCTGGAGAGTGTCCCCAGGTACAGTAGCGCTGGGCTGCACTCGTGAATCAAAGAGCATCCCCTCTGCACCTGGGCTTCGTCCTCGCAG
Source organism: Lipotes vexillifer (assembly GCF_000442215.2). Taxonomy (NCBI): domain Eukaryota; kingdom Metazoa; phylum Chordata; class Mammalia; order Artiodactyla; family Lipotidae; genus Lipotes; species Lipotes vexillifer. The sequence continues at coordinate 222,292 of NW_006797916.1, read as the reverse complement.
CTGCAGGAGGAACCACGTGGCATTGATGCATCGGGGCCCCGGGACAAGATGTGTCTGGCTTGCGGGGGTGACCCGGGTTCTTGTCAGGCGGCGACACAACTTAACTAGGGGGCCGGCAGGCAACCTGAGTCCTGTCCTCCTGCCTCAGTCTGAGTTCTCTCTCTCAGCGGCTTGAGGGAATCTGTCTGCCTCTCTTCTTCCCTCCCTGGTGATTTTCTTTTGGGGGGAGGGGTGCACAGAGGACCAGGAAGGGGCGAACTGCAGCAGCAAATTTGCTTTCAGCCACTCACCCCTCCTGGTGAGATTCTTTCGGACCTGCTTCGTGTTCTCCTGAGCCCTCCTGTCTGATTCTCAAAACACAGTCCATGAGCCCAACACTACCTCTGGGGTTTCTGCAAGTGTCTCAAAGTGCTGACTGCATGACACCATGAAGGTGATGGTGTTTTTAGAAACAGAACTGAATCACGGCGGAGGAAGCAGTCTCCCACCCGTCTCCCTTGGTGGGTCTCTGGGGCACAGCGGCTCAGGAAGCAGGCAAGGAGTTAACTCAGCAGTGGGGAAGGAGAGAAAAAAGATCAAAGGAGAAAAAACCACCCAACTGGCCCCGAATGATGGCGTGCCACCCCTTTCCCCATGTCCCTCTCTCTGGGGGCAGGCCCCACCATGCTGGTCACATGTCCACTCTGCACTGGGCTAGGGTCCCAGCCCTTAGAAGGCAGCACTGGAGAAAGAGAGGGATTTACCCAAAAGAGCAGGGCAGGGCCAGAGGCCCCCCTTCTCAGGAATCACCAGCTCGGGGTGGCCACAGCATCCCCTTTGAGGGTCTCTGAGCCTGCGAACCAGATTGAGATCGGCTCACTCGTGGGCAGGCCCTGGGCTTTAGGGAGCCCATTGCTGGACGCGATGGGTCCAAATGCTCCTGGGCCACCCCTGCAACAGGTGTGGAAGATGCTCCCCATCTTGTCTGTTGGGTCGATGGCCGGCAGTGTAGAACCTTGGGGCCACTCCCGCCCCTGCGCCCCTCCCCGCCGTCCCCCAGTCCACTGTGGAGAGGCTTCCAGAGGTACAATCAACAGGCCGCTAAGTGTGTTATCAGAATTGTTTGAGGGACTTTTTTTATGAACACATTAGGAAAGAGATTTCAAAAGGAAAATGCTTTTAGGCAACACAACTTGACTAGATGAAAAGCATCTGATAAGCACTGAATCAAGTGGATAAGCTGGATTACATCTCTGGAAAGTGGAGAAAAGGTAAAGGTCTAGCACACCTCCCCCCCCCAAGTCCCATCAAGTCACCAGAGAGGCCCACAGTCTGACTCAGGACTTTTTTTTTTTTTTTTTTTTGCTGGTAAAATACACAATTTATCATTTTAACCATTTTAAAGTATACAATTCAGGAGAATTTTACACTGTTGTGCAAACATCATCGCTATCTAGTTCCAGACCTTTTTCATCACCCCAAACAGAAATCCCACACCCATTAAGCAATTCTGTCCCGTTCTCCCTCCCCGCCAGCCCCTGGCAACCACGAATCTACTTTCGCCTATTCTGGATATCTCATGTCAATGGAATCGTACACTATCTGGTCTTTTGTGTCTGACTTTAACTCAGCGTAATGTTTTCAAGATTCACCCACACTGCAGCGTGAGCCACAACATCATGCCCTCTGGCTGAGTAGTTCTCCACTGCATAGAGAGACCGCACTGTACTGACCCCTTCCTCAGCTGATGGACACCTGTATTGTTTTCACCTTTGGCTATTGTACATAGCACTGTTATGAACATGAGTGTGCACTTTTGTATGAACACCTGCTTTCAATTCTTTGGTGTACATACCCAGGAGGGAATGGCTGGGTCCTACTGGCTCTTGGAATTTGGATAACCGCAAGACTGTGAGAAACTTAACCCATCATTTTGCACGGCAGGAAAACTGAGTTCCAGCGAAGTTACGACACACCTCAGCCCAAAAATGCAGGCCTGAGAGCAGGAAATTGATGTCCACTGCATGTTCAAATTCAGGAAAAGTCCTGTTTGGATTCTCAATCACCTGGACCCAAGACAATGGGTTTTTTCCAACAGATTCACTTGGGGACCTAGCCTGCCCCTACAAGAGCAACCGCCTTTGCTTTGGTCTAATTAAAATTTCCCCTAATAGAAAAATACCATGTCAGAGAAATTCACTAAGGGAAAGAAATGCATATGATTTGCTCTGGAAAGGGTGATTTCACTGAAGAGCAAAATCCATTGGGGAGAGGCTCGTTGACAACATATAGTCGCGAACATTTAAAACCTCCAGAATTCACATTGTGAAGAGTCAAGCAGGAGAGAGCACGGTGGGTGCCAGAAGCCAGAACACACCAGCTTTGCTCTTTGTGTCCTCACTTCCCCTTTGCCTCTTTCTGGTTAGCAAAAGTGAAATTATGTAATTAACATTGAATGATACTTGCTGTAACTTTCAAAAAATACACAACACAAGCTGACTATCCAGGAGCTTGCTTCATAAAATCTGCACATTGACACGCTTCTGAGGAACGAGCCAGGAGGATGAGATCTGTCATCTGTGCAAGTAACGCTTTATCACCATTCAGAGAACTCGGAGGCTCCAGCAGAAGGATGCTTCACAAGATGGCCAGCATGGTGAGCTGGCTTCTCTCAGCAAAGCCAGGCGCGTTCTGTTTCCCCTGTGAACCTCAGTGGTGGGCGGGTGTCATCTCCTGGAAGTCTGCTGTCTTTGGACGAGCGAAAGCTTCAAAGTGAAATTTGACAGTGGGATTATCTATAGGAGGAGGAAACCAGTGCTGAGTTCCCACATCTTCTCGTTAACCCTGGCAAAGGCTGAGCCACGCTGGCTGACGCTCAGCCGTTTGTCCGCATGACCTGAGGGCAGATCAGCAGCAGCTCCGAGGCGTCCGGCCCAGCTGAGCACCCGCCTCCTGGGCTCCCCTCGCCTATGCAGGGTGCTCACCTCAGCCACCGAGCTCTCTGGGACCTCTGCTTTCTCTGGCACCTGGGGCACCCGCTGACTCTGGCAGGGTCCTGCAAGTCGGGCGCCACCTGTGGGACGTCTGGGATGGCCCACTCGGGGTGACGCTGATGCCCCGGAGCAGGTGGCAGGTGAAGGCTCTGCAGGTCCTTGTTAAGTCATGCAGCCCCGCAGCCTCCCGCCTGGGGCATCATCACAGCAGCGTTGAGGCAGCCCTACTGGATTTTACAAAGTGTCCCTTTTCTGGGAAGGCCGGGAGGGTATTTGTTCTGATAAACCACTGTCTTATAGGTTTCTCAGGGACCCCTGGGGAGACGCGATGGGTCTCCAGGGACCAGCAGAGGGAGGTCCGCGCCCGCACACACACCTGATCCTTCTGTTTCCTTATTCAGGGGCCCCGATCCCCTCAATCGCCCTATTCCGTGTGAAATTCTCCACACATCACTTTTCCCGTTCAGGTCTCCACTTTCTCTTTTACTTTGCCATTCCTGAAAAAGTTACCTTTGTCAAATATAAATCATAAATGATAGATTCATGTTTCCAGAATCGCTGGAGATGCATAAGAAGATTAAATTTACTCAACAGTGAAATTATGTGAAATCGTTCATTTTTGAAATGTAATAAAACAAAAGTGGATGTCGCATAATAGTGATCTTTGAAACGAGCAGATAAATATATCACAGTCCACGCTTTTTGCTTATTGTTTAATTAAAAGAAAATCTCTATCCTCAAAAACTCGTCTAAAAGAGAGTTCCGGAAGCGGCAATAATTTAACATCCGGCAAAATAGCCTTGAGTTAATTCTGCCCTTAAAATACTTGACTGTGTGGACTCTTTACACAAGAGGGGTGTGCGTGGAGATCCCGTGCAGCCCCACCACGGACACCATGAACTATCAGCCCGGAAGGACACACCAGGCTTTCTAGGGTACAGATATCCATTAGGGGCACTTTTGTTCTAGTGTCAGTGGAACAATTTTCTTAGAGAAGAGTCACGATAGCCAACTAAGGAGAGGGAGTCACCCAGCACACAGTTTGGGGGGCGGGGGGTCTGGCTGCACATCTATTACTGAGCTGCACTGAATTTCCAGAACACCCAGGACTGCTCTACTCAGAGAACCTGAGACGGGGTGTTTATTCCCCATGCCTGTTTGTGCTGCTGTTGAGGCCTGATGATGGGCTTTTTGTTCATCCTTTATCACTTACTATGATATGAAAGCTTTCGTGGACTTCAGTTATTAATCATGATAGATCTCAGCTAAAGAATAAGCACCAGAGAGGATGCAGGGTTGTAGGGTCCAGGCGGGGAAGGAGCTGAGGAAGAAAGGCTCACCAGCCAGAAAAAATGCACGAAGGATCAAATCTTTCTTAGGTTCCCGCCGACGTATACAGATATCATGAAAAACGACAACAAGGTGGCCATGTGTATTCTGAAGACTTTGATTAGTTACGACCCAATGTATACGTAGTAGGCAATTTGGGATGATTTAAACTCAGGAAAATTAATCTTCAGTGAGGATGTTGTTCATCAGTCAAACCCAATTACATGAATAGAGACGTGGCGACGCTCTCAACTCGAGAAAGAAAATAAAGCCCTTTCCCCCCTCCTTTCCTCTCCAATTTGCAGTAATTTTAGGCATTTCCCAAAGAAATGATAAGCACCTGTGTATTGATCAAGGCAATCTCATTAGGAATGGGATTTTCAATGTACACAGCCTTCCGGAAGTGACCCAGTAAGTACAGGTCTTCCCAACCCTGCAGGCCAGCTTTCCCTGTTACTCTTCCCGAGTTAAAAGTCTGAGTTATGGAAGCAGACGACTAGGTAGCAGGCACTTTCGCGCCCACAGGGCCAGAAAGTCAAGGCAAATGGCTTTTGACTTCTGATCCCACTACACTCCCTGCAAACAAATCTACTTAAAGAGCCGAGATTAATGAAAGGAAATAGCAGCTCAATGTTCATTTCTAGATCTCGTGATTGAAAGAACATGCTGCCCGCTTGCATTCTGACTTCCAGAATGTTAAATCAAAGTCGAACACACACAGAAATCCACCACGGCCGCAGAGGCAGAGACTAGAAACTGTTGGCCTGTGTTTTCTTTCAGGGAGTTTGTTTATTTTACAAGCTGTTCCTCAAGGAGCCCTCGCTTGTCTCTGGAGCAGGCAAAAATCTCTTGAATCTCTAAGAAGACGGACATACTCAGAGAGAACTGAACAGAAAGGCCAGTGTGGTATTTCATTTGTGCAGCAATAGAAAAACAGCATGAACAACAGAAGTTGGGGCATCTGTTCTCCATGGGGAGTCGGACAAAGGATCCCCACACCTCCCCTCCCCAGGCACAAGGCTAAACACCCACCACCGGTTTCCCTTCTGAGTTGCTCTCCCTGACGCTCCGGAGAGGCCCTGGCTGTGACCCCAGCACAAACCTCAGCCCTGGGGTTGGGGTTGGATGTTTGGTCTCTATCGCAGTGTTAATAAAATTAGGGTTTTTGCCCAAATCTTTCCCATCAGTCACACACCAGAACTGCACGTCCGGAAGAACAAATGTGAACCCTCTATCGCAAACAGCAAGGAAGAGAAATCTAATGGCAGACAACATAATTTACCATTTCCCCCCAAAGATGCAGGTGGCTATTTTTAAGGTCGAACATGAGCTAAAAAGAAAGGAGGAGTATTTTTCAGAATAACCGATCTTGATAACTTAAAGCTCGTTGGGCTCAACCCTGTCCTTCATTCAACTGATGGGGAAATTCTGGTCTAAAGAAAGGAGGGATGTGCCCAATTTTAGAGGCATTGCTCTTAGGATGTGAGAAGTAAAATTACCATTCTACAGGAGACATCACGAGAAGCTGGGTCATCTAAATCTTTCCCTGATCAAATAACAGAGGAAAACGATATTATGGGAAGAAACTGAACAGTAACAGCCTCCACAGACACCACGCCTCGCTCTCTCAATCATGTTCCCTCTTACACATAATCACAGGATCACGTTATTCTAAACAAGAGAGTTGTAGATAAAATAATACAGATTTCAAAGCACGTAAGACATTGTTTTGATTCAAAATGACTCTATTTTCAAGTAACCACGAAACATTTCTCAGGTCGGAATAAAGTTACGGGCTGGCTTTTCCAGTTTCTGATTCGAGTCTCCTTTTAGCATGACAACTGTTAGCAATCACTGAAGAAAAATCCCAGCATGCCTTAGCTGACATCAGCATGTGGAAATCGCAGCGTTAATGTCACTGTATCTCACTCCAAAATAAACATCAAATTAAGGCACATTTAATATAACTAAATTGCGGTCAAAGACTTACCCAAACACAAAATTTTGTGTCTTCCTATTAAAGACAAACAAATATTAATTTAAAATAACCATGACTCAGTTTACGATTTGATATCTCTGTCAGTCTCTCTCTCTCTCTCTGTGTGTCTCTCTGTCTCTCTCCCTGTGTCTCTCTGTCTCTCTCTCTGTGTCTCTCTGTCTCTCTCCCCACCCCCCAACTGTGTACTAAGACTTCAATCTCTACACTTCTTGGATGAATAATTTTGATAAATCATCGGCTTCAGAATAGTGTGTGGGGGGGATATGTAAATCAATATAGACTTAGTATCCTAAAAGCAAATGTTGTATCAGTTTCAGGTGAATATTTCCTAAAATTCCTTTGAAAAATATATTCGTTATTAGCAAAGGGATAAATGTATTGATTGGTATTTATCCTCTAGATTTCTGGGATTCTACTCTTTGTTTTAGAATTAAAAGGAACCACTTCTAATTCATTATATATTGCGAATATGAGAAATTCCTAATATTCTGAAAAGTGCAATAATGCAAATGATATCAGGGAAAAATGTGGATTTTTGCTCAAAGCACATTTTTGGGGGTTTATTACTCTGAGATAGGCATAATCATTCCTTATATAATTTGCTCATTTGAATACAGAAATTTTAAAAATTCCTGTGAAATATCTTTTCTTTCAAACTTTTTATTTTGAGATAATGGTAGAGTCACAGAAAGTTGTAAAGAACAGTACACAGAGATTCCCTTACACTCTTCACTCGGGTTTCCCCCAATGGTAACACCTCAAAAAACTATAATACAATATCACAACCAGGAAACTCACATTGATACACTCTCCAGACCTTATTCAGATGTCGCCAGTTTTACACGCAGCCGTATGTGTGTGTATGTGTGTGTGTGTGTGAGTGTTTCATTCTATACAGTTTTATCACACGTGTAGACTCAGGTGACCAGGTGAAATATGTTTTTAAGCATTTTCTGCTTTTAGTGTTTCATCTTGGCTTTACCTTTGAATGCATCCATGTCTGTATCTCTTAGATTCTATGCCTTCTTTATGGCTTTGCTTCTTGGCTACACTAACGTATTCATCTCTTCTTTGAATTTTATTGCCTCATCCGTGAATTCTTTGCTAGCAGAAAGCTTTGTATTTGGTTTGCTTTCTGCAGCACATTTATCCTTTCCCAGGACAAGACACAAACATAAACAGACTTTCCAGCATACATTCACAGGGTTTTTAAAGACACCAATGAGAGTAGGTTAATATAAATACTAAGCTTAAAACCTGTCATAAAAGTTCAGCCTTTAAAACTGGCCTATTAAAATATTTGTTTTTTTTTCAAAGCCCAGATTTAAACTACAGTTATGAGTTACAGTGATCTGCTCAGAAAGAGTTTACTTTATGATCTTTTCACCAGGCGAAAGGAATCTGGCGTCTGTGCCGTCTATCCAAAATATAGCGAAGCAAGGAGGATGAAAACTCAATTCTTTCAGGTTCAAGACTTGTCTGAAAATAGTACAGCTTTCAGAAAACCTCAGTACATTTCAAATGACCTCAAACAGCCACTCTCCAAGTCCCAAGCCTCCAGCTCCCACTCTGGCCAGATGGGTAGCAAGACCTGCTTCCTGCACGATTTAGAGTAACTCCAAATATTTAAGGGAACAATGAGCAAGTAACAGAGGTCAGCCCCTCCATCAGATCTTTTCAGTGGGCATTTTATAACAAAACATTATTTGTATTTCAAGTAGCTGGGCATTCATTCTATTTCTTCCCCTGACCAATCAAAAGCTCTCCTAGGATTCTGCATTTCCATTCACCATAGGGGATTCATTTTCTTTCACGACCAGCTAGCATTCTGAATTTAGCCATTAACGAACACCTCCAAAAAGTCAATTTTCAGGAGAGAGGAAAAGGCTTACACGTATTGGATGGTTAGAGGGTCCTACTCTGTTCTCCAAAGTAACTAAAAGTTCTTAGGGAAAAATAGGTAGTATTTTGAGGATGGGAACCTACTGAAAATCTATGCAGATTGCAGAAGTTAGAGAGATACCTTCTTTAACCACAAAGCAGAGAACACGAAAAATGTCTGATAAGTAATCATCACCTCTCCACACCCTTCCAGCCAGGTGCCCCGCCAAGCCTGCACCGAAGACTCGGGCATTTAACGAGAAAACTGAAAGCTCCTTTGGAGATTTTCAGATTAGATGAACCCTGCTGACTGTCCAAAGACACCTGATTTATTGTGTATTTGTATTTTTAAATGCCAGGCCGAAGGAAAGAGTCAGGATAGACATTAGCACCAGCAGTACTCTGATTTTTCCTGTGTTTCTCTTTATATCAAGGGACAATTTCGGCGTTTAATGTGGTTGCTGCTCATCTAGACACAGCTTTTCTCATATCTCTCAATAGACACTAAAATCACATACAATTTATGGAAAGGTCTAGAAATTCCTTACTAATACATATACCTAATGCGTCTTAAAAATGTTACAAATAAATAGCAAATGCCATGGAGCAACATTTTCAGGAAATCAAACCAAGTATGACTGTATTTATACTCATACAGGCTAACAGCTTAAAAACAGAAAGAATACAAAAGTTTGTCGAACATGCCTGATAAGTAAAAACAAGGTGCGTCCAGGATCATCAGTGTGTCAAAGATTTTCACATTTCCCTTCTCCTCTGTACAGAATGGGTATCTATCCACCTAAGGAAACTGGTTTATCAGACCTAGTCAGTTATATTCAAGTACAGAAAAATAAAAATAAATGGGCCCCATGGAGATCATTTGCTCTCCAGCTGAATATGTTTATCTCTTACATTTCAGGGACTTTTCCCCCAAGAAAACTCTTAATGCTTTTCATTTATTCATTATAAGTGACAGCTTTTATTTTTATATAATGTGAACTGTGCTCTGTGTCTGATTCTCTGTTTTAGGGATGCGATTCTTTTCAAATGAATTTCAAAAGATCCTACGAAAATCCTGCATTAAGGTAATACCTCTTGCTTTTGTTCTCAATAATTTTCTGGAGGGAAGTCTTAATGATAATTCTGTTGACTTTTTCCTTGAACAAAGCTATATATGTGTACGTTTTAAAAAGACGACGTTCCTCATCTGTTTGTTCTTATTTCAGATGTGCTATAAACTATGCGTGGTAGAAAGGGTAAATGGAATTAACTAATGGAAGCTCATAATTTAGGCAGCAAAAACCAGAATTAATGTATTATCCCACTGTAGCATTTTAGTACTCGGCCAATCCAAAGTTTCTTTCCTAGGAAAATATGTGATTGAGACACTTTCCATCTGCTTTTGACAAAGACAGGAGAAGACTGCCGTAAGTTATTCTCTGCTAAAAATTCTTTTTAAAAAGCCTATAAAATGATTAGTGTCCTAGGGGCCTATTTCACCAAAAGAATTTTCAGTGGCACAGAAATAAAAACTAAAAAAATAAAATAAAATCCACCTGTGCTAGATCAGCCTTTCGGAGCCACAGCAAAAACATTTGCAGATATTATAAAACACACAGGAAAGAAATGGATATGCTTGGGAGAATAGGCGGCTGCACGCTCTTGATTAATCTAAATTCCTTCTGTGTGAAGTGGAGACGTGAATAAAAACACTGCAAGATGAGCGAGAAACTAAAACATACCAAGTACGAAGAATTTTTAACCCGGCTCTCTCTCTCCACCAAAAATCCTGCACCCTTCACTCCATCGTCTGAGAGAGGCATGGTCACAGAGCCTTCTGGAAAGCACAGGACAGCATCTCCGCAGTTAGACATTGTCTAAGGGACTTCTAAGGTGTCTGGTGAAAAGGGGCCGGGGCAGGACGCCCTGAGCGCTCTACTAAAGGAATCCAGAACTTCCAGTGCTCTCGGCAGCCGTGTCCCTTTGCCTTCTCCGGCGACGGGCCCTGTCGCACCGCCTCCCTTTCCCTGCAAACCTGTTTCCCAGCCTGGACCCCTCGCGCTCTCCTGCAGGGCCGAACGCTCGGTCGCAGCGCGGGCAGAGCCCCCTCCCAGACTCTCGAGGTTCAAGGCTGGGGCCAGAGGCTCCCAGCTCCGAGGTCCACTCCACCTGCCTGCGGGCAGCCGGGGTTCCCAGCGGCGGTGTCCGCGCTCCGGTCTTCGCGCCTCAGCCTCGGCCCTGTCCTCCGCGCTCGGGGCGCGGATGGTCCCCGGCTTTCGGGCTGCACTGGCCCCCGGAGCCGCCAGCACAGGGCAGCGTCCTCCCGCCTTCCCCAGGCAAACTCAGGCGCCGCCGGTCCGCACCTCTGCGCCCACCGGGAGGGCCAGGGCGCCGACCCCCGGGTCCCCGAGGCGCGGGCCGGGACACCCTGCAAGTGCAGTCGAGGGGAACTGGGTGTACGCACCACGAGTGCGCTCTGCCACTCCCCGGGAACGGGGCGAAGCCACAGCCTGGCACGGCACGGCCCAGGCAGCTTCCCGGGTTGGCCTCCGCTCCGAGGGACGCAGTGGGTAAGCTGGTCCTCAAATCTCTGCCCCGGCCGGCTCCAGGCAGTTTTTCTGATGCCCACTCCCCCGACACTCACCCACAGGCCCCCCACCTCCACAGAAGCAAGGATGGAAAATACCACTGTCACCAGTCGGCACGTTCCCGACTGACACCCTGCCTGGGAGCTTGCACAAAACCACAGGGGTGCCCCGGCACCTGGAAGCTTCCCGATCGACCCCCGTCTGTTGCTAGGAGGAAAAGCGCACCCCATCCTCGCCGCCGCGGCCCGCCCGCTGAGGAGGGCGCCCGTCGCGCGCGCAGCACCTACCCTGGCGCGCCGGTCCGGACGTGGGTGGCGCGGTGCTAGTGGGAGGCGGACATGGACCACGCGCCCTCCATGCGCCACACGGAGAAAGCGTAGCTGAGGCGCTCGTGGGCCACGTAGCTGCAGCTGGTCATCTTATTGTCCATCTCGTCGCTCTGCAGGACCTGGTAGAGGAAGTCTATGTACCTGGCGGCCAGCTTGAGCGTCTGGATCTTGCTGAGCTTGTCCGAGGGCAGCGTGGGGATGATCTTGCGCAGCGCAGCGAAGGCCTCGTTGAGCGACTGGGTGCGTTGGCGCTCGCGCACGTTGGCCAGGATGCGCTGGCTCTGCAGCTCCTCGAAGGACTGCGCGCTCGGGCTGCCCTTCTTGCCGCGCTTGCCGGGGGTCGGGCTGCCATCTTCGCTCGACTTCTTGCTGTAGCGCCGTTTCCGGCCGAAGCGCTTGGGCTGCCGCTCGAGCTCCTCCTCGCTGGTGCCCAGGCTGTCCACGGGGGACACGGGCGAGCTGGAGCCCTCCTCCATGGCGCCCGCCCGGCGCGCGTGGGGCTGGGGGCGCCGGGCGCCGAGCGCGCGCCGCTGGCCAAGCCCGCGGTCGCCGAGCACACGCTCCCCGAGCTGCTCGAAAGGCTCTGATTTCAAGGCCGGCTTGTGCAAAACCGAGGTCTCCGGGAGAGGAAGTTATTCTAACTTTTTTGGAAACCCTAGCCGGGCTGGGTTGCTAAATAGTTGTCAGGAGCGAGGGCGGCGCGCTGATTGGCCGCCGCGCCCGGGGGCAGGGCAAGTTCTGGGGCCTTCGCTGGCCGCCCCCGCCCCCCGGCGCGGCACTTTCAGTTTTGCCTCCCCCTTAGGCCCCGGCCGCGGCGGGCACCCGCGAGTGCCGGGCCCTCGCGCGCCGCCCGCACCTCTATCCCGGGCTCTGACCGCTCTCCGGCCGCGCCGCGCCCTGGGCTCAGCCGACCCGGCTTTGTCTGCTCCTTAACTGGAGATCGAAACCCGCCGGGCTGCGGGGTCTCTCCCGCGCCGCGAGGGGTGCGGGTGGCGAGTCCTACCCTGGATGCGCTCCCAGGAGGTGAGGACGCGGCGGGGAGACGCCGGGGGCGCCCGGGCCAGTGTGCGCCTTGCTTGCTCCCGGGCGCACAGCGAGTTCGCGCCGTGGCCCGCACTTTCGGCCAGGGGTGGGGGACGTGCGGGCCAGTAGCCCCGGCGCCCAGACAGCGGGCGTGCGGACACGCGGGTGCCCTTGGAGACGCCACTCTCCACGCACGCGACGCAGGGATCCGTGGAGACGCGGCCTGCTCTGCCCAGCAGTTGTATGGGGGAGTTTCTCACCCCAACTTGCTGGGGAGCCCCGGCCCCGACGGCCTTAGCAGGCCGTCCTTCTAAGTGCGTTAAAACCTCAGCGCCACCGCGAGCCTCCGCGGGAGCGCCCGGCGCCCACCGCGCCCACCTGCCTGGCCCCCGCCGGGGGTGCGGGAGCGGGGCGGGGGCGCCTGCTAGGCCGCAGTGCCGGGCCCCAGCCTCGGGGCCCACCCTCTCCTTCGCAAATCGGCTGTGGACAGAGGGCGGTCCGGGGAGCCGCGCGGCCTCCCCTGCGCTGGGCGCCCGCAAAGCGGGGCCCGGCCTCGGCGGGCGACACCGGGGACGTCGGCCCCGCGCCATCTGGACGCCGAGCGCGGGCGCGTTTGAAGTGGTTCGGGGGGCTCTTTGTTCGCCAGGCCGTTCTGGCTCGGGGCCTGGAGGTGGTTTACGGCCTGGATGCCTTTGAACCTATTCCCAGGTGACCCGGGCTCAATTAGACCCGGGCCTGAGCGGGCTGTCAGGCGAGCCGCGTGATCAAGGGCGGGCTGGGCCCTTTTATTGCAGTTGAACTCGGGGCCGGCGTGGCTGGGCCTCGGCTGCTCCGCGGGGCCGGGCCGCGCCCACAGCGTTAGGAAACCCGAGGGCAAGCGGCTGCGTGTGCGGCCCGGGCGGCCCAGGGGGACGTTTCCCAGCCCCGCAGTTAGCGATGGGAGACAGAGCTGGGGGAAGAGGCCCGCGCACAATGTAGCTGCGTCAGAGCGATGTTGGTTTGCAGTTTCTTCCCCACCCGCGGGCTTCACGATCTGAAAACTACAGGATCCTAAGACTATGGGGTCCCGGGAGTTGCCGCGTCCAGCCCGCCGCGCCTGGCCACCCCCCTTCTGCAGCGCTGGTATGGCGCTCAGATTATCCAGCGCAGCAAAATAGCTTTCCGTGTCTCTTTAAAAATCTGAAATAAAAACTTAAGGAACAAAAGAGAGAGTGAGAGCGGCGTGGGGCGCGTCCTGGCCTCGCTGGGGCCCAGCCTTCCCGCGGCTTTGCGCGTCTAAAGGGCCTGCGCCGTATGGGAACAGCAGCGACTTGCTGCTCTTCGACTCCGTGCTTGCGGAGACCGAGGGCCCAGACCCCGTTTCCCGCCCAGCTTACATAAGCCCAGAGACGTCCCTCCCGCCTCCCCCTGCCCATGAGCCCGGAGAGCGAGCGTGTAAGGGGGAGAAGAGCCTGCCTTGTAGGCTGCCCCACCCCCCACTCTGTCTGCCCTGCTGCCCACGGGCATGAGAACAATTTCTGGAAGCCCCGTCTAAGAGCCGATCACCTGCCTAAGCCACAGCAATAGGGTGGAGTTGGGCTTACAAGGAGCTGACACCTGATATCCAAGGCACAAATCACCTACAGGTAAGATTCTCCTGTAGGAAAATCCCTTTTAGAAATTTCCCTTTGAAAAATCGCCCAAGAGGGCATAGGACAAGCCCTTGTTATAACAGTTAGATCCCCGCCTCGCACGTCTCATGTTACCACGACAAGGCTTGAAGGGATGGCGCCTTCTGTGTGCAGTTGCACGTGGCGGACGGGTGCTCCGCTGTCCTTTCCGTCCTTCTACAGATCCTTCCTGAATTGCAGGAGTTGAAAAGCTACAAATGACCTGTCTCAGACTCTGGCGGCCCTGGTCTGCAAGATGCAGTCCTGGGGTGGAGATGTCTGGTTTGCTCCTGGAAGTGCGGTGTCTGGTCACATCTAGAGGCAGGGGGAAGAGCAACCCTTTTCTGGAGTGGAACCCAGCAAGCCTGGGAGCTGGCAGCCGTGGCAGTAGCAGCAGTTCCTTGATTCCAGGCTGGTTCTGGAATCACTGTTTTCCTGGTACAGTGAGGCAGTGGCTCCAGGTCTGCAAGCCGGTCCTAAAACCTCTGTCTAGAGTCTGTTTATCAGCTCCATTACAATTGTGTCATATTCCCTAATAAGTTGTTTCCTGCATAAACTAGCCAGTGTCGGCCCTGTTCTCGGCAAAAGAACTCTGAGACACCCCGACTGGGGACCGTAGTGTACAAGATGAACACTAGGGCTCTTTCCAGGGTGCCTTGTTTTCTTGACATCTCTCACTTGTAATGTGGGAATAACATGGGCCTTTGCCCCACATTTATTAATGCCTTTAAGATCAAATCAGCAACAAACTCATGCTATGATTTTTTTTTTTTTTCACATGGAATGTATACCTAATTTCAGTTTAAAACAACACCAGAGGTCTTCCCTGGTGGTACAGTGGTTAAGAATCCTCCTGCCAATGCAGGGGACACAGGTTCGAGCCCTGGGCTGGGAAGATCCCACATGCCGCGGAGCAACTAAGCCCGTGTGCCACAACTACTGAGCCTGTGCTCTAGAGCCTGTGAGCCACAACTACTGAAGCCCGCGCACCTAGAGCCCGTGCTCCGCAGCAAGAGAAGCCACCGCAATGAGAAGCCCACGCACCACAACAAAGAGTAGCCCCCGCTCGCCGCAACCAGAGAAAGCCCGCGCGCAGCAACGAAGACCCAGCACAGCCAAAAATAAATAAATAAATATTTTAAAATAAGAATGAAAAATAAATAAAAACAACACCAGAAAGATCAACCATGGCCTAAAAAGAATGGGAGAGAGAGAACAAGGTGTAGGGGTCTGGGACAGAAGCCAGGCTCCTCTGCGTAAACCTTGTTACGTAGATTTGACTTTGAAACCATAGAAATGTTTCACATAATTATTTAAAAATTAAACCAAAATGAGAAAAAAATAGAAAACCCTAAAAAGTCAAAAGCAAAATCAGACAGATGTACCTAATTTTGTATCATCTTGGTGGCTTAACCATGCAGACAGAAATAACTTAAGATCATTTTAAACGCTGTGATTTGACTCTATCCATCCCTAGAGGGATAGACTGTAAAGGAGAGAGAAAAGAACCGCGTAAAGGCTTAATCTGTTTTCAGTATTCATATTTCTAGTAACAGTATTGCTGCTGTCATTCTGAAACTGTGAGCTAAAGCAAGTTATTATGTTTACATCTTTGGGAATCGAGATTTCCACCCTAAAAGAAAAGAGATACAAATATAAAATGAAAGAAGTTAGGTAAGAGCATGGCTTTCGAAATTTGTTGGAAATATCTGTATGAGCTCATAACGTATTTCCTCTTAAACAATGTATTTCTTGACCCTGACCGTTGGAAAAGCACAGACGCCTTGAGTGACCCAGGGGCAGTGAGCATCCCTGGTGTCCATATGGTGGCCTCTCCTTGAAGAAATGGCTGACTTAAGGTCTGGGGCAAGATGTGTACAAGATAAACGCGGTGCATCTTTTTACACCAGAGAGCAAGGAAGCTTTCAGGGACTCCTGGTCCTGCTGGGATGTGTTACTGCCCGGGAGCTTCCCACCACGGTGGATTGGGAGAGGCTGTCATCCACTGTGGTTCTAGGAGTAGCTGGATTTAACTTAGTTTGACTTGAATTCATGACTCAGGAAGGCTTGTTTTCTCTCCCCGGCCCCCCACCCCTTTCAGATAGTTCCTTTAAGTTCTCACTGTCCTGTCGTGTTTGTTTTTAATCTTAAAATCTGTCACATCTTCTGCCCTCTCCTTCCCTCCCCCACGGCTCTTCAAACTTTGCACTTTCCAGTGGAGCCCAGCAGATCCTGTTGACTCTGATGGGTGGAGAGATAAGAGGACTTATGGTTACACTCTGATAAAAACACGCACTTTATTGTGCACTGGAGGGAGGAATTAATGGAAGACAGAAGAGTATTAGTGCAGAGGCCGTTTCATTATCACTGACTGTGTGGTTCAGGCCACACTAAGAAGTGGGGTAGGAGCCAGGTAGCAGAGACTTCGCAGTGCAGCATGTTGAGGGGTGTAGTGGAGGGTGCTGGACCCGGGCTGAGGTCTGGGGTGCTGGAGAAGACATCAGCAAAGGGGGAGCAAGTCTACCAGGAGAGATGAGAATGTGTCAAGATCCACGGGGTGAAAGAGTCATGGGTGTCCCCACAATGCGGGGGGGGGGG
>NW_006797916.1:193754-205030 GCF_000442215.2 Lipotes vexillifer | reverse complement strand
CAATGGGGGGGGGGGGGGTCCCTGCACCTGGGAGCTCAGGGGATCCGTGGCCAGCACTCTCCTGGTTGCTGATGATACAAGCACAATCTGTACATGCTTAACAGAAAAGGAATTTCTTCACTACTTGGGAAGCTCAGGCTCTGGCTGGCTTCAGGCTTAGCTGGATCCAGGAGTTTCAGTGATGCTGTGTCTCTCTTTTCCCTGTCCACCCTGCAGCTCTGCTTCCCTCTGTGTGTGAGCCTCACTCTGTCTTAGTACAAGGGGCCCTCCCCCTTGTGCCTGAGGATGACAGGCGTGACACTTCAGTGTCATATTATCCTGGGATGGCAGCACTAATTAAACAGTTTTCTCCTGTTGCTCCAGCAGAGAAGGTAAGCATGGAACCCTGACTGGCTGGACTTCCACCATGTGGTTGGGGGCCTGGGGGCCCTGAGATTGGGGAGGTCCCACCTGGAAGAGAGGCTGGGCCCATGAGCAAGGCGTGTACATTGCGGTGGCACCTGGGAGGAATGTTGGAGCCAGGCTCTCATAGGACCAATTACAGGGTTTGGATTTCCTTCTGAAGGCAGTGGGAACCGAAGGAGAGTTCTAAGGAAAGATGTGATGACCGACTTTTACTTTGAGAGAAGTTGGAAAGTGACAGCCAGCTGGGGAGGTTGCATTCATCCATTTTTCCTCTTGCTGTATCTAGTTATGTTTTCACTTTTAGGTTTACCAGTTGGGAACAGGAAGACATGCAATTTAAACACTGCTCCATCTCGTAAGAAAAAAAGGTAAAACCCAGCCACATCCAGTCTGTGCAGGAGCAGAGGAAAAACAGGATATGAGGAGGAATCAGGATTCAGTGTTCTGTCGCCGACCAGAGCATGAGCTTGGGTTAGTCCCTTCGTCTCAGCGGGACTCAGTTTCCCCTCTGTGAAAGAATGGCTTGGAGTGAAAGTTTCGTGAGGTTCCCTTAACACGACAAGGTCTAGGTTCTGTTTTCAGAAACTGATATCCGGGTTGGGGAACTTAAGCTTCGTGTCACGCTTGGACACGTTGTGGCGTTTTAGAAAGTCCAGGGCCGGGGTGGGTACTTCCAGAACCTGGGGACTGGGTTTTTCTTTAATCTGTCTAAGTAATGTGCAGGGGAGCCTTGGTGACCACACGTGCCCTGACCCCTCATAAAGCCCCTGTCCTGTTGTGGCCTGGTCATAAACTTTCCTGGAAAGGTCATGTGAATTTATCGTTCCCCAATACTTTATAATTAGAAATTATGGTCTCTCTTCCACGTGACACTTTTGAGCTTTAGCAGATCTTAAATGAACACTGTGTACATGTTTTAAATGTTCTTCAGAAAACTTTAATTGCACAAGTTGAAAATTCGACGGAAAAAGTCCTGAACGCTTATCTAAATAAACATACAGATCTGACCTCAAATGTTTCAAAGAATAAATTTGGAATTAAACGTGCGTGTGTTAAAACTCTGGTTATATCTTAAGTATAAAAGCTCATCAAAGAAGTCTTCTGGGGGAAACACTTCAGGGCGTATGGCAAATTCCTCTTTTATAGAGGCCACCAGAGTGGTGGGGAGGTGGGCGCAGAGCTCTCCCAAGTGACCGGGACACAGAGCGATCGGCTGTCCTTGTTTAAAGAAGAAAATGTGAGTGTGAGTGTGTGTGTGCGTGCGTGTTAATGTGTGAGTGAGTGTGTGTGTGAGTGGGTGAGGAGTGTGGGGGTGTGTGAGTGGGTGAGTGTGGGGGTGTGTTTACATAGGGGTAAAAGGGGTGAGATGTGACTTCTCCAGGCTACGCATTTTTTTAGAAGGTTTTTAATTATTTTGCTTGACTCCATTTTCCCACTTCATTTCTTCATCTCCTCCTTTAGGGAAGATGGATAAATAACAACCCAGGTGTACCGCAGTTTCCCCCCCTCACGGGTGAAAGTGCCAGGGAGGACGCTGGGCTCCCTCGCGCTGGACGCCGGCGGGGGCGTGAGGCCTGCTGGCTCCAGGCTCCTCCCTCCGATTCTGCCTTCCCTTTCCAGCCCCAATGGCTTTTCCTTACGCCTCTTCAAAAAGGGCCTCACAACCAACTCCGAGGAGACGCTATCTGAACTCTGAATATAAAGGGAAGCTAGCTTTATTTTAGTTTTTTGACGGATACTTTTTTCCCCCCGGAGGAAAAGTTAATGAACACTAGTATCAAAGGATGAAAGTGTCACCTTTATTTCTCTGGGTCACACAGGAAATATTTTGTAGGTATGTGGTACATCTTTTGGGTGGGACTCCTATACCCTGGATCCATTCTGAAACCCGTGGCCTGCTAACCCATGGCTGAGCGGCTTGGATCACAATCGCTCATATTTTGGCTGTACAGAGGTTTGCAATTTAAGAGGAAGAAAATGTTTTTACTCATTTTCCATTTTTAAAGTCGTGTAAAAAATCTGGAATATTGTTATTCTTTAAATTCCACGAGTAAAATTTTGGTATATAATCAATAACAATGCACATGATGGGAACCTTCACATGACTAGATGTTTTCTTTATGCTCAAAGTGAAGGAAAATGGTCAACTCAATGGAGAGAGAGAAGGTGAAGGAGGAGCTGATTTTACACCAAGTAACAAACCCAAGAAACAGAAAACAGCCTTGTGCTTGCTTCTGGGGTGGGTGGAGAAGTGGCCCAGCTTCCCTCACCACCACGCCACCCTCTTGACTCCCCTGTTGTACGTCTTGAGACACTGAGATCCCCAGCCAGCAAGCAAGTATATTCCATATACAAAGGTAGGAAAGCGGATCTAAGTATGGGATGGAGAACTGGGTCCCTATCTCCTTTTTTGAAGGTATAACATACCTGCAATAAACTGAACCCATTTCAAGTTTAAAATGATACCTTTTGACAACTGTGCAAAACATTTCCATCACTCCAAAAAGTCCCCCTGTGCCTTTTGCAGTCAGTCACCTCGCCTTCCCCAGCCACTGGCACCCGCAGATCTAATTTATGTTCCTGTTTTGCCTTTTCCAGAAAGTCATAAAAACGAAGTTCTACAGGACATAGCCCTTTGTGTCTGGCTTTTTACACTTAGAATAATGCTTTTTAGATTCGTCCACACTGTTGCATGCATCTAGAGTTCGTTTCTTTCTATTGCTGAGTATTCCGTTGTATGGAGACACTACAATTTGTTTATCCATCTATCAGTTGCTGGACATTGGGGTTGTTTCCAGCTTTCAGTGATTATGAATAAAGCTGCATTCAAATCATTGTTCAGACATGCTTTCGTCTCTCTCAGGTAAATACCTAGGAGTGGGGTTGTTGAGTCCTATGTAAGTGTATGCTTAACTTAAGAAGAAACTGCCCAACTGTTTTACAATGGCTAGACCATTTTGCATTCCCACCAACAATGTATAGAAGACCAGCTGCAGATGGCTATAATAATAAAAAGCAAAACAAACAAACAAACAAAAAACAGAAAACTAGCAAGTATTGGTAAGGATGTGGAGAAATTTGGTGATACAGGAATATAGGCGTGGGAGAGGGGGAGGTACAAACTACTGGGTGTAAGAGAGGCTCAAGGATGCATTGTACAACCTGAGGAATGTAGCTAATATTTGGTAATAACGGTAAACAGAAAGTAACCTTTGAAAATTGCATGAAAATTTTTTTTAAATAAGGAATGAAATACTGACGTGTGCTACAACATGGATGGACCTTGACAACATTATGCAGAACAAAAGAAGCCAGAAAAAGGGGTCACATATTGTATGGTTCCATTTATCTGAAATATCCAGAAGACGCAAATCCATAGAGACAGAAATCAGATTAGTAGTTGCCAAGGGTTAGGAGGAGGGGCTGTATTAACCATGTGTTCTATTTTCTGTATTTTATGATGCTTTGACATCTTGGGGCCTTGTGGACCCAGAGAAGGATTGCCCCTCCCAGAGTCAGTGGATTCTTGGAGATAGCAAACAGCTTGCCTGAGGACATCCCTTTGATATGCAAACCAACCAATCCTGAGTGCAAACCCCAACCCTACTCATTTTATCAGTCTGGAACACAGTCCCTGCCCTAAATCACCCCAGAACAAGTTGCCAACAACTAGTGACCTCTACCGCCCCAGCTGCTCAAAGTGTTTCACTATCTAGCCTAAAGTTGGCTCAGCTTGCTTACCCTGCCCTGCCTTGCCTGTCCCACGCAAACCACAATAAAGGCTCCCGTCCACATTTCCCCCTCTCTTCTGCCTCTTAACCACCCCTGGTACTTCCCTGTGTGGCCCTGCCTCCTGTTTCTATGGATCTGTGGGTATAAAAACTTCATGACAGTCATATCTATGTCTGTGTGTCTTCCCATACCTAATTAAAACAAATCCCAGGTACATTTTAAAACAGAGGAGAATAGGAAGTGTTCAATGTGTATACAGTTGCCATTTGGGATGATAAAAATATTCTGGAATTAGGTTGTGGTAATGGCTGCACAACATTGTGAATGTGCTAATTGTCTGTAATGCTAAATTTTATTCTGTATTTCTGTATTTTTCATTTCTACATAGACAATCATGTCTATGAATAAAAAGTTTTCATTCATTCTTTTCTATTATGTGCCTTTTATTGCTTTTTCTTGCCTTATTGCACTGGGTAGGACCTCTATACAATGCCGAAAAGAAAAAAAAAAGTGCTGAGAGCAGAACTCCTTGCCTTTTTCCCAATCGGAGGAAAGCATTCAGATTCTTGCCATGAAGTATGATGTTAGATGTAAGAATAGATCCTCTTTCTCAAGTCGAGGAAATGTCCTTCTATTTTTAGTTTAGAGTTTTTATAATGAATAGGTGTTGAATTTTGCCAAATCCTCTTTCTACGTCATTGAGTTGATCATAATGTTTTCTCTTTTTTAGTCTGTTGATATGGCAAATTACATTCACTAATTTTTAGATGTTGAACCAACTTTGCAACTCTGGGGTGAATCCTACTTAAACATGATATATCATCCTTTATATGTATTGCTGGATTTAATTTGCTAATATTTTAAGAGTTTTTAATGTCTAATGTGTTTGGTTTTTTTCTTTGTGACATCTTTCCTTGGTTTGGGTATCAAGATAAAATTGGCCTCGTAAAATAAGTTGGCAAGTGTTCCCTCCACTTGTATTTTCTAGAAGACATTGTATAGAATTGATATTATTTCTTTCTTAAATGTTTGATAATAGAAGCCTATGAAACCATCTGTGTCTGTACTTTTCTGTGTAGAATCCAAAGAAGTTCAGTTCACTGTAAGTTCAATTTCCCTAATAGAGGTAGGGTTATTCAGGTTGTCTGTTTCTTCTTGGGAGAATTTTGACAGCCTGTGTCTTTAAAGGAATTCTTCCATTTCATCTACCTTGTAAACTTTATTGCTGTGAAGTTGTTAATAACATTCTCTAACTGTCCCTTTAATTTCTGTAGTATCTGCTTTATTCTTTTTTTAAACTAATTTATTTATCTATTTTTGGCTGCGTTGGGCCTTTGTTGCTGTGCACGGGCTTTCTCCAGTTGCAGCGAGCAGGGGCTACTCTTCATTGTGGTGCGTGGGCTTCTCATTGCGGTGGCTTCTCGTTGTGGAGCACATGCTCTAGGCGCTCAGGCTTCAGTAGCTGTGGCTCACGGGCTTAACTGCTCCGCGGTATGTGGGATCTTCCCGGATCAGGGCTCAAACCCGTGTCCCCTGCATTGGCAGGCAGATTCTTAACCACTGTGCCACCAGGGAAGTCCCTGCTTTATTCTTAATATGTGTACTTTATGTATTCTCTCTTTTTTTTCTTATTCAGTCTGTATAGGTGGTAATCAATTTAATGCTTTCATTGATTTTTTTCTATTGTTTTTCTGTTTCTATGTTGTTTACTTCTGGTCTTATCTTTGTATTCTTCCTTCTACTTGCTGTGGGTTTAATTTGCTTCTTTTTGTAATTTATTAAGTTGGAAGCTTCGGTAGTTGATTTGGGAACATTCCTCTTTTCTAATATAAGAAGTTAATAATACAAATTTCCCTTGAAGCACTGATGTACTTGCATCCTACAAATTTTGATATATTGTATTTTCCCCTTTTTAACTCCAATGTTTTTCTAATTGTCTTGTACATCTTCTTTGATGGATTACTTGTCGTTTGATGACTAAATATTGGGAGGTTCCAGATATTGTTCTGTTGTTGATTTTTCTGCTTAGTTACATTTGCACTTAAAACATGTACTTTGTCCTACTTCAGTCTTTTGCATTGTGTTGTGACTGGTTCAGACTATGTTCTATCTTGGTGGATACTCAGTATATACACTTGAAAATAACCCTGGGTCTAGTGTTCTAAAGCATGTCAATTAGGTCAGATTGGTTGAATATTTTTTTGGTACCAACTACTGAGAGAGGTGTGTTGAAATCTCTTGCTATCATTGTGGATTTGTCCATTTCTCATTTTAGTTCTCTCAGCTTTTGCTTTATGTATGTTGAGGCTCCCTTAGTGGGGACAAACACAAGTAAGATTGTTATGCCTTCTTGATGAATTGGCTAATGTAGCAATTTATGAGGTCCGTCTTCTTCTTTGTAATATTCCTTGCTCTAAATTTTAGTCTTCCCGATATTAATATAGCCACTTCAGCTTTCTTTTGACTAGTGTTTGCATGATATATATTTTTTCTATCTCTTTACTTTTAATCTTTCTATGTCAATATACTTAAAGGTTTTTTTTTTTAAGTATATAGTTGAGTCTTGCTTCCTTTCTAATTTTACAATCAATCTCTGTCTTTTAAATGGAGAATTTACATTTAAAATAACCATTTACTAGCTGAATTTAAATCTATGTCTTGCTTGTCGTTTTCGATTTATTCTGTCTGTACTCTGTTCCTATTTTTCTCTTCCTTCCGATTAATTAAATGATCCTGTGTGTATTCAGTTCTACCTTAAATTGGCTTGTTTCTTCTCTCACCCCTTTCTCTCTGTTGTTGTCCTAGGCTTTACAATATGCATCTTTAACTTATCACAATCTATCTTCAAATACTATTTTTCACTTCACATACTACTGCATGAAACTTACAATAGTATATTTTCATTTTTTCCTCTTATTCATTGTACTTTTGTTATCATACCTTTTGATTCCACATATGTTTTAAGTCCTACCATATCATTACTTTCTTTTGTTTTAGGCAGTTGATTATGTTTGAAAGAGATTCAAATATAATTTTACATTTACTCATTTTTACCTGTTCTGGCATTCTTCATTCATTTGAGTAGACTCAGATATGCATCTGGCATCACTGTATCGTACTTTTTCTGCCTGAAGAACTTTCTTTAATATTTTTTGTAGTGAAAGCAGATGAGGAGTGAATTAACTCAGTTGTTATTGATCTTAAAAAGTCCCTGTTTTGCTTTCTTTTTCTAAAGACATTTCCATTGTTTATAGAATTCTGGTTGGACAGCAACTTTTGGCTTCAATCTTTCAAAAAAAAGTCTCTCTGTTTTCATTTGGCTTACAAGGTCTCTGACAAGGAGTCTTCTGTAATTTTACCTTTGTTCCTCTGTATACAATGTATATTTTTTTCTCCAGTTTCTTTCAAGATCTTATCTTTATCTCTGGTTTGTAAATGTTTGACTGTGATGTATCTTGATGTGTCATTACTTGTTTTTATTCTGCTTGAGATACTTTGAGCTTCTTTGATTTTTAGTTTGTTGTTTTTCTTTAATTTTGTCTATTATCAACTACTGACATACAGATCTTTCTCCTGCCCAATTCTCTTGCTCCCTCCCTTCTCATTTTGGGGCTAAAATTACATATGTTATTTGCTTTGTATTTCCCCACAGTTCATGGATGCTCCGTTCTGTTTTTTGAGGGTTTTTTTTTTTTTTCCTGCTTTTTCTTTTGTTTCTTTGCGTCTCAGCTTGGATGATTTCTATTGACCTAACTTCAAGTTCAGTGACAGTTTTTTTAATCTGCTGTGTCCACATTTCTGATAAGCTTGTTGAAGGAATTCTTCATCTCTGATATGGTAGGTTAAAAAACTTTTTTTTCTTGCATTTCCATTTGACTCCTTTTTATGGTTTTATTTCTCTGCTGAAATTTCTCGTGATCTGACACATTGTTTACCTTCTCCTCTATCTTATTTATTATATTAAATAAGTTACTTATTATATTAACTACAGTTATTCTAAATCCATGTCTGATAGTTCCAACATCTAGGTCATCTCTGGGTCTGGTTTTTCTGATTATTTATCTCTTGACAATGAGTCATCTCTTACAGTCTTTCTGTGTACCTCCAAAAAAAAAAAAAATTTTTTTTTTTTTAATTTGGGACACACTGCATGTGAGAGAACAGCAGAGACTGAGTCCAGTAGTATTTATGCCTGGAAATGGGCACATGCATCTTCTGACAGACTGTTGTTGTGGGATTTGAGTCATTCTGTAGTTGAGTTGGCTGTGGAGTTTTTGTTGCTAGGGCTCCCGTTAGTGACTATGGACTTTGAATTTCTTCCTTGGAGGGATGCTTCTTCCCTGTCTTTACTTGGGGCCTGGAGTGCTATAGGCTTTTCCTCCATGTTCCTGCTTCACCCTCAGCTCTGTTTTCCCTGTACTTCTATACCAATAGAGAGGAGATTTCCCCACCTTCTTGACCCTCTGCCAGTGGATGTCTGTGATGCACACACTGTGGCAGGGTCCAGAGAATTTTCTCAGTTCTCTTGCTCTAGTCTCAGCCTTGGGTGTGCATCTAGGTCTCAGGAATGAGGCTTTCTCAATGTTCCTGCCCTTCCCTCGTGACAACCAAACACTGCTTTCTTAGCGTGTGGGAGGGTCTCAGGTGGGAGAGAGTTTCCTGATCCTCCTCCTGCACTGAGAAGCAGACTTCTTCCTGACGTGCAGCATCAGCTCCTCCTACAAGGCAGATAGCCTTTGCTTCTTTCTTTCCTCAGAGGTAGAGCATCTCTTCTGGGCCCCGGGGGCTGGCCCTCCCCCAGCTTGGCTTTGGCTCCATAATAAAGAAGGAAGCAGGCAGGGTCTCATGCCTGTGCACCACTGAGACAGACCCTCCGAGGTCTCCTTCCGTGCCCTCCGTCTTTCTTGAAAGCACTTGGTAAAGGCCCATGGAAAAACATTGAGTGCAGACTCCCCTTGTGTCTAGAATTGCCAGGGATGCTGAGCTGTCATGTGAACCCATTGTGTTAGTTGATTAGGGCTGCCATAACAAACTACCACACACTTGGTGGTTTAAAACAACAGAAATGTATTCTCTCACAGTTCTGGAGGACAGAAGTCCTCCTTAGAGAGGCCCTAGGGGAGATCTTGTTTCTTTGCCTCTTCCAGCTTCTGCAGTTGCAGGCATCCTTGGCTTGTGGCTGCCTCACATCACTTCTGCCTCTGTGTCTGTCTTCTCTGTGTATCTCTTATAGGAAAACCTGTCATTAGATTTAGGACTCACTTGAATAACCTGGGATGATTTCATCTCAAGATCCTTAACTTACCTCTGCAGAAACCCCTTTTCCGAGTAAGGTAACAGGTTCCCGGGATTGGCACCTGGACATAGCTTTGGAGGGTCACCATTCAGTCTAATACACCCATAGTCAGCATTTGAGAAATCATTAACTTTCAGCTGTTTCTTTTTGCCTGCTTGTGTGGTAACTACTGCTTTTTATGTTCCACCAAACATGGGGTAATTCATGTGGTCCCCCTCTCCTCAGAGGGTTTGTCACACTTGGAATCTAGTTTCTCTGTGGCCTTTTGACTTCAGTTCTTTAGGAGCTTAAGGAACATTATGATCTTGTAGATTTTCCAGCTCCTTCTCATGGTCAGAAGAGGAGCAATGGTCCCCGGCAGCGTTTTACAACCTAAGCGGAAGCACAGCTCCCCTCAAAGCCTTTCCCAGTGATGTCTCATTACTGCTGTTCCCCTGCTGGTCACTGTTCTAGACATATAAAGACATGCAGCGTGGTGGCCTCGCCAGTTCATGGCTGTTTGTGGTCAGGAGAAGTGTTTAGCTTGTCCTTTCCGTCACTTATTACCAGAGCTTATACTCAACTTGCATCTCATGAATCTCTTTGTCAGGATAATTTTGATAGTCTTCCAAGGCTTAGGGGGGACTAATTTGTAAATTCTCAAAGGTAGGACTCCTGGAGTTTTCCAAGTGAAAATTCTTCCCCATGTGGAATCTAACATCATCATATTTGTGCACCCTTCGTCCTATCCAGGACCCATACGGACAAGTCGTGTCTCTCTCTGCCTGTGTGGTAGGTGAGACAGGCACATCCAGAGAGGTCCCCAGTGCTGACCTTGACCTCCCCTTCCACCCACAGCATGCATCACAGGGGGTGCGAATCACACATCCCAGTGTGCCTATTATAGCACTCCCTTTCACTCTCAATAGTGTCACTTTTTGGACAGTAAATTAAACAGGCACCTGTCTCCTAGGGGATCAGGTGACCCAGCTCAGCCAAAAGTTCTTGGTGTACCATGCATCTTGCCCCCTGCACTGCTCCTGTGTTCTCCAAACCCCCAACTGCTTGCTTGGTCCCATCCTCACCCTGAGCAATGACTGCTCAGCACTGACCCTCACCCTCTTTGGCCATGACGCTTTTCTTGGAAGCAGCCTTGGGGAAGGGTCCTACTTGGTCCACCCTGTCTCAAGGTACCTTCCTGGGGGCTGACTCAAGTGGCCCGGCTTCTCCTGGACCTGAGCATGGGCTAGCTCAGCACTGCCACGATGAAGCCAGAGCCCAGAGAAGCAGAACTTTCACATGTAGAGTCTGCATTGAATGGGACAGCTGGCCCACACATTTGAGGGTTTATCCTGAAATCCATACTTGTTGGATGTCGAGGGTGGCTCTGAGTTGGGGCTCTGTACAGACCCAGGAGCCATGGAGCATCTTTACTTCTTTCCAGATGAACAGAGAGGGGTGCTTAGTGCTGGTCACGTGACAACTCACGCTTATCCTTTGGCTCGTTCCTTCTCTTCGTTCCGGCATTCCTTATCTTTTTGGATCATAAAAATGTTTCATACGATGTACATTTTCCTTCGACTCTTTTGTTCAGTGGAGTTGTGTTCCCCCCTCCTCTTCTCTGTAGGGAAGGGAGCCCCAGAGCCCTGAACTTTTGGAAGGACATCCTACCATATTAGAGCACGCACACACACAACCTTTGATCCTTTCTCTGACACATGGCACATTAATCATACTTTACAGACTTGCATTGTCTGGGGCTTACATCATGAAGCATGGTCCTGTGAAGAGACTGGATCTGAAGAACACATGAAACAGAAAATGCGTATTGTCAAACTGATTTAAACTTAGAGGAATCAGCAGG
>NW_006797916.1:188652-193671 GCF_000442215.2 Lipotes vexillifer | reverse complement strand
CAGGAAATTGTTGGCATCATGAATCATGGGCGAAAGATCTTTGCATCACAGGCAAACTGGTTCATTCCAGTATCTGACGGTCTGAACCTGAAGACTCCTTTCAGTAAGGTCTTTCCATTGGAAAGCAATAGTGAAAAATGAAAGGATGCTTTCACAATTCTTTTATTTTTTAAGTTTATTTTTTTAGAGCAGTTTTAAGTTCACAACAAAATTGAGAGGAAGAGAATTACCATATACCTTCTGCCCACCACATGCACAGCCTCCCCCATTATCCACATTCCCCACCAGAGTGGTACACGTGCTACAACTGATGGACCTACAGGGGCACATCATAATTACCCAAAGGTCCATACTTTACATAAGGTTCACTTTCGGTGCTGTGCATTCCACGGGTCTGGACAAGAGTACAATGACATGTATCCATCATCATAGTATCATACAGAGCATTTTCACTGCCCTAAAGATCATCTGTGTTCCTTCTACTCACCCCTCCCCCACCCCAGCAGCCACTGATCCTTTCATTGTCTCCATAGTTTTGCTTTTTTTCCAGAATAACATAAGTTGGAATCATACAGTATGTAGTCTTCTCAGATTAGCTTCTTTTGTTTAGTAATACACATTTAAGACTCCTCCATGTCATTTCATTGCTTGAAAGCTCATTTCTTTTTAGCACTGAATAATATTTCCCTGTCTGGATGCACCACAGTTTATTTGTCCACTCACGTACTGAAGGAATTTTTGGCAATTATGAATAAAGCTGCTATAAACATCTGTGTGCAGGTTTTTGTGTGAACATGTTTTCAGCCCCTTTGAGTAAATGCCAAGGAGTGTGTTTGCTGGATCCTATGGTGAGAGTATGCTTAGGTTTTTAAGAAACTGTCCAACTGTCTTCACAAGCGGCTGCACCGTTTTGCATTCCCACCAGCAACGAATGAGCGTTCCTGTTGCTCCACATCCTCGCCAGCATTTGGTGTTGTCAGAGTTCTGGATTTTGGCCATAGGTGTGTAGTGGTATCTCATTGTTGTTTAAATTTGCATTTCCCAGATGACCTATGTAGGGAGCATCTCTACTTATTTGTTACCAGTACATGTTTAGTGAGGTGTCTGTTAAGATCTTGGTCCATTTTTTAATCAGGTTGACTGTTTTCTTAGTGTTGAGTTTTAAGAGTTCTTTGGACATTTTGGATAATAGTCCTTTATCAGATGTTTCTTTTGCAAATATTTTCTCCAAGTCTGTGGTTTGTCTTCTCATTCTTTTAACATTGTCTTTTGCAGGGCAGAAGTTTTTCATTTCAATTAAGTCCAGCATGTCAATTCTTTTTTTCATGGATGGTGCTTTTGGTGTTGTACCTAAAAAGTCATCACCATACCCAAGGTCATCTAGGTTTTATCCTATTTTACCTCCTAGGAGTTCCAAAGTTTTACAGTTTACATTTAGGTCTATGATCTACTTCAAGTTAATTTTTGTGAAGGGTGTAAGCCCTGTGCCTAGGTCCAGCTTTTTTTGCATGTGGATGTTCAATTGTTCTAGCACCGTTTACTGAAAGGACTATCTTTGCTCCATCGTATTGGTATTGCCTTTACCCCTTTATCAAAGATCAGTTGACTATATTTATGGAGCCTCTCTGTGCTCCCCCTTCGATTCCATTGATCTATCTGTCTGTTCTTTTGCCAGTAAGACACTGTCTTGACTCCTATAGCCTTATAGTAAGTCTTGAAATTGAGTAATGTCAGCCCTCCAACTTTGTTCTTCTTCAGCATTGTACTGGCTATTCTGGGTTTTTGTCTCTGCATATAAACTTTAAAATCAGTTGTTAATAGCCACCAAATAACTTGCTGAGATTTTCATTAGAATTGCTTTGAATCCGTAGATCAACTTGGGAAGAGTTGACATCATCACCATATTGAGTCTTCCTGTTTATGAACATGGACTATCTCTCCATTTATTTAGTTCTTAGATTTCTGTTATCAAGGTTTTCTTCATATAGATCTTGTACATATTTTGTTAGATTTATACCTAAGCATTTCGTATTTGGGGGGTGCTAATGTAAATGGTATTGTGTTTTCAATTTAAAATTCCTCTTGTTCAGTGGTGGGTGTATAGGAAAGTGATTGACTTCCTTGTATCCTACAACCTCATTATAATTAATCAATGATTGGTTCCAAGAGGGTCTTTTTTTTTTTTTTTTTGTAGATTCTTTTGGATTTTCTACATTGACATTCATGTCTTTTGCAAACAAAGACAGACTTCTCTCTTGCTTTCCATACTATATACTTCTAATTTCCTTTTCTTGTCTTATCACATTAGATAGGACTTCTGCTTTCATGATTCCAAACTATTTAAAGTCACCATAAAAGAGGAAAATGAGCATTCAGGCCTCAATTTGTATTCAGACTCCACCAGTTATGACAGATGTACACAGAGCTGTGATCTTGGGCAAGTAACTTAACATTTTGTAGCCTCAATTTCCTTTTCTGTAAATTGGGATGATAATGGTATATACTCCAATAAGCTGTTGTAATGATTAAGAAGAATAATGCAAAAGAGTGAAGCATGATGTAGGTGTTAGATATTGTTCCATTTTCATTCTCATATGTACTACCTGGAGATTTCCAGGCTGTTCCATTAATGACCTTTTTCCCTCTCCACAAGTGATCCCAGGTGGGCCCCGTGACTAACACAGAACTTCACTTCCCATGATTCTGCTCCCAGAAGGAATGTCACCCCATCCTCTGGCTTAGAACACGGTTCCTACAGAAGCAGAACAATGGCCACCTAACACATCCACTTTGTAATCCCCAGAATGAGTGAATACTTGACCTTCCATGGCAAAAGGGATTTTGCAGATGTGATTAAGCCAAGGGTCTTGTGATGGGGAAATTAACCTGGATTATTTTGGTGGGTCCAGTATAATCACAGAGCTCCTTATAACAGGGAGGCAGGATGGTCTGAGTCAGAGAGATGGAAATGGGAGAACAGAAGCCGAGGCTGGGTGATGCAATGTGGCCATGAGCCAAGGAACGCAGGCAGCCTCTAGAGGCTGGAAAAGACAAAGAAATGGATTCTCCCCTGGAGTCTCCAGAAGGAAGAGCACCCTGCTGACACCTTGATTTTAGCCGCATGAGACCCGTTTCAGACTTCCTGCCTCTAGGACTATAAGGTAATAAAACTGTGCTGTTTAAAGCCTGTACACTTGTGGTAACCGGTTACAGCAGCCATGGGAAACTACTCCAGCTCCCTTCTGGATTAATCACCTAGGGTAAGTCCAAAGTTCTGGGGCTGAAAGGCTTGGTGTTTGCAGCTTCATTAATGTTGTTTGCTTTTCTGGTTGAAGTCTGGCCTGGAGAGCCCCTGTCCCACCAGGCAGCTGGATTTTCTTAATCGCTGTATTTGCTTCATTTTCCTTCTAAGAGTCACCCTAGCCAGGCCCCCATGGAAGGCCTCTGACCAAATATGACAATGGTTTTGATGGACTGTCGTAAAGCCTCATTAAGATCAATAATTATTCTTTCACTATCAAAACCTACTCCAAAAAGATCTGGTTGGGCTTGTCCTTGATGCCCTGGATCTATATCAGCAGTGGTTCTACAAGGCACGAGGGGCGCAGAGAAACTCCTTTCCACATCCTTCCGATGCTGTTTACATATTTGCCCTAGAGCCATTTCTTCAATATATCAACCTCCAGGCACATTAAAGAAATAATTTAGGAAATAGTTACTAGGACATTGTAGGACCTGGGGTAAAGGAAGCTGTGACGTTTCTTGCCACAGAGAAATCTAACTGGTTTATCGCTCATTTAAAAATTACTCTGTCTTGCTCCAGCTCTGACATTCAGAGATGCTGTCTGCTGTGTAAAATGGAGGAATATGACGAAATAAACCTTGCTAACTTTAGGAGGAGTTGACAGTTCATTTAGAATAATGACAGAGGTGAACTGGGTATGAAAACCTGTCTCACTTGGGGTATTGGTGCAAGAGAGACGGGTCTTGCCAAAACCTGACATGATTCGGTGGCTGCTGGCCAGTGATTTTCAAGCTGCATGGGGCTTTAGGAGGCTCAGGTGCACTCCTGTCACCGTGCAGCACCGTATGACCTCCCAGCAGGCGGTCAGCCCTCTTTAAGCTGCAAAGGCAGATGCGGGCCAAGCGATGCAGAGTCTGAGACAAGAGCGCTGAGTCAGGCAACCTCAGGCCCAGTGCTGGAGCTGCTTCCAGGCTCCGGATGACGTTCGAGGTCTTTTCAGTCACTGTCAAGTCAGGATTGGCCCCTTCCAAGGGCACTGCACGCAAGCGAAGTCTCTCGGACGGTAATTCACATTTGTTGATTGAGTCCTGAGTGCCAGGCATCGCGTGAGCCTGGGAAAATAAATGCCTCGGACAGAAACTGGGGTGCAGTTCGTGTCCAATCAGTGTAGGCTACTGTTATTGTTAAGATCATTACGATGACTACTGATGCTCAAATGTGAGGTAGTCTTGTCTCTGAAACGAGGTGGACGCTCCCTAAAGAGGGAAAGCGTCTTACACAGGTTCCACACATGCTCCACACCCCCCACAAAATGCACCAAATGCTCGCCCTCCATAGATGCTCACTAAACTGTCCTTGACTTGAAATGATGTCTGATGTACATTCTTTTTTAAAGTCTAACGATACGGAACCGAAAGTGTTTTTGTAGAATTAAATGACAGGGGTTCTGCCAACGTCCACTGGCTATTAGAGAACATGTGTGTGTTTCACGGGCTTTGTTACCAAGGAGCTAGTTTATCCTCCCCTGAACCTAAAGTGAAATCACAGCTCTGGCCTAAATGAGATCATTTTTTCTATTTTGGGCAAATAAAGATGTTCAAAAAAATGTTCTCTTCAAAGTCTGCTTTGAAGAGCCAGTGAGAGAGTTTGATAGCCGAGCAGGAGGGAATCAGAAGTAAATTGTGACTTCCTGCTTTCCTTTTTAAAGTTCTGATGAGCCTTCTTTTGTGGGAGTCTTGGTTATTAATACGACACCTTGTAGATAAAACACTGGA
>NW_006797916.1:180385-188560 GCF_000442215.2 Lipotes vexillifer | reverse complement strand
AAAGAGTGTCAGAGGTCAGGGTGGGCACGCTGCCCACATTCCCTCTCACTCTATCCCTTCCCCAAGTCACCACTCGGCATCATAACATTTAAGAGCAAATGGGCTGGTCTAGATCCTTTCACTGAAAGGTCTCGAGAGATCCAGCTATTTTCCCAAGCTCACGAAGCCAGGAGGAGCTGGAATCAGTTTGAACCGAGGGCTCCCAACTACCAAGCTTCTCCTGCAATTTTGAATAAAAAAATATATATGTCCGGATCAATCTCTGGAGCTTTTGAATAAGAAAACTTTGGACCCAAGAGTTACAAACCACCCTGTCCCTTGTCCCCTCAGTAGAGCATCTGCCCTCTGCTTCTCTCCCTGGGTCACCATTTCTCCTTGGAGGGTATGCCATGTGGTTAGAACAGTTCTCATGCCTTGAACCCGGTGGCCTCACCGTGGCATCAGGACAGGGTGCCTGGAGCTTGTGGGAAACACCAAGCCTCCCAGCTGGTCTGACCTGAGTGAGAAAGATGTGTTTGCTGTGAATTGGGGAAAGTTGGGACATGGGTACACTTTGGTGGTGGCTCTTGCATGAAACTCTAGTTAATATGAAGAGAACCACATCACAGCACGAATTGTACTCACTATAATTAATCCCAAATTAGCCATATTAATTCCCAGCCACTGTAACTCAATTCAGTTTATCACTTAAGCCTAGATCAGCTACATATAGACTGGAAATAAGTCCGTTATCTCCAGTATAAACCAGTAAAATTTGTTTACTAGATACCGTTATGTGTAGAATACAAAACTAACTAAGACCCAGATTTTAAATATAGCCTTTGTACACGGAAGATCAAGAGATGGGGTAGAGAGGAGAAAGCGTGTAAAATGACAAGTCAAGTATGAACTCTAGCGCAAAACAACCAGAAGAAATGGAAACAATCGAGGGAACAGCCATAACCTAAAAAAATAACTTGTGTCTTCAGATTGAGGAGATGTTTTTATCTTTGAAACAAGACAAGATGATTTGAAAAAGGAACAGAGAATGAAAGTGAGCCCTTAAACTCTTTTTTTAAATGTATTGTACAACATGGGGAATATAGCCAGTATTTTGTAATAGCTGTAAATGGAAAGTAAGATTTAGGAATTGTAAAAAATAAAATTATTTTTTAGATTAAAAAAATAAAATAATGGAAAATAAAAATTAAAAAATACTGCAAAAAATAAATGTATGAATGATTAAATTAAAAAACTAGTAACAACACGTGATTACTGAAATAAACATTTCAACAGAATATTTGGAAGATAAAAGTCAAGAAAATCTCAAAGAAAAATAGAACAATACGACAAAGAAACAAAGAAACAAGCAGATGAGAGCCCAGGTTCTTCCAGGTTGTCCTGGACTAGCTCCACCTGAGTGAGGGCACCACCAGCCTCAGCCTGACTTGCTGACCTCAGCCCCATTCTTGGGAGCACTTCTCTGATGGATAAGTACTCAACACCACAATTATCAGTTAAACCCCAAACAGATGCAGTCATCTTTTTTCATGGTGGTTGGCTCACTTTGCCAGTGAGTTTTATCTGAAATCTGAGTCTTTTTCCTTAAACCCCAAGAACGATCCACTGTTTACACACATAATCTCATTCAGCCCACCCCATACTTCCATCTCTAACTGTATCTCACTTCATGTCATCAGATTCCCAGCAGACCCTGGTGCCAAGAGCATGCGGGATCTCTCTGGCTCACCTCTTTGGAAGAGAAACCTACATCTAGTTGGGGACAATGGTGGTCCAGACGATGGTCCAGCAGGAGCTGGAGAGATGGGTCAGGAGGAAGCAGTCCGATTCCAGCGTTGCATCACCAGATCTGCATGATCAAAGATGCGTGTGCGGCCTCCGGGGCTGCCTGAGCTCACGTGCGGTGCCCGCGCCAGCTGGGCAGCACCAGGCACAGAGCAAGAACCAAACAGTCACTCGCTCTACTCTCACAAGGTTTCAGCACCGTGAAGTGCCCCCAGCAAGAGTGGCCGGTTCTATTTCCCCCAGAGGAAGGAAGGATGCTAACTTGGCCTGCAGCTCGCTCAGGACTCTTGCCAAGGATGTGCCGTAACCTCCAAGAGACTGTGAACTCTGAGAATAGGAGGGAGGCAGGAACCAAGGCCAGCCCCCATGGGCTCGTCCTTCCCATGAAGCTCCAGCTCGCTGTGCTCTGCTTCCTTCCACTCTCACTGCAGCCTTCAAGGCAGGGCTGATATTCTCTCTGTTTGCAGGCTAGGAAAGGGAAGCCACGGTGTAGCTGCATTGGTTACCCAAGGACCACGCAGAGAGTAAGAGGCAGGGCCAGTGTTTGAACCAGGCATCTTCCCAGAGAGGTTAGTAAGTGCTCAGTAAATGGAGTGGAGAACACTTCCTGCTCTGGTTGGACATAGGGTGCTGGGGGTGGAAGTGCAGACCCCCTCATATGAGCCCTATCCCTCCAGCTCAGGGAAACCCAGAGAACACAGTAGGCTCTGGAAGCACAGTTTAGAGTCTCCAGGATAGGCAGAAGGAAGGGTGAGCGTCCTAGAAAGTGGTCCCCATACATCAGGGAGGACGCCAACGGAGGGCAGCAAGGCTGAGCTGTGTTGCTAAGGACCCCGAGGGCAGAATGGTAAGAGAAGGGTCTAAGTATTCAAAGAACACGCTGAGAAATGGCTATGGGGAGACAGAGAAGGCGGGCACACACCCTGACCTCAGCAAGGCTCAGACTAAGCGGAGATAAAGACAGAGCATCACACAGGACCCCTGACGTGGCACAGGAGTCACGTGGGGGTGGATGCCGGGAGCCCCTCGTGTCCCGGAGCGCTGGGGGAGACACCTCCAGAGGTGGGCGGGCTCTGATTCTCCGGGGAAGGGCAGCATGGGAGTGGGAGGAGGGGACAAGGGAAAGTCCTCCAGGAGTGGGGCAGGTAGTGGTTTCTCATTTCGGACCAGACGCGTGATGGAAGGGGCAGGAGAGTTCTCCGAGGGGTAGAGAGTAGAGTGATCTCTCTAGGAAGGAAGGTTGGTATTGGGAGCGGAAGGGAAGAAGCCAGGATGTGGGAAGGGGTCAGACTGAGGAAAGATGGGGGGCTGGGTCAAGGCTTTGAGCTTGATTGCTTAAAGATCTCGAGAAGGAATCGCTTCTGGTGACGATGGATGGAGGGTTTAGACGAGGGAAACTGGAAACTGGGGTACTGGCCATAAAGGTACAAGGATAGCCTGGGGGAGAGGGAGGTTGTGTGAGCCTAAATGAGACCAGGATGCAGGGGCAGAGGAAAGAAAGAGAAGAGTGAGTGGGAGAGGAAAGAGAGGAAGCCTTGGTCCCAACCCTGGTTATTATCAACTTTCCAGCACAAGCTGCCTAGCTGCTGCGAGCCCCAGCGTCCTCATCTTTAAGATGTGGCTCTCATCCTCCTCCTTGCCCTCCCTCTCACCCTCTCCCTCATCCCTTCTCCCCATCATCATTTTGTCCTGCGGAAGTGTGTGTGTCAAGGGCTTTATGAGAAGCTGTAGGTGAAGGGCCCAGCACAATAGCTGGCACACGGCACTGAATGAAACGGCAGAGATGGCCACTGGTGTCCGTGTCCAGGAGGCCGCGGTGTGACCAGTGACTCGTTGGCTGTGAGGCTGAAAGAAGGGGTCACAATGGATGCATATATGCCATGTTTACAGGAGCCAAGGATGGGACCAAGGACAAACCTAGGGGTGCTTTGTACTCACCCAGGTAAGTCCCCGGAGGTGTGACTTCCTGCCACCGCCTGAAGGGGGCGAGAGTCTGCTGAGCACCAGTGTAAGCTCCCTCCCACCCACTTCATCTCCCAGATGTCCAGTTCTCCCCAACTGCTCTGACGTCTCTCTAAAGGAAAGAACTTGGAGAGCTGGTCCACATGCCACACACCCACGGCTGCCCCTCCAGAGAGCTGTCTCCTTTTGGAGGTTTCTTATTCAGCCTTTCAAACATGAAGAAACACATTACAAGCAAGAACCCTCTGGCTGGGGCTGTTTACTCGGAGCCGCTGGCCTCCGGAAAGGTGGTTCCTGGTACAAGAATGAGGAACAGAGAAACTGCAAGCACTCTCAGGTCTGTGGTACTTTCTACCTGTACTCAGACAGGCGTGGCTGGGATCAAGACACAAGAAAGGCATCAGGAAGGGCAACGCTCTCTAAGATGCCAAAGAGCTGAAATGGGACGTGAAAGCAATACCTTCGTTGGCTTCTTTGGCCATATGGAATCACCACTTGCATTGTTTCCATTAAAAACCTTACAAAAATTGTATTCAGCAAAACCATTTACATATTTAGGTTTAACCTGGGATTAACTTAATCTGAATTGTTGCATGTCCATCTGTTTCCTTTTCTGTTTGATCCTTAGACATTCTAATGTAATCAACATTGTTTTGGGGTTAATTTTGAAGTTGAGGATGGAGGGGAAGAAAAAGTCTATTTAAAAATGAACGTGGGCCAGGATAACGCTGATTCAGTCCTGACAAAAGGAGGAATAGTGAGCACAAGGCCCGGGTCTGCACTGGAGGCTGCAGAGCTGAAATGGACACGTCCGTTGCCGGGGCTTTGACCGCCTGCCATCAGCTTGTCTACGTTTCCTCTGTGTCTGTGCGTCACACTCTTGGTGTCTCATGTTTTCCCTCTACCCCATATTCAGAAATATTTGAGAAGAGTCAACAGATGTGGTTCTATCTCTATGGCTCTTTGTTATTCAAATTAGGGAGGAAAGCAAAATTTTAGGGAAATGGTTTTAATTAGCAAATGAAATAACAAACGTCTTCCACTAGGGCGGACCAGTATATCTGAAATTGATTTGCAAATAGGAGTTCTGTTAATCCTTTCAATGTTTCCTAAGATATGGTTGTGGAAAATGTTATTCTGCTTTTACACAGAGAAGCTGGGCTCTGTGAGAAGCAAGTGGCCGTATATTAAAGAGAACCCTTTGAGAGGCAACCGCTTTAAACTGCTTGTAAACATCACTTGAAATGAAAACCAGAACTAGGCTGCTTCTTCATGAATCACTCGCACCCAGATGTGGCAGAGTTAAGCTGAGAACTTTCTTGTTCTGATTTCCAGATGACTTTAAAAAAAAAACAAAACAAAACAACGTTTTTTATCATTGGGGTGTATCATATCAGCCTTAGGAGATGGTGAAAACTTCCTGCTACACAGGGGGACTGTCAGAATGAAACAGGCCATCGTTCCTGCCTGTGGGCCTTTTGCTATTGTTCTTGGAAGGGGCCTGAAACAAACTAAACCGTGAACATGTAATTCCAGGGAAGAGAGGACCGTCCTGGGAGGAGCTGTTTCAGAGCTGACATTCCGGTTCCAGAGGTCGAGTTGGAGCAGATTCCACTCTTCTGCATGATTGGGCCTTGGAGTAGGGGGGATGGTCGTCCCCATGTCCTAACCCCTGGAACCTGTGAATGTGACCTTACTTGGAAAAGGGGGCTTTGCAGATTAAGGTAAAGATTTCAAGATGAGACCACCCTGGATTATTCAGGTGGACCCTAAATCCAATGACAAGTGTCCTTATAAGAAACAGAAGAAGAGAGACACGGAGAGAGGAGAGGCCGTGTGAAGACAGAGATAGAGGCTGGAGCGATTCAGCCAAAATCTCAGGAACACTTGGAGCCCCTGGAAGCTGGAAGAGGCAGGAAGAAGCCTCCCCTGGAGCCTTCACAGGGAGCGTGGCCCCGCTGACACCTTGACTTTGGGGTTTGGGCCTCTAGAACTGTGAGTGAATACATTTCTTTTGGACTGACCCATCCCTGACCTCTACCCTGAAGTCCTTTTGGGGTGTGTTGAAGGTCCGCGACTGCAGTGGCCAAGAATGAGTGGCTTCATTCTTGTAGAGGCAGATGGCAAGTGCCAACTTTTAGTTGGCATTTGAAACTACCAAGCTTGTGATACTTAGTTATGGCAGCCCTAGGAAACTTATTACAGGCCCTAACACAGAGAACACAGATGGGCTGGGCAAAGAAACCATTGGGGTCACCTTCCAGTCTCTTAGACCCACTGGAGGGGAAGATGGAGGGGCTGGGACATAGAGTGGGTGGAGGTGGCCAGAGCTTTGACACAGCAGAGACGTGGAGAGGACTCATCTGACCACCTGCCTGCTGGTCCAGATGGAGAGGACCAACAAGTTCATCAGTGGGGCTCAGCAGAGGCCTAGTTCACAGCCCAGACCAGGTGGGCCAGGGGCCTCAGCCTCCCCAGAGAGTGGACCCCAGGCTTGTCAGAAGTTGGGGTCTGGACCCCTGGCCAGTGTGGCCGAGGCTCCTGGGTTGTCCCCAGGCACACATGACCTACAGACCCTTTAAAAATTCACAGCTCGAGATCAATCACAC
The DNA here is from genome assembly GCF_000442215.2 of Lipotes vexillifer. Taxonomy (NCBI): domain Eukaryota; kingdom Metazoa; phylum Chordata; class Mammalia; order Artiodactyla; family Lipotidae; genus Lipotes; species Lipotes vexillifer. The sequence continues at coordinate 182,204 of NW_006797916.1, read as the reverse complement.
TCTAGTTCAAATTTAGGTGTTTGAGCTTGAATTCAAGCTCCTGCATTTAAGTCAAGATGCCTCAGCCACTTTGACGTTAAGACCCACAGGCTTCAACTAAAGTACGGGGACTGGCAACTGGAGGAAGTTTGTCTTGTTTGTTGTCGGAGGGAGGCACCCAGACCCTAAAATGGGTTTTCCCAGGACCCCAGGCTCTACCTTTAGGATCCTTCAATTAGAATCAACCCTAGTGATAGGGAGGAAGACTTCAGGGCTGATCTGATCGCCAGGCGGACTTCAAGCCCTGCAGCAGGAAGATTCGTGTCTGAGCAGAAGCCCCCGAAGGCTCACTGCATGGAAGTCATGGATGGAGTGAGCTCTGGATGTGGGGCCCCCCTCTCTACAGGGTGGACCACCCCATTTGAATTTATGGTATTTCTGGAGGTCTGGTTTTGTAGATTTAAAAGTGCACAGTGTTCACTGAAAGGCATTTCTCCCTTAGGTAAGGTTTGCAATATGGGCTAGAAGGACATGGAGAGAAATACACCAGTTTAAAAGTCATATGTAGGGCTTCCCTGGTGGCACAGTGGTTGAGAGTCCGTCTGCTGATGCAGGGGACGCGGGTTCGTGGCCCGGTCCGGAAGGATCCCGCATGCCGCGGAGCGGCTGGGCCCGTGGGCCGTGGCCGCTGGGCCTGCGCATCCGGAGCCTGTGCTCCGCGGCGGGGGGGACCACGGCAGTGAGAGGCCCGCGTACCACAAAAAAAATAATAATAAAAGTCATATGTAACCTATTTAAAATAAAGATATGATCCAAGACAATGGATGCTTGAAAAAATACAACAACTGAAAGAGTAAAATTAGAAACTCTGTGGATGGACTGAAGAGCACGATGGAGATGAAGAAAAAAGAGTCAGTGAACTTGAAGAGAGAACAATAGGAATTACCCCAGTCTGAACAACGGAGAAAAAAATAGACCAAAAAAAAAAAAAAAAAAAAAAGTGCCTCAGGACCTGCAAGATTACAACAAAAGATCAAAATTTATGTCCCTGAACTCCCAGGAAGAGAGAAGAGAGAGGAGAGCCCTAAAAGTATTTAAAGAAATAATGGCTGAATAATTCCCCAGATTTGGCAAAAGACATAAACCTTCAGATTCAAGAAGTTGAGAAAACCCCAAACAAGAAAAGTCAAAGAACCCCATATGCCAACACTCATTACAACCAAACTTTAAACAAACTTTAGAAAACTAAAGACAAAGCAAAAGTCTTGAAATCAGTGAGAGAGAAATGATGCTTTACCCAGGGAAAAAGAGTTTGAATGACATTGTGCATCTGCACAGAATTCACGGAAGCCAGAGTGACATGGCACAACGTTTTTCAAGTGCTGAAATAAAAGAACTGTCAACCCCGAATTCCATATCTGGCAAAATTACCCTTTAGGAATGAAGGGGGAAAAGACATGCTCAGACAAAGGATCACTAAAGGGATTTACTGCCAGCAGCCCTGCTCTGAAAGAAAGGCTAAAGGGAGTCCTCTAAACAGAAAGAGTTGAAGGACTCTTGGAGCATCAGAAAGGGAGAGAGAGCAACTGAAAAAGCAAAAATATGGATCATGGTATTTTGGAGCCCTGAGCCAGCAAGTAAGAACCTGACTACTCTGAAACTGCTGTGCAGAGAGACACATGGAGATGGACCTCTGAAGTACGGAAACTCTGGTATGGCCTCCATGCTTGTGTTATCCCCGGCTCCTGCAAACGGGCGAGGCCATTATCCTGGATGGCCTGACCTAATCGTGTGGTCCCTGTAAACGATGTTCCAGAGGTCAGGGATGTTCCTGCTGCCC
>NW_006797916.1:136443-180342 GCF_000442215.2 Lipotes vexillifer | reverse complement strand
GGGATGTTCCTGCTGACCTTGGAGAAGCTCTTGTGAACTGCTGGGTGCTGAGCGCTCAGTCCCACCACTGCAAGGAACTGAATTCCTCCAGCAACTTGGAGGAGCTGGGAAGAGGACTCTGCACCCCAACTGAGAATGCAGCTCAGCCAAGAGAACCCAGCTAAGCTGTGCCTGGGTTCCTGACCCACAGGAGCTAGGAGGTAACAAATGGATGCTGGTTTAAACCACAAAAGGCATATCTAGGCTATTGAAAATAGAGATATGATTCAAGTCAATGGTATTAGGTATCTGTAATCATTTTTCATCAATAAAAACAAAAGATTTACTTGAATACCAAAAGTTTTATAAAAGCCAACATATTCAGTGATATACACTCAGTGGAAATCTTATATTTATCAGCTCTTTCACAAGGAATTAGAGTTTGCAATTACATGTATATTAACAGCAGAACAGTTTAGTTATATCAACGCCCTTGTCATTGCTCCAGTCTGGTACCTACTCAAACGCCCATTAATGTCTATGTTGAGAACACTACACAGCCATGATAAAATTAATGTCTATGCTGTGATATATTCACACAAGAGAGTACTACACAGCCATGAGAAAGAATAATCTACCCCTACACGTTGACAAATCCCACAAATACAATGTTAGGTGAATAAAGCCAGACACAAAAGCATATATGCTCCATGATTTCACTTACACAAAGAACAGAACAAAACTGCGGCCACACTAACCTATGTGATTAACAGTTATGAGCGTGGACTTTGGGGGCGGGGGGTAACGCCTGGAAGGGAGCACCATGGGGGACTTCTGGGTGCTGGTAATTCTGGTGGCTGGTTTCCTAGGTGTGTTTAGCTTGTAAATATTTACATGTGTACTCTTCTCTATGTACACTGTGTTTCATTAAAGTTTTAAATGACAAAGAAAGGTCTTTCAATAATAAAAAATAAGTGAATTTTGTTTTTCTGGGGAATCTCATTGCTCTGCCCAGACTGAAGATTCGCCTTCTAAGAAGTGTGCCGTGCCACCAACTACATCTTTAAGACGGAATGCCACACGATCCGTAGCGTGTGAATGCGGCCGTGACATCAATGGTACATGAGAGGTTGCATCGTCACTCTATGGGGTGCACTATTGGCAACAGCTGGTGTTTAAACGTGCAGATAAATCATCTTCTTGATTTAAAACCACCAGTGAATGCCTACTTGTAACTCCAAATGAATCGCTCAATAACTCTCCAGAGTAGCTGGCTTTAACTTAGCAAATGCCCTACGTGGCCCTTTCGGTGTCAGGTAGGGGACCTCCAACCCCGGCACTGTGTGGAAAGGTGACCGTGGAAGCGTCAGCTGAGTCACTCCAGGGAAGAAGCAAAGAGGGGCCGGGGGTGCCAATGCCTTTCCTTTGCTCTGAGTGGGGTCCCGCCATGCCTCTGCCCGGCTCTGAGCAGCACCCACCGCCCTGCCTGCTCCGGGTCAGTGGCTGGAGTCTGGGGGAGTGGGAGGGAGGGAGGAACCAGAGCCGTCCCACAGTAGCAGCTGTGTCAGCCCCCAGAGATCTCTCGGCATCAGTGAACTCTGGAGCATTTACTCGAATCTAAAAGCTTGGGGGGATGGCTCAAACTCGGGCTGCTTAGCTGCAACACTGTTGCCCTTTTGCTTATTTCCTGGACCTGACTGGGGGTCAACTTTGTGCCATGGCCCTGAGATTTACGAGGCTTTCCCACGCCCAAAGGCTGGTGTCATCCCTAATGTGGACCCTTGCTCCTTCATCTGTATAAGTGCCTCAGATTTGGATTTTTGGAACATTTTTACTGGGGTGTGGGATGGAGGTGTCTTATATGCTACTAAAGTATTAACTCAGAACGTGTGTCATGTATAAATCTGTTTAAGTTGGAGTCTCCCAGGTTGCCTTTCTGTCCAGGGCTCAGAAGAGAGCTCAGGGCTCCAGAACGCTCCAGCCCCGGGCAGGTTAAGACGTCAGGCCCCACAGATGCCAACGGCCCTCTCCACCGCTGAACAGCTCGCCTGACCCTGCCTGGGCACTCCAGGAAAGCCCACCTCCAGGGACCTCGACGGTCTGTTCAAAGAGTCCACGCCATGCTCCGCGGGTTTGCAGAATCACAGCCACGGGGTGGGCGGGGCTTCGACGGGCCACGCCCCCAGAGCACCTGCCTCTCCCAGGACAGGTAACTCAAAGGTCATTCTTCCTCCCCTAAATGAATAGAGAACCCAAGGGGGATTGCTTTCAGCCAAGGTGACTCTTCATTACAAAATATTCACAACCAAGTTTTCAAGCAGCTGTTTCTTTAAATTCCTTCCTCATTTTTTAGATAAGATTCTGCTTATAATAATAACCACCACAGAATGATTAGCAACTGCTCAGAGACATAGCTAATACAGAAAATGAATTAGACATGCATGTGCATTTTGGAAGGCAGGTGAGCAAAAGTAAAAGACGAAGCGTCTCTCCTGCACATGGGCTTTATTTGGCTTGGGGGTGAAATGCACCAATACAAGAGCAGATTATCCTTTTTCAATCACCTAAGCTAATTGACTTGTTTCCCTGAAAACTGAGGTTAAATATTTACTGGCTTACCATCCTTGTTCATTCTTTCAGGCTTTTAGATTTTTCTAGTCTGTTTCAAATCACAAGGCTACTCTATGTTTGAAGCCCCTTTTATTTTATTTTTTAATGCAACAAAGGTCACACAAACCAGCTTTTAAGGTTTGTAGGGGACTCGCCATATTTATTTTCTCAAGTTATTGGTTCTGATCCCGTGCCCTGAGAGATACAGCGGAGAACGAGTCTGTTCCATGAGGCATATTTGCATCAGTATTAAAAGTCCTCGCTGTGGAGCTGATTAATAGAGTATGTTTGAATTAACTAATCATTTCGTGCTTCCTCTAAATATGTTTTAATTGAAGAGGCAATACCATTGGTATGAGGGCACTTCTGAAAACTTCTAGGGGAAGCTGATATGTGACTGAGCAGGAAAAATACCCTTCTAAATTCTTAAAATAACAAAGTTGACTTTAAATCTCAAAACATGTTAGGTAACCTATTTCTCTCTCTGGTACCTTAATTTCAGGATTGAGGAGGCAGTAGTTATTTCTGAGGGCGGAAAATAGACCATGCTCTTTTCAGTTAGCTCAGAAATACTTTATTTTATAATTACTTGTTTCATCAGCTACTACCCCACTGGTTTTTAAGGTATGAGTTTGGGTGTTTTTGTTTTTTTAATATTTACCTTAATGCTAATAATGACAGATCCAGTGACAGGTGAGGAAATATTGTGAGACCAAATCATTGTACATTTTCAAACTCCCAATTGTCCCCCAAAGTGATGGGGTGGCCCATCTGTTCCGTGCAGGGGTGTGTTGGAAAGTTCTAAGAACACTCTTAAAGGGACACACATTTGTTGGAGAGGTTGCGTGCGAGTACCGTCGGGGAGGTGGGTTTCTCACTATTAACTCTTCATGATCTCTGAGACAGCCACCTTCGGGAAAGTGGGTGGTGAATCAGATGTGGTGGGGTAGAGATTCAGGAGAGCTCTGGTGCTGCAGCAGAGAGGATGAGGATAGCTAGGGCAAATGATGGCGGCCGAAAGCTTTTAATAGGAAAATACATCACTCCGGCCTTATTTTTCCTTTCAAAAGTGCTTCCCATAAATGATGGAAATCCTGTAAATATCCCCTTCTCAGATCCGTTGCAGGAAGACGCAGCGGTGAGGAGTTGGTGTAGTTTGTGATGGAGTGAATTCTTTGACCTAATTCAGAACGAGACTCTTTGGGATCCTTCTGCATTAAAACAGTCCCGGCACGGGGCTCCTGAAGCATCCGCGGCCAGTGCCAAGCCGATTATCTCTGCTTTTTATCTGCAGACGGAAATGGGAGCAGTACATGCAAAATTAGCTCCATAAATAAATGCTGAGGTCTAATTGCCCAGTCGGCCCCAGCCCAGGAGGCTGTGGGACGTCCTCTTGTCTCTTTCATCTCTGGTTGTGGCTGCCCAGGACGTACAAAACCGTGTGTTTTCTGCCTTCGGAGGGGAGCTCTGGTGGCCTCCATCCATTTTCCTAGCGGAGAAATGTTTACTTTGCACTAATTGGTCTCCCGCCTGGCAGCCTCCTGCAATAGCCACAATTCTTTGAGCGGAGCGTGAGTCGTGTGTGGAAAAGAGAGGTGACAGGAGGCAAAGGTCAAGGGCAGAGACCTAACGGAAAACGGCGCTTAACTATTCTAGAACCTTCTCACCAAAAGGTGGGTTCCAGAATGAGGATTGTCCTCAAAGTCACACGGCATCCTTTCTCCCCAGCAACCCGGGGTCCTAGGCCACATTCCTAGCCATTCTTCAGGTCAAACGGATTTTCTTTCTATTAGGGGCTTTAATTTTCTTAAACATTCATTATTTTGCTGTGCTTATAAAGCAGCCATACGGTAGAAAACGTGGAAAATGCAGAAAAGTGTAATAAGGAGAAAAGAAGAGTCTTCAACAATTTACCGCTCGGAGATATAACCACTAAAAATAAATATTGTGCAGCTGCATGCTCTTTAAAAGATGCTGTGACCGTTTTTTATGTGCAGTAACATAATCTGCTTTTTTTCACTTAGTATTACCGCATGTACATTTTCTGTTATTAAAAACTTTTAGGGAACAGTTTATACTGTGTCATGTTTCATCACTTAATTTTCCATGATTTATTTGAAGACATATCTCTGATGATGGACACTGTGGTTATTTTCAGACTTCATTATTATAAATGAGGTGGTGACGAACATCTTCGTGCATAAATCATTGTCTCCAGTTTTGATTATTTTTTTAAAGTAAACGACTCAGCATGGCATTATGGGGTCAAAGACAATGGACATTTGATCATTGTTAATAGGTACTTCCAAATCCCTTTCCAAAAGTGTTCTATCAGTTTGAACCCCCCCACCCCACCCCGCCGAAACCGAGGAAAATACCTAGGCATTCCACCCACCCTGCCCGCAGCACTGGACATTAACATTTTTAAAAAATCTTTGAGTATGATAACTTATTGCTTTGATCTGCATTTCTTTGACCATCAGCAAAGTTAAACACATTTTTAACTGATTCATACCACATTTTGTACTGTTGCTATTTTTAAAATTAACTCCTTAATCTTAATGATGGTGACCGTGTAAGGCAGACATACAGCGTGTTTTTCTACATAGCTCACTAGTTATATGAACAACAATTATTGACTAATCCTCCCAGTCTTCAGTGCTTTGTGATGCCTTCTTTGTCAAATACTCACGTCTCTTCTCGCTTTCTGGGTTATCTATTCTGTTCCTTTGTCTGTCTGTCCCGGATCAGTTGACCAATGTAATGATCGGGGGTATTATTTCACTGTGTTCTGACATCTGGTCTACTAATGAGATAGGCACAACTGTCTCACTGTTATTCCTTCATTGAGTGTCTGTCTTTTTATCCCTGGTAGCTTTTCAGATTTTTTTCCTTCTCCTTGATATTTGACAGTTTACTATGTTCTGTCCTCATGTAAATTTGCTTTTATTTATCCTGTCTAGGACTTGAGGATATTTTTAAATTGCAGCACTCATGTCTTCCTTCTATTCTGGAAAAATTCAGGCATGATCTCTACAGATATCACCTGTGCCCACGTTTCAACATTCTCTCTTTCTAGAAGTCTTATTGGATGCATTTAAGCATCTTATTTTATCCTCTACATCTGTCAGTTTCTCATTTATATGTCGACTTATCTTTCTGTGCTGTGTGCCAATGAGTTTTCATACATTTTTCCAGTTCATTATTTCTCTCTTCAACTACATCATGTCTGCTACTGGAGCTTTTTAAAGATATGCACTAACCTAAGGTTTCTACTTAATTGTATTTCAAATTTGTTTATTTTTGTTTCATAATGCCTACTCTTGTTTTAAACATTCTTAGCTTCCTTTGATTCTTTGAATATTTAAAATATTTTTAGTTTAGAGTTTCATTCAGATTATTCTGTTAAGCCTAATCTTTGGGTGTGAATTCTTCCATTTGGGGGAGTGGATTCTGTGATCCATCTCAGTTGACACTGGACTTACCTGTAGTCAGTTCTCACCTGCGACTTGGTTTTCAGCATGGTGTTTCATACCCCAAGAGAAGACATGTGAATTTGGGTTTCACACCTGTGCACAGCACAGGCTGAGTTTCTTCTCAATTCACAGCTCGTTAAAGGAAGTTTTCTTCCAGGCCATGACCTGGGGCCAGAACACAGAGACTTTTCTGTTCTCTGTTCATGCATGGTGAAGAACTTTCCAGTTTCTCATCTCTCAGATTCAGATAAGAAGAGCAATTCCAGATTCTTGGGGCTCAGGGTCACGTGTAGCCTCTGTTGCTGTAAAAACTCCAGCCCACACCCACTTTGGAGCATGAAGCCAAAACTCCTGCTCTAGCTGAGATTTTCCTCTTTATTTCTGGGAACTGGAGATTTGCCTTTCTTGCTTTTATCTTGGCTCAATATTTTAAGTTTGAATCAGCAGTTCTAAGTGTCTGGAACAGGCATGAACAAATCTCATGACTGCTGGGTCCTTTGTAATGACCAGAAATCTACTTAATTATCGTAGATTGAAAATTGCTATAAGATCCTCTTTCTTCTCTTCCCTTCCCATTCTTAACTTTCTTTTTCCTTCTTTATCCATTTTCACATGACTTTTTCCAGAGGCACCTATTTTTGTGAAGTTAGAGAAATCCTGTAGGAGTTTGAATTAATTTAGGAGGAATTTTTATTTATATGATATTTAGTCTTCTTATTTAGAAACATGGTGTAATCAATTCTAAGTTTCATGTTCATTATTTTGTTGTTTACTATTACACTTTCTTTTTTCTTCAAAATGTTCATTCGAGTATAAGCAACATTCTTGGTAATGAGTTGATGAATCTTCTTGATTTGCATATTCAGGTATTTTCAAATAGCCTAGGAAAGTGTTCTTCTCTTATAACTTTGATTTGCCTTGTATTTTCTCTTTTTTTTACATGGATTTCATGGATCTTCATTCTCTCTCTTCTTTGTCTATCATTTTCTCTGTCATAATTTTCTTATTTTCATCTGCATTTTGAGATGACATTTCAAAAGCTTACGTTCCTCACTACAAATCCACCTTTCTGCAGGTGAGCTCGGTCTCTGCTGCATCCACTGCAGCTTCCGTGCAGCCTCCTCTCCTCTCCCTGTGCTCGGCAGCTGGTCCTTGTCTTGTCACCCCAGCACCTCCTCCCTGAGGCTCCACTTCCACACGATTGGTGCAAACCCAGAGCCACGCATAAGCGGGCCAACTGTATGGACGGATGACTTTCCACCCTCTTACTCCATCATGCTTACTCTCTTCTGAGAGAAAGCATGCTTTGATCATCCTTTCTGTTTCTCAGTCCACCTTCCCTGTCACCATAGTTGTTAGAGGTTCCACCTTATTCCGGCATACCCTGTCCATCACACCCGTACCGCCATTGCTTTGGACCAGATCTGAGGACCCAGGCAGGACTGGGCAGGGCCCTGCTGGGACGCTTTCTCTGGTCCTTATTTCTCCTGGTGCATGAGTTCCATCTCCCTCACCTGTATCTTGTCTTCTGTCACCTGGCAAGGGCTTTGGCCACCAAGACTTTGCTGGTTCACAGCTGTGGCTGCACCCTCCTGGAAGACCAGCCCCCCGCACCTCCAGGGGAAACATTTTTTTTTTCCTTGTTGGTTATTTATTTTAGATATAGCAGTGTGTACATGTCAATGCCTAACTCCCTATCTAACCCCCCACCACCCTTCTCCAGGGGAAACATTTTGACTGGCTCTGCAGGGTCTTATGCCCAACCCCATGGCCTGAAGGCAGGCTGCTCTGATGGTCAGCCCCTCTAGAACCACTGATTCACATAGGGAAGGTTAAGCTCCCCAGAAGAAGGGAGTATGGACCCCAGAAGAGGAAGGAGAACTGAAAAGACAAAAAGAGTGTGCACCCCCAGCCTGGTCTGTATTTAGAATAGGACATTGGTCCTTTCCAAGGTTTCAGAATAACCACTGAGTCAGTTAATAAAATGAAAAAATGTTGCCAATAGATTGTTGATGTCCTGTGGCTGAAATATCTGTCAAATCCATTGAATTCTGCATTTTGTAACCTATTGTTTTTTCCGTTTTTTTTTTATTAAGGCATAGTTTACTCAGTAAAGTTAATCCTTTTTGATTTTGACAAATGTATACAGCTGTGTAACCACCAGCACAATCAAGATATAAAACAATTCCATCACCTTCCAAAATTCCTAACCTATTTTTGAATCAAGAAGATATAGCCAGTGGTGCATCAGAAAATGAGATTTCATTTTAAAATATTTAATATGTAAAGATATATTCATGGTTACCCTCCATCACATTTATATTGAACTTGTTTAAATCTGGGGCTAGTAGCATGAATGTGTGTGTGTGTTTGTGTGCATGCGCGCATGTGTTTAATGCCAGCAATACGAATTCAACAAAATTGCCTTCAAAAGCCACCCAAGTATTCCCTCTCCTGCCAACGTGCATTTCACAGCCCCACGTCCTTGAAATGCCCACCCAGGTTGAGTTGCAAGTCCCTTTCCAGAAATTAGAGCAGACTGGGAGTTATGCTCAGAGGGAAACAGACAAGGCGTCCGGAGGACGGGAGGCGAGAATTCTACTGTTGAACCACCAATGCCTTAAGCATCCGGAGAAAAAGGTTACAGAGAGAGAGCAGGAGAGGTTTGGCGAGACGCGGGCGCCGAGCAGGGCTGGGGCAGACCGGAAGCGGCTCAGGGACACAGCGCGACGGCAGAAGGTGCCACGGAGCTGAGCGGGCCTGGAACTGGGCTGAGGGCACCCGCAGATCCTGTGATGTGGTGGGAGCAGTGACCAGCTATCCGCCCACTGCCTGGGCAGAGCCGGCCAGCGTGGGGGTCTGAGTAAAGCGTTCCAGAGATGAAGACAGGGCCACCGGGAGAGCTCTTTTGCCAACTTGTTTCTGTCTCTCTCCGACACACATGCGTGATCGCACAGGTGACTCTCTTCTGCAGATGTCCTTCCCGTAAAGCAAAGGTGCAATTACAAAGGCTTCCAGAACGTAGCTGCAGCACCAGAGACCCCTCAGGTTGTTAGTTTGAACTGACCAGAGTCAGATGATACTTTTTTAATCTCAAAGAAAGGTAGTATTTAAAGGTAGAAGAGATGAGCCTCTGAGTTCAGTGACAGCACTCGGAATTAAGGCAGGCGGGAGGATGCAGCCTCCCAGCTCTCTGGCAGGTGTTTGCTCCAAGTCAGACTTGCAGAGTTAGCTCCTCGGACCCAGGAAAGCCCAGCCTGGAATCTCTGCCACCAGCACGTGGAATTCTCAACAGGCTCACGTCTTCCCAGGAACGGCGATGCTGGTTGGGTACATGCTATTTCCACATCTTCAAGGTGAAGGTCTCTTACCATGCAAACGGCACAATAAATGTCATTAAATGCCTTCAAAGTAAAACAAACCCAAAAACGTTCATGCAAATTCAGGGAAATTGTGTAACCTATTTTTCCTATTTTTTTAATTAAAGCACAGTTTGCATTCAGTAAAAGTCATCCTTTTTAATTTTGACAAATATATAGTAATGTAACCACCACCACAATCAAGATATAAATTCCGGTTTGTCACAGAGTGCAATTCATGGTCAGGACAAGCTATTACCCCCGCAGGGCTGCATAAGGATATGGCTCTGATATCCTGCAGCTCTTAGTTTCACATCCTGGTCAGGCCCCCTGAAGCCGAGTGACTTTGGATAAGTAACTTGATCTTCCTAAGGTTCCCCAGCTACAGATGGAGAGGACAGCATTGCCCACCTAACAGGGGATCATGTAAGGACAGGACGAGTGGCTGGGAGATGTGTAGGCAGCTCTGGGCATGTGTCGCTGTGAGCACCTGTCAGCGATGGAGGTGGGAGTCAGAGGTTCTCACCTGGCAGCACCCAGGAGTCTGCCTCCTGCCCGAGATTCTGGTTTGTCTTTCAGCTAAAACTGAGACCCACTGTGCAGAATGAGGAAAAACAGCAACAAACAAACGACAAGCGGCGCAGGTAACTCTCCCGCGGCATTTCCTGTGCTCCAAGTAGGGTTCTGAGTATTTTACATACACTGACTTATTTAATCCACACAACGTATGTGGTGAGCATACAGAATCTCCATTCTACACATGAGGAAACTGATGTAGAGAGAAGGCCATTTGCTCAGGAATTCATTCACAGCTGGTAAGGCGTGGGGTGGGGTCTGTGTTTTATTTATTTATTTATTTTTGGCGGTACGCGGACCTCTCACTGTTGTGGCCTCTCCCGTTGCGGAGCACAGGCTCCGGACGCGCAGGCTCAGCGGCCATGGCTCACGGGCCCAGCCGCTCCGCGGCATGTGGGATCTTCCCGGACCAGGGCACGAACCCACGTCCCCTGCATCGGCAGGCGGACCCTCAACCACTGCGCCACCAGGGAAGCCCCTGGGTCTGTGTTTTTAACGACTACACAACCCGCTGTTTCCAGAGCGAGGGCACAGTGGGGAACAGGTTAGACACTATGAACATAGATGCTCATTTATCTACAAGGAAAGATGTTCCCCATATATAAGGTGAGAAGAGCCCTCTATAAATCTAGGTACATCGAAAAACAAAGAATTCAATTTAAAATGGGCAAAAGACAAACAGATGTTTCTCCAAAGAAGATATACAAATGGCCAGAAGCACATGAAAAGAAGCTCAAAATCACTGATCATTCAGGAAATGCAAATCTTCATATCTTTCTATTAGGATGGCTATTATAAACAAACACACAAGCATTGGCCAGAAAGTGGAAATTGGAACCCTTGTGCATTCCTGGTGACAATGTAAAATGGTGCAGCCCCTGTGGAAAACAATATGGCGGTTCCTCAAAAAATTAAATAGAGAATTACCATAAGATCCAGCAATTCCACTTATGGGTATAAACCAAAAGTATTTAAAACAGGGATTTAAACAGATATGTGTGCACCCATGTTCGTAGCAGCATTATTCACTCTAGCCAAGAGGTGGAAGCAATCCAAAATCCATCAACAGATGAATGGATGGATAAATAAAATGTGGTCTATCCACACAATAGAATATCATTCAGCATTAAAAAGGAAGGAAATTTTGACGCTGGCTGCAACATGGATAAACCTTGAGGACATTATGCTGAGTGAAAGAAGCCAGTCACCAAAGGACAAATACTGTCTGATTCTGCTCATACGAAGCACATAAAATAGTCAAATTCAGGGAGACAGAAAGTAGAATGAATGGTGGTCGGCAGCGGCCAGGGAAAGGGGGAGGGATGCGGAGTTAGTGTTTAATGTGAGCAGAGTTTCAGTTTGGGAAGATGAGAAAGTTCTGGAGACAGATGGTGGTGACGGCTGCACAACAATGTGAATGTACTCAATGCCACTTGAATACAGGGAGAGGGAAGGAAGGAGAGAGATTAGCAAGTGCTGTCTCTGCTGTTTGCTCAGTTTAGGAGTTACCTTTCTTTTCTCCTTTACGTTTTCCCATACTTTTGACAGCACTTTGATGACAACCAGAAGCCATTTACTGAAATGCCCTCCCTCCCCCCATCCGAACCTGCCTTTGTGCTGCTCCTTGATGGCTTGTCCCTGGAGGTGGCAAAATACAATTAGACCCATTTTGCAGACAACAAAGTGAAGACTCTGAGAGGCAACATGAGTCACCCAAGGTCACAAGGTAGGTGGGGAAGTCTGGAATCCAGTCGGCCCTGCGGGGGACACAAGAACACCCCCGTCTGCCTGCCTGCAAGAGGCTGACCCCTGAAGCCCCGGTCATCATCTCTACGGGGAATATGTTTGTTTTCAGAGGCTGGAGCCTGTGCCTGTCAGAGGCCTGGTGAAATAAAGGCGGTGGCAGTTGGGTCTGGGCTGTGGCCGGGCGCGTGCTCGGCGCCGCAGGGGAAAGCATCCAGAACAGCGACACTCTCTGACTTTGTTATCCAGGGAACTGGAAGCCGACACCTCGCTTCCCACGTGGGTTGACATGGTTGGGACCAGAGGTGGGGGACCGGCCTCCGTGGTTTTCCCCAGAGGCCTCGGTGCCTTTTCCCCCACGGTGGCCACCCCTCATCCTTCCCCTGTGATCCTGCAGAGGCCCTAGGCCGGGCGTCGGGCTCCCACCTCGGGGCGGGGCCCGGGCTGTCCTCATGGCCCTCTGATGCCAGCACCCGCTGATTCAGACTACTGGCTACCACTGGACTCTTGCTTTTCGCTTTCAGAATGGTCTTTGGGAGGGGTTGGCTATTATAAAGTTCAATTTCTACTGTGTTTGAATTAGCCCCATTTATAAATCTGTTATCTTTTTTTTTCTCCCTTAGCTCCTACAACCGCAAATCGCATTGGCTTACAGTCTTTTTTTTTTTTTTTTTTTTTTTTTTTTTTTTTTTTTTTTTTTTTTTTTTTTTTTTTTTTTTTTTTTTTTTTTTTTTTTTTTTTTTTTTTTTTTTTTTTTGCGGTACGCGGCCCTCTCCCTGTTGCGGCCTCTCCCGTTGCGGAGCACAGGCTCCGGATGCGCAGGCTCAGCTGCCATGGCTCACGGGCCCAGCCGCTCCGCGGCACGTGGGATCTTCCCGGACCGGGGCACGAACCCGTGTCCCCCGCATCGGCAGGCGGACTCTCGACCACTGCGCCACCAGGGAAGCCCTTTACAGTCATTTGTATGCTGCACTCACTTGTTTATTATTTGGATCCTAGGAGATTTCTGTGCTAATAGACGCTGTTTCTACATATTCAGCGTCAGGAGCCACGAACCGACCGCTGGCTGCCCTGGGCCGGGCTCTGCGTGACTCTGAGACGTGCACGGGCCAGGCCGCCAGGGACCTCAGCTCCGGTCCCCAGGCGGCCTTCGGAGATGCTACGCAGTCCAGCTGGGAGACGTGGGAGCCTGGGTGGGCAGGAGGGGACAGGCGGGGCAGCCCCCAGCAGAGGACACTTCCTGACTAGTCACTGGCCTCCCTCCCAAGCTCTGCTCCTTCTTGGAGGTTAGGCAGTCACAGCGGCTCCGTCTTCGATGGAAAAGGCCAGCATCTGCACTTTTTTTTTTAGCAACTGTCCTTTCCAGCTCACATCGTGCAGGCTCAGGCTGTGTTTATTTGGATCTTTCCGAGGAACCCTCTAACCGTATCCATTTCTGTAGACAGAGTTGGCAGAGTGATGGAGCTTTCCTATTCTTCTTTTTTTTTAAGTTGCAAATGCTTAAAATTCTGCTGGCCCTTTAGCTCCCAAGGGGACCCCTAGCCTCAGCCCCCTGTGCCGTTGCCATGGCGATCTCCCCTTCCCTTTAAAGTCTGGAATGCCACATTCCATAAGATTTGCACAGAAAGTCGCTTGATCATACGCAAAGCCCTGGCTGTCGATCTCGAACATTCTGTATCAATAAACACGCTGGAGACCCTCTCTCTGCCTTGCTGCAAGGAATCAAACTTGGAGACTCATTTAGGAGACTCTGGAGGAGTCCAGGATAATAGATGCCCCAGCCCGGGTATAGCACGAATTACCTCCGATTCTGTCCCTCAGCAGGCTAGCGTTTTAAACTATTATTACACGAACAATAGCCTGCATTACAGAGCAGTGGTAAAATTATATGTGTAGTCGAACCCAACACCGACCAGGCTCAAAATACTGAATTTTACACAGACACTAAGGCCATTTAAAATGTTAAAGCAAATTTAAATCCTTAAATAAATAACTTTAATTACATAAAGAACTAGATTTCAAGGAAATTATGCTTATTTGCTAGAGGAAAATAGGCTCTAAGTTGTCTTTACGACTTAATGGTTAGTAATTTTTGAAGGAATATTCTCTTCTCTAAGCCTATGTGTTCAATCATTTTCTGAAATAGGAACAGGACTAATTGCTCTTGAGTAAAAGATTGTTCCCTTTTTTGTGTTAGATCAGAGGGATGAAAATAAACAAAAGATACAATGTTTCTTTGTACAGAGAAATTGCTTTGTCAAAAAGGAGAATTTCCACCATCAAAATAAAGCATCAGGAATAGAACTGCTATTTTGTTACAATAAGACAGAGTTCCTCTGTATTGAATAATGATGGATTTTATGTTTGTTATTAAGCAGCGGGGTTTTTAAAAATTATTATTTCAGGACTGTGTCCTTCCTTGTTTGCAATTGTGCTTGCGGTGATATTAAACAGCAAGGTGTTAGCAACTGATTAAAGCAGCAAAAGAAAGCCCTGCCAATCATATGGAGACCTGGGAATCGGTTTCTCTAGCTGGACTAGATGACAGTCAGCACACCTGCAGAGTTTTACAAGCAGGAGCAGTGCTGGGACTGAACTCAGGCAGTCAACTATTGTAATGAATCCAGAAAAAAGGTACACAACTTGTTTTCCCTCAAAGATAGAGGTGATGTGGTGGCGTTTTCAGATGTGCTTGGTAAGGCGGGGGTGTGTGTGGGGGGGAGCAGTCTCTGCAGGTGTGTCCACTGCCGTAAATCTGTTAGGAGCGCTTGCATGATAAAATAAGAGAGTGTATCGCCTGCTTCAAGAAGAAAGCTCCAGGAAATTGCAAAGACAGAATAATGCACGTGAATCTGAGCAGGCAGGCGGGCTTACTTGTGCTTGGACAAAGGGGCAATCAATTCTTCTCCAAACATCTAGGACCACTTAAATGCAGAGTTTAGGCTGGATGGGGTTGGATCTGCGTTTTACCCTAAACAGAGAATACCCATTGGAATATTGCATCAAATTAGCTTCAGTAAACTTTCCTATCCTGTTATATTGTTTTCTCATTATAAGATATACTTTCTATGGCAAGGCTCAGTAAAGAACCAATAATCCGAAGCCCAGTTTTTTTTTTTATAAAGTCTTTACTGTATAACAAGTCAAAGAGCCAAAAGCATTCATTTTTAAACACTGTGGGCACATATTTTAGAAAAATGTTCTCCTCTGCAATGATTGAGTTTGTGTAAATGTGGGCACACGTGTTGTAAACGAATTATATGTTCCAGAATTACAGAAATGAAATAATTCTCAATTTTAGAAATGTTTGGAGACAGAGAATGTGATTTCCATTGCTAATGTAATGCAGGTTTTTAAAAATGCCTTTTATAACATCAAAATATTACAGATGGAATATATTTTTTTCCTTCTCTTTTATCTAGACAAATTCAGGAAAACCCAGAGGTTTGGTATGACATTTTCATCAAAAAAAATATCACCGTGCTGTGTCAGAAACACTCCTGTGAAAATAGGAAGATAGAATTTAAAGCCTTTTTCCTTCGAGGAAACCCCTTCAGGGAGATACACTCAGAATTACCCACATTTCTACCAAAATATAAAGTGTAAAGAAAGCCTTCAATTAAACCAGAGGGTTTTTTTTTTTTTTAAAGAAACCTGTATGATTTAAATGCTATCTTTTCCTGCATAATTTAAAATTACTTTTTATTTTTCATTAGATGTGACATTGTTTGCTAAGGTCTTGGTACCTTCTGAACTGTTATAAAGAAGAAATTCATTTAAGCTTCAATTTAGCAACCTGCAGTTTTCCAAGAGCTCAAATAAGTGAAAATTAAAGGGTAATATTCAAAAGAATCCATTAACTTGCACACAAAAGGGGTCTATATTGAGTTTATTACAAATTAATGAATTGCTATGAGAACACATTTCCGGTTTTAAAAATTAGTTTTAAAAGACTTAAGCAGAATATCATGTAGGTAGTAAAACTGGAAGTTTGTTTTTTAAAAAAATATCCTGTCATCAGTAACTGAGGCTGTAGCTTCAAACGTCTTCAAAACCTGAAGTCACAGAAACAGTCTCTTCCTCTGGAAGGTTTTTTCTAAGTGACCATCTCACATAGAACATCCTTAGCTGTCGGTGGAAATATGTCTTTTACGGCACTTTCATTTTCTGAAGCGATTTGCTGGAGTTCATAAAGAGAAGAACAGCTTTATGGTTCCCTGTGAGGATTTTACTTAACTTTACATAACTTTACCTCATTGCACTTTTTTGCTATTTGAGCAGCTCATCGGAGCTTTAGGTCACCCCCTAACGCTTTGCCTGTTAGATTCTGGGGACCTGAAATCACCGGTGCCTGCAGCCCGAGGCGGGGGGCGCCGAGGGAGTCTGGGGGCTGCTGTCAGGGTTGCCTGGGCTGTCCTCATGCTTGGACACAAGCACTCGGCCAGTGCGGGTCTGCTGGGGCCTCTACCCTTTTCTGGACCAAGGATGCTCAGTAGAAACAAAGGAAAGCCGACCTTGACCTATCTCTCCTGAACTTTTAATGATCTGGAAGGAATAGTAGGTCTGTTTTCATAGAAAAGGGTGAGCCTGTTGCAGGATTTTAAAAGAGAAGTTTGCTAAGAGCCAGGAAGTGTGGAAGAATTGAAGCAAGGGCGACAACGTATTTAATTTGGCCTCGTGTGGTAATTCTGATCTGGGGAGGCAGCCAGGCTTTGGCATGAAGCCTGCCGCGGAGAGCAGCCCTTGGGTGTCAGTGGAGATGCAGAAGCAGGGTGGCCACAGATGCACACAGAAAGCAAACGATTAATGTGAGAGATTTGTGACAGTCCCTTCCCTGCTTTGCATTTACATTCAGGAAGAATGGGCAGTGAGAGGTAAGAGAAAGCACACGTTCAGGAGGGTTTTCATTGGAAGGAGAGGTACAAGGCTGTGGTGAGAGCACCCGGAATGTGTCACACGCCTTGGGCAGGAACAGAGCCATCGCCCCCCCCCCCCCCCCCTCCCCACACCTACTCCCTTTGCTGGCCTCTGTCTGATGCATCTGGTAATTAATTGCTCACTGGAGAACTACCTTTTCAGCAAACCAACATGTTTTCCGTGTTTTCAGATCAAATGAAAGGACATTTCTTTTCAGGTTCTGGATCCTCCTGAATCCAATCCCAAATTTCAAACAGCATGTGATCCCGGGCTGCAGCCTGAGCCGGGCCAGAGGTCGGGAGAGTTCCCTGGCAGAAAGGAAGGAATCCAGGCTGCCTGGCACACCTGTAACCTTGGGGGAGGGCCTCCTGGACGCCCGGCTGGGAGGGCCCGCACACCCCCTCGTGGAGGAAGATGTGTCCTGTCGCTGTGAGTCCATGTTGATGGTGGCTCTCCTGCCAGGCATCAATAAAACCGCACGAACTGTGGAAACAGCCCACATGTCCATCAGCAGATGAACGGAAAAGCAAAATGTGGTCCATCCACACAGTGGATACTATGCGGCCTTAAAGAGGAAGGGCGTTTGGACACAGGCTATGACTCAGAACCTCGAACCTCAAGGACATTATGCTCAGTGAAATAAAACAGTTGCAAAAGGACAAATACCTCATGATTCTGAGCAGTTCCCTACAGTAAGCAGTCAAATTCATAGAGACGGAAAGTAAAATGAGGGTTAGGAGGGAGGATAGGCAGTTAGTGTTCAATGGGGATAGATTCTCAGTTTGGGAAGATGAAAGGTGTTCTAGAGAAGGTTGGTGGTGATGGTTGTACAACAGTGTGAATATGCTTGATGCCGTTGGACCGTGCGCTTAAAGATGGTTGAGGATATATTTTATGGTACTTATATTTTACTACAACTTAAAAAAATATATTTTTAAACATCAAAAGCTAAAAGAAGCCACCAAAACTCATGAAATGCTGCTTCATGAGGCCACAGAGTAGCCACCACTGGCCCCGTCTGATCGGGGAGAATTGGTCAGAGAGGCTAAGAGAAAACATCATAAGCAAAAGGCCAGCGTCCTGGGTCCTGGCGTCCTTTGTCAGGGCACGCCTCCTACAAGCCTCTCCTGTCTGGTCCTGGCACACAGGCTCTGAGCTAGGCTGGGAGAAGGGATGGTCCCAGCTCAGGAGAGGGCTGGACACAGATGAGAGAAGTGAGCCACCTGCCCACGGGACCACTCAGAGCTGAGGCGGCATCAGAGCCCCGCCCTCAGTGCCCTCTGCCTGGCCCTCATCTCTGGACCTCACTGCCCTTGCATCTCCTGCCACAGCAAATGAGAGGACCAGGCTGTCTGACTGCTGGAACCACTCTCAGGCTCCTTTCCCCAAAACGTCAGCAATTCACTGTGTGATCGTAGGCAAGACACTCACATCTCTGGACTTTAAACTCCCTAATTTTTACAAAGGAAGGATTTGAACAAGATCTTCTCAGAAATTCCTCCTAGTCTGGATTTTGGACAGCCAGAGTGATGATCTACAGTTCTGAAATTAAAAATTCTAATGTTCATGCTATTTCTTTTTGACAGAGAAAGGTAATACTGATGTAACAGCTCTCTCGCTTACACTTGTGTGTGTGTAAACGACGTGGAAAAAAAGGGTGCCCAGTGATGCTTTCCCTAACAGAGAACATATTTCTGTTGTGCAAAACCGTAGCCTCCTCCTAACTTGCCTTTTATTTTTATTTTTTTTAACATCTTTATTGGAGTATATTGCTTTACAATGGTGTGGTAATTTCTGCTTTATAACAAAGTGAATCAGTTATACATACACATATGTTCCCATATCTCTTCCCTCTTGCATCTCCCTCCCTCCCACCCTCCCTATCCCACCCCTCTAGGTGGTCACAAAGCACTGAGCTGATCTCCCTGTGCTATGCGGCTGCTTCCCACTAGCTATCTATTTTACGTTTGGTAGTGTATATATGTGAAACTTAAAAGCTTTTGCACAGCAAAAGAAACCATAAACAAGACCAAAAGACAACCCTCAGAATGGAAGAAAATATTTGCAAATGAAGCAACTGACAAAGGATTAATCTCCAAAATTTACAAGCAGCTCATGCAGCTCAATATCAAATAAACAAACAACCCAATCCAAAAATGGGCAGAAGACCTAAACAGACATTTCTCCAAAGAAGATATACAGATTGCTAACAAACACATGAAAGAATGCTCAACATCATTAATCATTAGGGAATTTCAAATCAAAACTACAATGAGATATCATCTCACACTGGTCAGAATGGCCATCACCAAAAAATCTACAAACAGTAAATGCCAGAGAGGGTGTGGAGAAAAGGGAACACTCTTGCACTGCTGGTGGGAATGTAAATTGATGCAGCCACTATGGAGAACAGTATGGAGGTTCCTTAAAAAACTACAAATAGAACTACCATACAACCCAGCAATCCCACTACTGGGCATATACCCTGAGAAAACCATAATTCAAAAAGTCATGTACCAAAATGTTCATTGCAGCTCTATTTACAATAGCCAGGACATGGAAGCAAACTAAGTGTCCATCAACAGATGAATGGATAAAGATGTGGCACATATATACAATGGAATATTACTCAGCCATAAAAAGAAACGAAATTGAGTTATTTGTAGTGAGGTGGATGGACCTGGAGTCTGTCATACAGAGTGAAGTAAGTCAGAAAGAGAAAAACAAATACCGTATGCTAAAGCATATATATGGAATCTAAGGGGAAAAAAAAGGCTTAGCGGCAAGATGGGAATAAAGACACAGACCTACTAGAGAATGGACTTGAGGATATGGGGAGGGGGAAGGGTGAGCTGTGACAAAGTGAGAGAGTGGCATGGACATATATACACTAACTTGCCCTTGAAGTTTTTCATCTGCTGCGTGGCCACAAGAGGGCGATGAGGGCAGTGGATTCTGTCAGCACACGTGGGAGCCAGGGTTGCTGTTTGTTCTCTCCTGGATCCTTTCAGCGTCTCTCTGGGGCTCAGTGCCTGCCACAGCTTCTTCCAGGGACTGAGAACAGATATGGAGGCAGCAAAAGAGCTGAGACTGTTTAAAAATAGAATATCTCATAATCACCAAAGAGGATTCATTTAACAATTAAACTAGCTGAAAAATATTTTAGCGTCAGGTATTTGTTTCATTGCAAAGTAATCTAGGAAGCCTCCAGAGCTTAAAACTCAAATGTTATCCCCCCGCGCCCCCCCCTCCCCCCCCCCGGGGCTTGCAGGCTCCGGGGTGATGTTTCCAAACCTCGGAGGCGGTCAGGCTGGGTGGCCAGGCGCTTCCTGCTCACCATGCTGCCATGAGCTTGGCTTTGTCCCAGTGTGACCTAAGGACCATCTGAGACACAGTGCTAGTGAACTGATTCTGGTACCAGACTGGGAACGGGCAAAACTAGTCCGTAAGGGGAGATACATTGAAAAGTTCCCTCCCCAAGCAGGCCACTCTCCTGTCTTTGTGGTTTCCTTGTTGGTCCAGCCAGAGCGATTATTTGCATCCCGTGTCCCAGGCTACCATCCACTGACTGAAAGGTGCAGCCGCCCCTCTGGTTGGGAATGTATACCATGTCCTGCTGGTAAATGATGACCACGCCCTTCGAGGCTGACACCTGGTCCTGGACCCAAGCTGCTTTGAAGCCCCTGCTTTCAGCCTGGTCATGTATCCTGCATGGAAGACTGTCCCTGAGATGAGTGAGTTCCTTCCAAAAGGCTGGGCCTGTAGTAACTGATTAATTGTTTTCTTTTTTTATTGGAGTCTAGTTGATTTACAATGTCGTGTTAGTTTCAGGTGTACAGCAAAGTGAATCAGTTATACATACACATATAACCACTCTTTTTTAGATTCTTTCCCATATATGTCATTACAGAGTACTGAGTAGAGTTCCCTGTGCTACACAGTAGGTCCTTATTAGTTATCTATTTTATATATAGTAGTGTGTATATGTCAATGCCAGTCTCCCAATTCAGGGTGATTTCATGAGCAGTGACTACCTGCCAGGCACTGTCCTAGGTTTCCCATTTGTGGAGACTCACCTCTGTTTTCCAATAGACTTGCATTACAATTTTATTTGTGACTGATTTCCAATGGCAGCTAGCATTTCTGCTTTCACTTTCTCTAGTCCTGGCTCCTTCCATCCCAAAACAATCTGAGAACCTTGAAAAGCCTAAGACATCACATATGAAAGTTACTGCTGCAGTGGACTGCTGCACCTTTCAAGTCACCCTTTTGTCACGGAAGGATACAGACTGGTATTGTGAGGGCACAGTGCCAGGCAGAGAATACAGACACAGTGCTGGGTCTTCCCTAGAGGTCCAGTGGTTAAGAGTTCACCTTCCAATGTAGCGGGTGCAGGTTCGATCCCTAGTCAGGGAGCTAAGTTCCTGCATGCCTCACGGCCAAAAAACAAAACATAAAACAGAAGCAATATTGTAACAAATTCAGTAAAGACTTTAAAAATGGTCCACATCAAAAAAAATCTTAAAAAACAAAAAAAGAAAGGCACAGTGCTGTCAAGCTTAAGTACAAATTTGTGGTACCTGTACCTCAACCTAAATTTGTTTATACACATGTGTAAATGTCTCCTGTTTGTTTTTTCATTGACCAAATATTTATTCAAAGGTACACAAGACAAAGTTGTTCAGCTCTAAGGATAAGAATAAATTCAACAGGGCCCTTGGCTTCAAGATCTGCATCAAGAAGAAACAAGACTCATACACACAAAAGTGTACATGGTAGCGTTTGCCCGCCTTACACTTGTGAAAAATACCTTCTACTTGCTTTGTCACTCTCTGGTTAAGTTCACATATTCATGTATTCATGTACTCAACATGCATTCAGTCCCCACCGAGTGCTGGGCACTGATGCAGACCCCAGGGTGCTAAAGATGAAATGATGGGGATGGAGAGAGCCTAAATACAATAAAAGACCTCACCACTTCCTTCCACCTGAAATTAAAATAAACAAAAACTAGACGAAATATAGGAAACGACCTTGGGCTTTTAGGCCACAGCACAGGAAGCGGGCACCAGCCAGGGCCCAGCAGACTCCCTGAGCTGAGAAGATAGGGTTGAGAGTTTGGGGAAACCAATGTGACCACGTTTTGCAGGGCGTAGTACCAGAGAGAACACTGGAGGCCTGCAGAAGCTTACCCGGAAGTGTTAAGCTGATTTCCGATCAGCAGATGTGTGTGAGCAAAACTGTCCAAGGCCAGGAGAAAATGGGTTAGAGGGACAGTGCCCAGGATGCACATATGTCTGGGACTAGTGCTTGTTCCAGCCAGCCAGACTGGAAAACCTCTAGGGGTTCTGGGTACCAGCACTTGCCTTAGTAATGGAGGATAAGTACCCTGGATTAAATGACGCCCTGGTCCCACCAACACCAAGACTCAAGAGGATCAAACTGTTTTCAAGAAATTCAATTGCTTCCCAGAAAAAAGTTCAAGACTATTCACAGGAATACAAAACACCCAGCACCCAAGATGAAATTCACAATACCTGACATCCAATCAAAGATTATCAGGCAGGCAAAAACCAAATAGAATCTACAATGAGGAGAAAAATCGATAAACTGAAATAGGCCCCAGGCCTGACACAAATGTTAGAATTAGCAGACAAAGAAATTAAAACATTTATCATAACTGCATTCCATATGTTCCAAAAGTTAAGAAAAGACATGAAAGATATAAATATATTTGAAGAAAGATGGAAATAATAATCCCAAAATTTCCAAATTTGATGTGAAAACTATATACTCAAAGACCCAAGAAACTCAGTGAACCTCAGTCATGAGGAATACATGAAGAAAGTTACACCAAGTTAATCAAATTGCTCAATGTCAGTAAAGGAGAGGAAAATCAAAAAATGGCCAAAGATAGATAGCATTTTACATAGAGAAACAAAGATAAGACAAGAACATATTTCTCATCAGAAACAATGTGAGTGAGAAGATGGTAAAGCAACGTATTTAAATTACAATAACAAAAAAGCTGTCGGCCTGAAATTTCATACTATAGTATATTCCCAAAATGAAAGTAAAACAAAGACTTTTATTAAAGAAAGAAAGAAAGAAAAAGGTAAAAGAAGTGGAGAAATGAAGGTACACTACTGTAGGGTTCATCTACTCTGCCTGGTTTGGTTTAGCACCCCTGGAAAATAGACTGCGATAACTTAAATTTGTACAGTATAAACCCTGAGGCAACCACTCAAATAACAAAACAAGGAACTATGGCTAAGAAGCCTTATAAGGGGATAAAAGGGAATCATAGACACTACTCAGTTAACCCCAAAGAGGGCAAAATGGGAGAATAAAGGACAGATGGGACAAATAGAAAATGAATATTAAGAAAATAGCCTTCAATTGAACCATGTCAGTCATCATGTTAAATGTAAGTTGCCTAAATGCCTCAATTAAAAGGCAGGTGTTGCCATATTGGATAAGCAAGGCCCAAACTCTATGCTGCTTACAAAAAATCCACTTTCGGGCTTCCCTGGTGGCACAGTGGTTGAGAATCTTCCTGCCAATGCAGGGACACGGGTTCAGGCCCTGGTCTGGGAGGATCCCACATGCCGCGGAGCAACTAGGCCCGTGAGCCACAACTACTGAGCCTGCGCGTCTGGAGCCTGTGCTCCGCAACAGGAGAGGCCGCGATAGTGAGAGGCCCGCGCACCACGATGAAGAGTGGCCCCCACTCGCCACAACTAGAGAAAGCTCTCGCACAGAAACGAAGACCCAACACAGCCAAAAATAAAATAAGTAAATAAATAAAAATTTTTTTAAAATCCACTTTAAATATAAAGACACAAATAGGTTAAAGGTAAAAGGATAGGAAAAAGATATACCACGCTATGCTAATGCTAATTCACATAAAGTTAGGATGGCGATATTGCTATCTGACAAAGGAGATTTCAAAGCAAAGAATATCACCAGGGATCAAGTTATTTCCTAATGATAAAGCCATCAATTCATCAAGAGGACTTAAATATCCTAGATACTAAAGATATTAAAAGAATAAAGGATTTTATGAAACTTTATGCCAGTAAATTCATGGTCTTTGATGAAATGGACCATTGCTTGAAAGACACAGGCTATCAAAACTCACTCAATTCTCAATTCTTTTCCAACAATAAACACAGCTGGTGTTGAAGGAAAAAGATCCCTATATCTGAAGAAATGAATTCTGTGCCGGTAGCGAAGGACCCTGCTTGGCTGCAGCTGGAGTTTGAAGTTTTCCATTTGCTACTTCTGGAAAAGGAACCACAGATAATGTGAGCTCAAATCTGGATTAAGGACAGATGAAACCCTTTGCCCAAAGTCAGAGAACCAGGTTACAGAAACAGGAAGTCCCCACTCAACGCAGAAACAGGAAGTCCCCACTCAACTCAGAAACTCTGCAAGGTCAAGGCCTCCTGGGACCCAGAATTTCTGGAAAAAGGGCTGCAGCACATCCACCAGCCCTGAATTTCAGATTCCAGATGATCAACTGACGGAAAACAACCAGGGCTTCGTAATCATGGAGGTTCAGAAAAGACCGGCCGGCAGAACAGAAGGAGAAAAAAGCAAGATGTGAAGCAAAAACGTGCTTCTGGAAATAATTTACTCTAGGAAGCATCAGTTAGTGTCAGGAAGTGTCCTCCGCAGGCCAACATAATCCAGGAAAATAGAGTCTCCATTAACAAGGGACGACGAAGTCGGTAACAGACAAGTGCTACCCCTGCCTGTGGCTCCTCACCAGACCCAGCCAACGCCTACCCCATCTCCTGTTCCATCCAACCTTGAACTCTGACCTAGGCTTTCTCTTCTCCAGTTGCACTGTTGTTCTGCCCAACCAGACCATGGTGCTGTCTGCTCCCGGCTCAACCTATGGCCACCAAAGACCTGTGGCTGGACCACCCACCTCTGGGTTCATTGTTCTCAGCGGATGGGTGTGCTTCCCCTTCCTCGGTCTTGTTCAGGCCATTTCTTCTGCCTACAGCGGCCTCCTGACTCGTCCCTGGAGTTCAAAGGCCCAGCGAGCCTGCCTTGAGTCACAGCAATGTCCCCACTCCTCTCAGCCCATGGTCAGGTCTTCATCTGACACGTGCCTAGATCAGGCCATCCGGCTGCACCCAGGCTCAGGGGGATCTGCCGGCCCAAGTCTGAAGCCTGACCTTTCACCCTCAGCTCCAGGGGTCCTTTCAGCAAAAGGGCTGCCGTCTTTGGTGTCTGTGGGAGGGTCAGAACCCATCTTCAGCCCCCGTAACTCTGAGACCCGCTCCCTTGCCCTCCCGCCCAGGCAGGGCCCCAGGGCTGGTGCCGGATCGCAAGCGAATGAGGCCCTGGCTCTGAGCCGGGCTGGACTGGACGTGAAGTCACACCTGGGCTTTTTCAGGGGTTGTGTTTGAGAAGCATGACTGAGCCAAGCCTCAGCATCCCCTGAGCGGCCGTGCGGGTTACTCCTAAAGGGCCGGCCTGGGCTGCTGCTTGAGGTCCCGCCTCCATGGAGACACGTGGGATTTGCCGGGGTGAGCAGACCCCCGGTCCTGCTCTCCGCCGCGAGTGTGGCGGGGGCGCAGCTCAGGCCCGTCTAAGGCACAGGAGAACAAGAGGGGTCAAGGGACAGAGGGTCTCAGGTGAAGCAGGAAGCTGGGGACAGCCATTCCGTGTCACGCTGTGTCTTCTGTGGGGCTCCCTCGGGTGGGTTGTGCTAACGAACGGCGCCCTTCTCTCTTGGACCCTCCTCGGCCAGCGCTTCCGGCGCGTTGTGGGCAGCCAGGCCTGGGCCCGCTCCCCTCCATGCAGCAAAACCCTTTGTTAATTATTAAAGGACGCCCCTTCCTCCTCAGGCTCACAGGAGACCCCAGGGCGGCCCCGGGCCCCAGGGAGGTGGGAACCACTTGGGCTGATTTGTCTTGGCAGGAAACCAAATTAGCCGGAAACACCGGGTGTGTTTCTCATTAACCAGGTGGTGCCGGCCGGACGCCCAAGGTGGGCTCTGGAACCAGAGCCCTGTCCTCTCCCACATGGGGGCTGCCCTCTCCCTCCTCTTTTCTGCGGAAAGTGGCCGGTGAAAGGGACAGATTTCCTAAAAACAAAGCAACCTGCTGACATGTAACTGCGAAAAGCAAAAGCTCTTTCCATGGCTGAGAGGCCAGAGAAAGGGTGACAAGTGTGCCCAACCCTCTGGAATGTTTACGCCACCTCAGGCTCGGCTTTATCCCGGATCCCAGCATGGCCGGGGGCTGGAAAGCTCGAGGCAGGCGTCAGGTTCAAGGCTCAGAGGCTCCAAGTGTCCGGGGCTGTCTTTGGAGGCTGCAGAGACCAAGGGAAGTTGGCCCTCTCGGACATTAGCAGAACAGGAGAACCATGACCATGATTGCACACGTGGATATGCATTTCATAGCTCACATGCAGCTTCAGGGTCAAATGACATCTCTGCCAGACTCTCTTCCTCTGTCGTCTGAGGGGCTGAACCCACCCCCACCCAGGGATCCAAGCATCAGAAGCAAAGCTGGACTTGGGTCCTGGCTCCTGGGGAGGAAAAGCCGGCTTTGGGGGTGTCACTCTCGGTGGACCCTGGGCTCACCCCACGCCAGACAACAGGACAGTCTGCAGCCAGATTGGGGTGCTGTGACATCAGCAATCCTTCCGGTCACATCGGCCACTCCCCAGCTTCCTCCCATCTCTGGTGGCTCTTCCTCTGAGCACCCACTGCCCCGGGGTGGTCCTAGCCCCCAGCTCCAGTCTCACGTGTCCCTCTGTCGGTTCGGCATCTCCACTCACATAGACCAGACGCATCTCAAGTCAAGTGCCCGTGACTCCGTGCCTTTAAATGGTCCTCTGTCCATCCAGCCGCTTGTCACAGAACCAAAGGGACCTCGATTTCTCCCTCTCCCTCCCACCACGTCCAGTCAGTACCAACCCTGTCAGTTCCTCACCACAGTAGCTCCTGGGTCTCTTTGCTTCTCTCCACACACTGCCTCTGAGCCTCAGGCAACAGCAGTTTCCGACTGTGCTTCCGCTGGTCTCGGGCCACATCCACGGTGGCCAGGGCAACTTAAACACACAGACGGCATCCAGCGCTCGTGTGTTTCAGACGGCCCAGCGACACCTTGCACACTTAGAATGAAGCCCGAAATCTCCTCACTGGCAGGAGCTGACACCCATCCCTTCCCTCTCTGGCTCCCTGGGACACTCACACCTCCCAAACTCCAGGTCTCTGCTCCTCTGGATGCCCTCTGTGACCCCCATCTCAGGAGGAGCTCCCCCAATTTTTCCTTGTCACAAGGCCATTTGTTTCTACTAGTTACTTCTGTAATAACTGGGCTTGGTCTCTTCTTACAAGACCTTGAGCCCCACGAGATCAGGGCTGGCCTACTTCCTGTACCCCAGCTGTGGCAATCTGCCCTCATGCAGTCAACACAACAAAGACTTATTGATCAAGTGGATTAGTCATGTTGATGCAAATCGCTTCCCATGATTCTCTGCCCATTGGAATTCTTAAAGATCACCCCCCAGCCAGAAGTCTTCCAGGATGTGCTCTGGTCATTGATTGCTCGCTCACGCCACTTGCCCTGATCTTCAGTTGAGCACAGGACACGGGAATCCTTGTCCTTTTGAGTTCTCACTGGACACGCAGCACCTGAGTTGGTGAATCCAGCGACACGCCCGTCTGGGGCCTGGGCTGCCTTCAGCTGAGAAGCTGGCTGTTTGCTGACACCTGTTGCATGGAGGAGGCTGTCTCTGGATTTCCCGGACCCTGGAGGCTGTGACTGCCTCAGTCACTGGGCCATGGAACTGTGCTGAGGAAGCAGACTGGACCTCGCTGTCCTGAGCGGTGGCAGAGTCATGCCAACACCGTCCAAGTCCTGAAAACATGTGCCCACCGAGGCCTGGGTGGGGGGTTTGGATATGCAGGGCACAAAGGCAAGAGCTAGGGAAGCAGGGAAGCGGCAGCATGCCACACCCCACCGGGCTGCAATGTCCCAGGACCAGAACTCGCTGGTAAACTTGGCTGTTGGGATCATTTACATGTGATGCTTTTAACCCAAAGGCTCTCCATCTGGCTTCTTGATTGGCTGTGATTTCTTCTGAAAACATTTACGGTCCTTTGAAGTATTTATAATTGTGTTGGGGGCAGGGTGAGGGATCCCTTTTGGCAGTGTTTAGCAGTTTCCGTAGCTGAAAATAGAATTTGGCCTAATAGCCGGGTGGGCGGGGTTGAGGGCCAGAGGTCAAATTCCACTGGTTCCGTAATGAGCACTAATGAAGTGATGGGTTGGGGGAGCTCTGTGTTACAGGAGGGAGCAGCGGGCTTGGTGGGGGGAGGACGCTGGGCTGTGTGGAAAGAGGCTGAGTGAGAAGTGCTGTGTGCCCACAGGTGACCCCCAGCTCCTTGGGGTCCAGCGCCCAAGAAAGGTGTGACGCTGTGAGTCATACTGTCTTCATTTGCTCAGAAGAGGTAGGTGACCTGTGGAAATCATGGAGCGAATGGGGTCTATTTTTAAAGCATGGGAAAATCTTCCAGTCCCTTCATCCTTTCTTAAAAGAGATTAAGTGATGGAAGGAGCTCTTGAGGCAGTAATATCCCGTGACAGAGCTTGTCTTCCAGAGGGAGCTGGTGCTGAGGCAGGTTCAGTGGGTGTGTCCCAGTGCCCTGACACCTGCCCCCTGGCCTGGTACCTGTAACCTTTGTCCCAGCCTGCTTCGAGGGGAGCTGGTGGGGGGATGGGAAAGAAGGAAACCCCAGGGCAGCTTGTTCCTGGGCCACAAACAGCACTTGTTCTGGATTGAACCGTATCCCCTCAAAATTCACACGTTGAAACCCAAACTGCCAGGACATCAGAATGTGACCTCATTTGGAAGTAGGGTCATTGCAGATGTAATTAGTTAATATGAAGTCACACCAGTGTAAGGTGGGCCCCCATCTAATATGATGGGTGTAAAAGGAAATTTGGACCCAGACATGCCCACAGGGAGAACACCATGTGAAGATGGAGACAGGGACTGGGGTGACATATACACAAGCCAAGGGACGCCAGAGGTTACAGCAGCTGCCAGAAGTACGGGAGAGATCCTGGGACACAGTCTCCCTCACGGCCTCAGAAGGATCCAGCCCTGCTGACACCTTGAACTTGGGCTCTGGCCTCCAGACTGAGAGACCATATATCTCTGCTGTTTAAGCTGCCCAGGGTATGGTGCTCTGTTATTGCAGCCCCAGGACACCAACCTGCCCCCTAAAAGGCCATTGTCAGAGAAAACTGCTCTCTCATGGTCTCCCCAGCTGACAAGGAGGACGGTCCAGTCCCAGGGCTGCTCAGGTGGGCTCATGTGGAGAACAGCTGCCCCAGAAGTGGCATGTTTATAAACATGGAATACATATTGATTTACAGTTTATTGTTCCTGCATGTTTTATATCTAAATTTTTAAAATAAGTGTCCCAGATGTTCAGGCAAAAGGAAAATTATAACAAGCCAAGATCAAAATATTCAAAAAGAAATGGGGAGTGTCAAAAATAGCACTGTGTGGGTAAATACACAACAGTCTTTTTTCTTGTTATTTTGAAAAGGTTTAATGTTGTTAAATGTTTTCCTGTTTAATGTTTTAAATGTTTTAATGTCATTGAAATCAATGACCTATATTGTGGGTTTGTAATAAATGTAGAAGTAAAATGAGTGACAACGACAGCACCAAGGCTGGGGAAGGAGGAATGCATGTCAGCTTATGCTGTACATGAGGATGAGGAATAGTATCGCCTAAAGGTAGAGTCTGATAAAACCATCTGTACCGTAAATAGCAACATAGATTTACAGCAAATAAGCCATCAAGGCAGATAAGATGGAATTGTGTTCAATATAGAAGGAGAGAAGTCGGGTACAGTTCCATGGTAGTTGGGGTGCTGGGGCATGTGGACATTCTCATCTGGTTGCTTCTATTTTCTCAAGAAATAGAAGCAAAGGTCATCAGTGGAGAGTGAACATTCATTCATTCGCCCATCACATAAATGCTATGACTACCTACTCGTGCCCAGGGCTGGTCTAAGAACTGGGGGAAGAGCAATGAATAAAATGCCCTCGTTGAGTGTACATTCTAGGGGTGTAGACCGACAAACGATCGCAAGTCTTTGGTGCTATGAAGGCACGTGAAGCTGGGCACAGTGACAGGGAGTGCCGGGGCCCATGCCTCTCTCCTCGAGGACTGGGGAGCAGAGCCAGGGCTGCAGGTGGTCTGGGCTCCTGGTCTCCTCACGTGGCTGAGGAAGCAGGCCAGCAGAGCATCCTGGGGCTAATCCTGGTGGCCTGGTAGATGGAGGTGGTCAAAGCTGTGGCAGAGGTAGGAGGTGGGAGAAGATGGAGGAAGAGACGAGGGTGTGGGCCTGGCCGGGGTCTCACAAGGCTCTGGACCCCTCCTCACTCCTGCCAGTCACGTGTGGAGGCCTTCAGGGCTCTTCTCCGGACCCGTGGAGCTTCTGGGCTGTCTGGACTCCTGCTGTGGAGAGGGCTGGGGCTGGGAAGGGTGGTGACATCTGAGAAAGCAGAGGAGGAACAGGTGAGTTCAGGGAGCAGGGGAGCGACTAGAGCCCCGGGGCCCACCTAGCATTGGTGGGGACCCATGTAGAGGGACAGGTCAGCATGTCATGCCTTTTTCTTGGATACATGCTTCTGCGGCCAGGCCAGGTGAGAGGGTAAGGACAGCTGGCCTGGAAAGTGAGGACAGTGGCAGGAGTTTTATTTGGAGCAGAATTAGGACTATAGCCCAGGAGACGGCATTTTAGATAGCTCCTCAGAGCTGCTCCAAGGAGAAGATGGGGAGTCATATGTATGTGATTTTAGTGAAGGGGGATATGCAGTGAAGCACACATTGTGGCGGAGACTTGCTGCTCGTCACGAGGAGCGGACGTCACCGTGAAGGATTTTAGTGCTTTTCTAGATATGAGGAGATGCAAGAGTTGGACTCATAAAATCTTCTGAAAACATCTAACCATCTGAAAGACCTGTTCTGTAAGTTTCTCCCAGAGCGCAGAGGGCCTCATTCCTGATCTCCACCCTGAACTCCTTTCATGGGGGTGTTGAAAGTCAGCAGCTGCAGAGGCTCATGATTTAATCCTTGTCGAGGCAGATGGCAATTGCCAATTTGTAGGTGACAGTGGTGATGGACAGGGAAAGCGAGGCTGGGGGTGGGGGAGGGCAGTGAGGACAGGGGAGAGCGAGGGACCAGGAAAAGTTCTCCTAAAGGCACCTGACTGCGGGTATGATGAGAACTTGAGTTACTCCATCTCCCCAACTGCCATCCAATAAAAGTCTTATTATCTGTCTCTCGGGAGTGCTAGGAGGAAATTCAAGTTAAAAAGAACACCAGTGACATTGTTTCAGATATGAGAGAAACGTACAACTACAGAGAGAAGATGCTGCACTGTGAGCTTATGGAAATGGGGCCCATCCAGAGAGCGAGAGAGGAAAGGAAACTGAACAAATGAAAAAGCCAATTGTGTCTCCTCCAAATCTGGATGCTTTTGCAGCTGCCCAGAGCCTCGGCCCCGCCCTGGGTCAGGGCGCTCCCGAGAGCAGGGAGCATCTGACAGCTCTGCTCCCACACCGCATCTTGTTGCTTCACAGTTTCTTTAATCCCATCTTATCCAGGACAGACAGGTGGGGTTGTCAGATCTACAGGATGAAAGGATTTGGAGAAAAACAAATAGGAACTTGACTAAACAGAGCAAAGATACATAAATGTACGATCTTAATGACACAAAAATGGAGGCTTAGTTGTGTAGAAACACAAATGAAAACTGGAAGGACCCGTCAAACTGTAAACTGCTCGTGATTACGGATGACTTTGTCGTTTGCTTCTTGTGTCTTTCGGTTTCCTATTAGGGACATGTTAACTTTTAAGAAATAAATGTTATTGTAAAAATCTTTTAAAAATGGCTTCATTGAAATGTTTTCAATGATAATTTAACAAGTCAACTGAGCATGCTCTGAAAAGCACTAGCCCAAAGAATTTGATGCATTACTTTAATCTCCATGCAAACGACCACAAACAATCATTTAACTAATGTCTAGCTGGAAAGAGACATCCTCACTTTTTTTGTTCTTCTGAAAACCATTTATTTACAAAACCAATTGGTATGGGCAGCTGAGATCCTAGAAAGTGGAATAACGAATCACAGACTGTCAGCATATTCAAACATTCCACTGTGCTTTTCTGGTTACTGTTCTCTGCTAACAAATCTAAATAGCCAGTTAATTTGTGTACATTGTTGCTTTTCCTAAAGCAAGTTATCTCATCTCTCTTAAGAGATCTCTAAAACTTCCCAATCTTTGCTCTCTTATTTTTCTTTTCTCTCTCCTTTTTTAATCATTTAATGAATGAATTATAACTTTGTGTGGCTCCATACAGTGTTCATGAGAATAATCATTGGGGCTTCCCTGGTGGCGCAGTGGTTGAGAGTCCACCTGCCAATGCAGGGGACGTGGGTTCGTGCCCCGGTCCGGGAAGATCCCACATGCCGTGGAGCAGCTAGGCCCATGAGCCATGGCTGCTGAGCCTGCGTGTCCGGAGCCTGTGCTCCACAAAGGGAGAGGCCACAACAGTGAGAGACCCGCATACCGCAAAAAAAAAAAAGAAAGAAAAGAAAAGAATAATCATCGGACAACTTCTCCTATAAGTAGAATTTTCATCTCTTAACACAGCTCAAAATTTCCAATGCCTACTGTAATACATTTTTGGTAGATGAATGTAACTCATTTTGACAGCATTAAAACTGATGAAAATTCAAAGAAGAAAGCCACAAGACCATCTACACTGAAATATATACTATTAATCTGTGTTTGAATTGTAAAGACCTTTCAAATCCAAATTTATGAAGTCCATAGAAAAGCAAAGATAAATACCAGTTATTTTTCATAGCCTCTAAATTAATGACTACAATTGTCCTCTAATAATTTATAAAATACATTGATTTCAGTGTTCATTCAATACCATTTATTAGTACACCCCTCCGTGAGATATTATTTTGAAATAACATTTAAATTGTCTCCATCGTTAGTGTGAAGGGTTAAATTTCTGCATCGCAGCATCTATTTACATGATGTTGGCTGACATTTATGGACCCACATCTCCCCTTTCATCTTCCAGATGGCATTCTTCTGAAACTTGCAATCATTTTTCACACGCTCATCTGTGTGTGATCTGGGGTCGGAGCCTGAGATAAGAATGTCACTGACTAAGGCAACACAGGCAGTGGAGGAGCAGATAGATGGTGTGGATTTTCATATGGAAGTGTCGGAACGTGACATCTCAGCTCACAGAGGGCGGAGATGATGCTGAGCCCAGTTTCCTCTCCTTGAGGTTGGCTGCTGACTCTGCACCTTGGCAGGGAGGGAGGCACCACCTTCTGCAGCCGGCTGGGGGCCTGCCATTCTGCAAAGGGGCCCACAGGGAGCTGTCCTCTTCAGCACTACTCTCCAGCAGCAAGACCTGGGCACCCAGACCTGGACGGCAACTTGACTCTCAGAAGAGGTGGGCAGACAAGGGTGTGCCAAGGGTCCCATCCATCCACCCCAGATGGGCAGCCAAAGGGAAAGCTGTCCCCCTAATATGGCCCCACAGAGGTTCAAGACCCTCTGGCCCCAGAAATCAAACTTAAAGAGGTCTTGCTCAGAATCATAGGTGGATTATCCATGACTTGTTGCCTTAATGACCTCAACTGCCTGCCTCGTTGGAGACAGTCTGTCACTGGTTGGCATCAGCAAGACTTCCCAGAGCAGCCTGTGAAACGAAGAGATGCATGGCCTGGGCTCTGAGAGTGACAGGCTCGGCAGAAGGGGGCCACTGCCTTCACATGGCATCAGGGCACCTGCTCCTTGCTTTGCCAGTGGTGACCGCCAAAGAAAGGCAGAGGATAGAATGAAAGGATTGATTTTAATCAGCCTTCAATCGAAAGGTGTACGGAAGTCGTTCTAAAGCAGGTTTAACTTCCAGCTAAAATTCACAGGAAGAACATCATGAATATGCTCATAGGTTTCAGTGTTTGGGGGTGAAGGGAGAGAGGAGTGAAAAAGAATAATGCCATGGAATGATAAGAGATACAGTTTGCTGTAGACTGGGAAACAGCATGCAATTAACACACTGCCAGAATCACATGATGGGCAGTCAGATTTCTTCTTATCCTACTCCCCTTGACAATAAGGGTACAGCTTTGAAAAACAGCATAGGAGTGCCCACTCCATGCAGGACCTGAGAACACCCAGCCTCTGCCCATTGTGGAAGCACCAGGAAAATCTGTAATGTCAAGGGACCCCCGTGAGCATAGATTCTAACAAGTTCTCTGAACCACATCCCATAGTCAAGGGTGGTTTAGATCCTAAGATAGGGTCACTCTGAACTACTGAACTACTGCCAACTACTCTCTCCCCTACCACCCTGTCTTAATCTCAGAAAAAGAACTGAAAATTTTATTATATTTCAAGAAGTGTCAGTACAGCTCCCTGTCAACTATATAGGTAACTGGGAACTCTTAAGGTATAAAATGTCTTACAATTCAAGTGGCACACACACACACACACACACACACACACACAGAGGCAAAGGCAAACACACAGGCACACTCACATGCACACACATTCACACAAAGACACAGACACACAGGCACACATACAGAAACACACAGACACAGAGACACATGCAGGCACACACACACAGGCACACAGAGACACACAGATATTCATAGGCTCACACACACATAGGCTCACACACAGGCACACACAGACATACACAGGCACACACAGTACACATAGGCGTTGGCATGCACACACACACACACACACACACACACACACACACACACACACACCATCCAGTCTAGGCCTCCTTGAGTCTTTCTCAACACAGCAGCCAGAAGGATTCTTTCAAAACTAAGTCAGATCACATCACTTGTCTGTTCAAAACCATGTTATCTGAGAGTAACCACTGCCTGGCACCCACGTTCCCTCTGCCTGCATCTGCGGCCACTCTGTGCCTGGTCCCCTTCCTGCAGCCACACCGGCCCCCTCGCCAGTGCTCAGACACAGCCGTCTCCTCCCAGCTCAGAACCCTCGAGCTTACCATCCTTCTGGAATAATCTTCTCTCAGATATCCACGTGGCTCCCTCAAGTCATGGTTCAGTGTTTGCGTGCTTTTCCTGAGAATCCTATTTAAAAGTTCCCCTGGGGAGGGACCTTCAAGATGGCGGAGGAGTGAGACACGGAGATCACCTTCCTCCCCACAGATACATCAAAAATACATCTACACGTGGAACAACTCCTCCAGAAAACCTACTGAACGCTGGCAGAAGACCTCAGACCTCCCAAAAGGCAAGAAACTCCCCACGTACCTGGGTAGGGCAAAACAAAAAAGAATAAACAGAGACAGAAGAACAGGGACGGGCCCTGCACCAGTGGGAGGGAGCCGTGAAGGAGGAAAGGTTTCCACACACTAGGAGCCCCTTCGCGGGCGCG
Organism: Lipotes vexillifer; assembly: GCF_000442215.2. Taxonomy (NCBI): domain Eukaryota; kingdom Metazoa; phylum Chordata; class Mammalia; order Artiodactyla; family Lipotidae; genus Lipotes; species Lipotes vexillifer. The sequence goes on along the minus strand of NW_006797916.1, from coordinate 145,167 downwards.
AACGGCGGGTGGCGGAGGGGGAAGCTTCGGAGCCGTGGTAGAGAGCGCAGCCACAGAGGACAGCGCAGCCACAGGGGTGCGGAGGGCAAAGCGGAGAGATTCCCGCACAGAGGATCGGTGCCGACCGGCACTCACCAGCCCGAGAGGCTTGTCTGCTCACCTGCCGGGGCGGGCGGGGCTGGGAGCTGAGGCTCGGGCTTCGGTCGGATCGCAGGGAGAGGACTGGGGTTGGCGGTGTGAACACAGCCTGCAGGGGGTTAGTGCGCCATGGCTGGCCAGGAGGGAGTCCGGGGAAAAGTCTGGACCTGCCGAAGAGGCAAGAGACCATTGTTTCCGGGTGCATGAGGAGAGGGGATTCAGAGCACCGCCTAAATGAGCTCCAGAGACGGGCGCAAGCCGCGGCTAAAAGCGTGGACCCCAGAGACAGGCATGAGACGCTAAGGCTGCTGCTGACACAAGAGACGGGCATGAGACACTAAGGCTGCTGCTGCAGCCACCAAGAAGTCTGTGTTCAAGCACAGGTCACTCTCCACACCTCCCCTCCTGAGAGCCTGTGCAGCCCGCCACTGCCAGGGTACCGAGATCCAGGGAAAACTTCCCTGGGAGAACACACGGCACACTTCAGGCTGTTGCAACGTCATGCCAGCTTCTGCCGCCGCAGGCTCGCCCCTCCCCCCCCCCGCCTGAGTGAGCCAGAGCCCCCGAGTCAGCTGCTCCTTTAACCCCGTCCTGTGAGCGAAGAACAGACGACCTACCGCGACCTACATGCAGAGGCGGGGCCAAATCCAAAGCTGAACCCCAGGAGCTGTGTGAGCAAAGAAGAGGAAGGGAAATTTCTCCGTGCAGCCTCGGGAGCTGTGGACTAAATCCCCACAATCAACTTGATGTACACTGCGTCTGTGGAATACCTGAATAGACAACGAATCATCCCAAATTCAGGAGGTGGACTTTGGGAGCAACTGTAGACTTGGGGTTTGCTGTGACTGACTAGTTTCTGATTTTATGTTTATCTTAGCATAGTTTTTAGCACTTGTTATCATTGGTGGATTTATTTATTGGTTTAGTTGCTCTCTTTTTTATTACTTTAAAATTTTTTTACTTTTAATAATTTTTTAATTTGTTATTTTCATAACTTTATTAATTTTTCTTTTTTTTCTCCCTTTTCTTCTGAGCCATGTGGCTCACAGGGTCTTGGTGCTCCAGCCAGGTGTCAGGCCTGAGCCTCTGAGGTGGGAGAGCTGAGTTCAGAACATTGGACCACCAGAGACCTCCCAGCCCCACGTAATATCAACTGGTGAGAACTCTCCCAGAGATCTCCATCTCAACGCTAAGATCCAGATCCACCCAACAGCCAGCAAGCTCCAGTGCTGGACACCCCATGCCAAACAGCTAGCAAGACAGGAACACAACCCCACCCATTAGCAGAGAGGCTGCCTGAAATCATAATAAGTTCACAGACACCCCAAAACACCCCAGTAGACGTGCTCCTGCCCACCAGAGAGACAAGATCCAGCCTCATCCACAAGGACACAGGCATCAGTCCCCTCCACCAGGAAGACTACACAAACCACTGAACCAACCTTACTCACTGGGAGCAGACACCAAAAACAACGGGAGCTATGAACCCTGCAGCTGCAAAAAGGAGACCGCAAACACAGTAAGTTAAGCAAAATGAGAAGACAGAGAAATACACAGCAGATAAGGGAGCAAAGTAAAAACCCATCATACCAAACAAATGAAGAGGAAATAGGCAGGCTACCTGGAAAAGAATTCAGAGTAATGATGGTAAAGATGATCCAAAATCTTGGAAATAAATTGGAAAAAATACAAGAAACGTTTAACAAAGACCTAGAAGAATTAAAGAACAAACAAAGAGAGATGAACAATACAATAACTGAAATGAAAAATACACTAGAAAGAATTAATAGCAGAATAACTGAGGCAGAAGAACGCCCAAGTGACCTGGAAGACAGAATGGTGGAATTCACTCCCGTGGAACAGAATAAAGAAAAAAGAATGAGAAGAAATGGAGACAGCCTAAGAGACCTCTGGGACAACATGAAACACACCAACATTTGCATTATAGGGGTCCCAGAAGGAGAAGAGAGAGAGAAAGGACCCAAGAAAATATTAGAAGAGATTATAGTTGAAAACTTCCTTAATATGGGAAAGGAAATAGTCAATCAAGTCAATCAAGTCAATCAAGTCCAGGAAGCACAGAGACTCCCAGGATAAATCCAAGGAGAAACATTTCAAGACACATATTAATCAAACTATCAAAAAATAAATACAAAGAAAAACATTAAAAGCAGCAAGGGAAAAGCAACAAATAACATACAAGGGGATCCCCCTAAGGCTAATAGCTGATCTTTCAGCAGAAACTCTGCAAGCCAAAAGGGAGAGGCAGAACATATTTAAAGTGATGAAAGGGAAAAACCTACAGCCAAGATTACTCTACCCAGCAAGGATCTCATTCAGATTCAAAAGAGATTAAAACCTTTACAGACAAGCAAAAGCTAAGAGAATTCAGCACCACTAAACCAGCTTTACAACAAATGCTAAAGGAACTTCTCTAGGCAGGAGACACAAGAGAAGGAAGAGACCTACAATAACAAACCCAAAACAATTAAGAAAATGGTAATAGGAACATACATATTGATAATTACCCCAAATGTAAATGGATTAAATGCTCCAATCAAAAGACACAGACTGGCTGAATGCATACAAAAACAAGACCCATATATATGCTGTCTACAAGAGACCCACTTCAGTCCTAGGGACACATACAGACTGAAAGTGAGGGGATGGAAAAATATATTCCATGCAAATGGAAATCAAAAGAAAGCTGGAGTAGCAATTCTCATATCAGACAGAATAGACTTTAAAATAAAGACTATCACAAGAGACAAAAAGGACACTACATAATGATCAAGGGATCGATCCAAGAAGAAGATATAACAATTGTAAATATTTATGCATCCAACATAGGAGCACCTCCATACATAAGGCAAATGCTAACAGCCACAAAAGGGGAAATCAACAGTAACACAATAATAGTAGGGGACTTTAACACCCAACTTTCACCAATGGACAGATCAACTAAAATGAAAATAAATTAGGAAGCACAAGCATTAAATGACACATTAAACAAGATGGACTTAATTGATATTTATAGGACATTCCATCCAAAAACAACAGAATACACTTTCTTCTCAAGTGCTCATGGAACATTCTCCAGGATGGATCATATCTTGGGTCACAAATCAAGCCTTGGTAAATTTAAGAAAATTGAAATCATATCAGATATCTTTTGTGACCACAGCACTATGAGACTAGATATCAGTTACAGAAAGAAAAACTGAAAAACACAAACACATGGAGGCTAAACAATACACTGCTAAATAACCAAGAGATCACTGAGGAAATCAAAAAAATACCTAGAAAGAAATGACAACGAAAACATGACTACCCAAAACTTATGGGATGCAGCAAAAGCAGTTCTAAGAGGGAAGTTTATAGCAATACAATCCTACCTCAAGAAACAAGAAATATCTCAAACAAACAACCTAACCTTACACCTAAAGCAGTTAGAGATAGAAGAACAGAAAAACCCCAAAGTTAGCAGAAGGAAAGAAATCATAAAGATCAGGTCAGAAATAAGTGAAAAAGAAATGAAGGAAATGATAGCAAAGATCAATAAAACTAAAAGCTGGTTCTTTGAGAAGATAAACAAAACTGAAAAACCATTAGCCAGACTCACGAAGAAAAAAAGGGAGAAGACTCAAATCAACAGAATTAGAAATGAAAAAGGAGAAGGAACAACTGACACTGCAGAAATACAAAGGATCATGAGAGATTACTACACGCAACTCTATGCCAATAAAATGGACAGCCTGGAAGAAATGGACACATTCTTAGAAAAGCACAACCTTCTGAGACTGAACCAGGAAGAAATAGAAAATGTAAACAGACCAATCACAAGCACTGAAATTGAAACTGTGATTAAAAATCTTCCAACAAACCAAAGCCCAGGACCAGATGGCTTCACGGGTGAATTCCATCAAACATGTAGAGAAGAGCTAACACCTATCCTTCTCAAACTCTTCCAAAATATAGCAGAGGGAGGAACACTTCCAAACTCACTCTATGAGGCCACCATCACTCTGAAACCAAAAGCAGACAAAGTGGTCACAAAAAAAGAAAATTACAGACCAATATCACTGATGAACATTGATGCAAAAATCTTCAACAAAATACTAGCAAACAGAATCTAACAGCACATTAAAAGGATCATACACCATGATCCAGTGGGGCTTATCCCAGGAATGCAAGGATTCTTCAATACATGCAAATCAATCAATGTGATACACTGTATTAACAAATTGAAGGATAAAAACCATATGATAATCTCAATAGATGCAGAAAAAGCTTTCAACAAAATTCAACACCGACTTATGCTAAAAACCCTCCAGAAAGTAGGCAGAGAAGGAACTTACCTCAACATAATAAAGGCCGTATATGAAAAACCCACAGCCAACAACGTTCTCAATGGTGAAAAACTGAAACCAATTCCTCTAAGATCAGGAATAGACAAAGCTGCCCACCACTATTATTCAACAAAGTTTTGGAAGTTTTAGCCACAGCAATCAGAGACAAAAAAGAAATAAAAGGAATCCAAATCGGAAAAGAAGAAATAAAATTGCCACTGTTTACAGATGACATCATACTATACATAGAGAATCCTAAAGATGCTACCAGAAAACTACTAAAGCTAATCAATGAATTTGGTAAAGTAGCAGAATACAAAATTAATCCACAGAAATCTATTGCATTCTTATACACTAATGATGAAAAATCTGAAAGAGAAATTAAGGAAAAACTCCAATTTACCATTGCAACAAGAATAAAATACCTAGGAAAACCTACCTAAGGAGACAAAAGAACTGTATGCAGAAAACTATAAGACACTGATGAAAGAAATAAAAAATGACACAAACAGACGGAGAGACCTACCATGGTCTTGGATTGGAAGAATCAGTATTGTGAAAATGACTATACTACCCGAAGCAATCTACAGATTCAATGCAATCCCTATCAAATTACCAATGGCATTTTTCATGGAACTAAAACAAAAAATTTCACAATTTGTATGGAAACACAAAGGACCCCTAATAGCCAAAGCAATCTTGAGAAAGAAAAATGGAGCTGGAGGAATCAGGCTCCCTGACTTCAGACTATACTACAAAGCTACAGTAATCAACACAGTACGGTACTGGCACAAAAACAGAAATACAGATCAATGGAACAGGATAGAAAGCCCAGAGGTAAACCCACACAGCCATGGCTAACCAATCTATGACAAAGGAGGCAAGAATATACAATGCAGAAAAGACAGCCTCTCAATAAGTGGTGCTGGGGAAACTGACCAGCTACATGTAAAAGAATGAAATTAGAACACTCCCTAACACCATACACAAACATAAACTCAAAATGGATTCAAGACCTAAATGTAAGGCCAGGCACTATAAAACTCTTAGAGGAAAACTTAGGCAGAACACTCTATGACATATATCACAGCAAGATCCTTTTTGACCCACCTCCTAGAGAAATGGGAATAAAAATAAGCAAATGGGACCTAGTGAAACTTAAAAGCTTTTGCCCAGCAAACAAAACCATAAACAACATGAAAAGACAACCCTCAGAACGGGAGAAAATATCTTCAAATGAAGCCACGGACAAAGGATTAATCTCCAAAATATACAAGCAGCTCATGCAGCTCAACAATCAGTTGATTCAAAGAATGGGCAGAAGACCTAAATAGACATTTCTCCAAAGAAGACATACAGATCGCCAACAAACACATGAAAGGATGCTCAACATCACTAATCATTAGAGAAATGCAAATCAAAAGTACAATGAGGTATCACCTCGCACCAGTCAGAATGGCCATCATCAAAAAATCTACAAACAGAGCTTCCCTGGTGGCACAGTGGTTGAGAGTCCGCCTGCCGATGAAGGGGACACAGGTTTGTGCCCCGGTCCGGGAAGGTCCTACATGCCGTGGAGCGGCTGGGCCCGTGAGCCATGGCCGCTGAGCCTGCACATCCGGAGCCTGCGCTCCGCAAAGGGTGAGGCCACAACAGTGAGAGGCCCGTGTACTGTAAAAAAAAAAAAAAAAAAAAAAATCTACAAACAATAAATGCTGTAGAGGGTGTGGAGAAAAGGGAACCCTCTTGCACTGTTGGTGGGAATGTAAATTGATACAGCCACTCTGGAGAACAGTATGGAGGTTCCTTAAAAAGCTAAAAATAGAACTACCATACGACCCAGCAATTCCACTCACTACTGGGCATATACCCTGAGAAAACCATAATTCAAAAAGAGTCATGTACCACAATGTTCATTGCAGCACTGTTTACAATAGCCAGGACATGGAATCAACCTAAGGGTCCATCGACAGATGAATGGATAAAGAAGATGTGGCACATATATACAATGGAATATTACTCAGCCATAAAAAGAAACTTGTAGTGAGGTGGATGGACCTAGAGACTGTCATACAGAGTGAAGTTAGTCAGAAAGAGAAAAACAAATACCGTATGTTAACACATATATATGGAATCTAAAAAAGAAAAAGAAAGGTTCTGAAGAACCTAGGGGCAGGACAGGAATAAAGATGCAGACATAGAGAATGGACTTGAGGACATGGGCGGGGGGAAGGGTAAGCTGGGACGAAGTGAGAGAGTGGCATTGACATATATAAACTACCAAATGAAAAATAGATAGCTAGTGGGAAGCAGCCACATAGCACAGGGAGATCAGCTCGGTGCTTTGTGACAACCTAGAGGGCTTGGATATGGAAGGTGGGAGGGAGACTCAAGAGGAGGGGATATGGGGATATATGTATACATATAGCTGATTCACTTTGTCGTACAGCAGAAGCTAACACAACATTGTAAAGCAATTATAATCCGATAAAGATGTTTTTACAAAATAAAATAAAGAAAATGGCAAAAAAAAAAGTTCCCCTGGGAACTACTCACAACCCTTCCCTGTCTTGTTTTTATCCGTTGTGCTTGTCGCCTAATTAAATATGCAAGTATTTACTGTTTTCTATCTCTCTACTCTGTCTTGAATATAAATTCTATGAGGACATGACTTGTTTGATGTATACCTACACACACTGAGAGACATGGAGCTAGCACCTAGGACAGTAATACTTAGCAATAATGAGCATGAATAAACATCTATTGAATGAATGAATGAAAAGATATAATTTGTAAGGAAAGGCAAGATCATCCTTGTGTATCTTTCTATCTTCATTTAATACCACGTCAGGAGAATGTTCTCACGTTGTTCAACATTCTTCAAAGTTAAAATTTCCAGTGTTTGTAATCTGTTCCATCATACAGATGTAGGTAATTAACCATTTCTCTACTTTGGAGAATTTGGATTGCTTCACACTCACAAGTTATTCTGCAAACAGTACGCACCCATTCATTTACTATATATTGATTGAGTGTTGAGTATATGCTATGTGCTGTGCTTTGTCTTGAGGCTGTGAGAGCAGCTAGGATCCGGTCCTTAGGCAGGTAGAAGAGAAGAGTGTGGTTTATGTGTGGTGAGAACCGAGAATGTACACTGGAAACAGCTGTTCAGGGATTTATTACACCCACAGGTCACTGAGCTCTGTTCACTCTTCTGTATTTTTTCTCTTTACTCTTTAGATGGAATCATTTCTGTTTACCTATCTTCAACTTCATGAACCTTTATTCTGCTGACTCCAACCTGCTGGTAAGACCATCCAGGGAAGTTTTTATTTCAGATGCTGTACTTTTCAGTTCTCAGAGTTGTGTTGTTTTATATACTCTCTTGCCAATTGGATCAAACCTAGCTACTGCTGTAATGAAAACCTGAATACATTACTGATTTCTTGGCTGGTAGGCATGAAAAGCAGAAGAAAAGAGTGAAATTGGTCGGACACTCCCCATCTTCCACTGAATAATAAAAAAGAGGAGGATAAATGGAGATAAATGTAAAGACGGTACTGTGCTGCTGGGTCACGGGACTGTTTCACTCTGCAGAGCATCCTACCTGATATGGAAGGCTGGCAGAAACCATAATGAAATCTAGCTAAGAAATGGGATTGCCATCTATGGATTAAGTGGAGGTCATTGCCTGGTAAATCTCCATAGCTCGACTGATCAACAATAAGACTTTCATCAATAAGTTTCAATCCAGTGCAGGAATCTCATCCTGGGGCTATTCTGATAATGGGCCTAAAATGCAATGCTTCTTGTTTTAATGAAACTGACAGAATCTCTCAAAAACAAGTTATGACATATTTTTATGTATTTTATAATAAACAATATACTAAGGAAGAGAATACATTGATTATGGCTTAGCTTGCACTTTGGATGTTCAGTACAAATATTTCTAGACTCCACAGTTGCAATGCAAAGCATCGTCAGAAGACATAAAATGTACGGAAACCTGCACATGTAAAAGCACCGACTTAAGAATAACATTAGGGCTTCCTTGGTGGCGCAGTGGTTGAGAGTCCGCCTGCCGATGCAGGGGACGCGGGTTTGTGCCCCGGTCCGGGAAGATCCCACGTGCCGCGGAGCTGCTGGGCCCGTGAGCCATGGCCGCTGAGCCCGCGCGTGCTCCGCAATGGGAGGGGCCACGGCAGTGAGAGGCCCGCGTACCAAAAAAAAAAAAAAA
>NW_006797916.1:99921-136433 GCF_000442215.2 Lipotes vexillifer | reverse complement strand
AAAAAAAAAAAAAAAAAAAAAAAGAATAACATTAAGTCAGCTGCTCTTCTCTGCTCTGAGTGCGATTTTGTCTGAGATTCCCTGCTTCTGAGTCATTCTCTGAGATTTCCATTCAAAACTAGTTTTCTAATCCAAAAAGTTCTTGCTTGTTCTTATAACAATAATCAAGACCCCATGCTGAAGGCTTCAGGATTGACTTTTACCTCAAAGCCAAAACAGAATGAAGTGTCCTCCCTGTGTATCCCACAGACCCACAATAGCCCTTCAGGGCTGGCTGGTAAATTGAGGAGTAGTCACGAGGGCCAGACCTTCTCAGTTCCAGGTTAGACTATTGTCACATATTTTCTCCTTCCAGATAATTCGACACAAAACTGTCTCAACATTCCTTGCCTCTGTCCATTTGGATCCCAAGCCTCTTAAATGGTATCTGTTATCTTTATTAAGATAAAACTAAAAGAGTATGGGTGGTTTTGAAGACACGGGAAGGAACACACTTATTCTATTTCCAAGGGGCTAATACTAATTGGCCATCAAATCTCCCCCAAAGAATAAAAATGCCTTTGAGGATATGAATGTGTTAGAATTCCCTCAAAAGAAAGACGGGTGAGAGCGACATTTCCCTTTTCTATTGTTTAAAGAACAGAATGTGTTTCTTTTTATCCTAATATAAAAGCTAATGCAATAGCATAATAAAAAGCAGAGATGGAATTTCTTCTGTAAGGGAATTTCAAAGAGATACAATCTCCTTTTGAAAAGCTGAAATGACTTCTAAGTGAAATCTGCTCGATACATACATAGGGTGAGCTGGTTGTTACCCACACCCGGTACAAGTTATCATTCACCTGACAGCTACGTGATTTGTCCATATTAGAGAGTGTGCTGTGGATCTGTGAGGTTTGCTCTTGCCAGTATGAGAACTATGAGAAAAATTCGTCTTTAAGAGTTTTCGTTTTACTACTTAAAAAAGAACATGCCAGTTCAATCCCCCTTCTTCTATGTTCAGGGCTCCATAAATTAATTCCAGTCTTTTTTCGAGGTGAAAGAAATTTCTCTGATAAAAAGTCATTGAAGTTTTCACATTTTTCATCATCTTTTTAAAAAACTGTACCACAACATTTTATAAAGCCTAATTTAATGGAATGTCATGTTCTTTGTTTTATAGTGTGGATCTGAGAACAGCCCGGCTTTTTTTTGATAATGAAAAGCAGAGTTTTAAACATGGAAAAAAAATAAGAAAAAAGCACTATGCTATGGAATATTAGTGTTATGGTATATTGATGCAATTATTTTTAAAAAGAAAAATAAAGTGATCAGGGTTTTTCAAACGAAGAATATATGGATTCATTTAAGGAAAAACCATTTTTATGGATGCCCAGCATTTTATATTATTTTTATTACAATGGCACTTGAATAGGCATTAACATAAGCCAAGGTATTGACCCTTTATAATAGCTTTTATGCAACAAATAATGGAAAGAAATATGCATAATAAGAACAGATAAAATGAAACCATTGAGATCCTTATTTACAGCATCAACTTAATGAACGGATGATGTTATTTTGCTGAGATTTGTCTGTCTCTTAAAGATGATGTTATCCTAGGTGACAAGGGCCTGTTCCTGTGGCTCTGCACACCCCCAGGTCCACATGCTCTGTGAAAAGCTGCTTTTCTCACAACCGTTTACTCCCTGAGCCTGGAATCCTCCGGCTCTCAGCTGGTGTGAATGCATCGCTTAGTCACAGGCCGCCTTTGTTCTTTCTCTCTAACTTTGAGCAATTACACGCCTACTCCTCTCTCTCCACCATGAACACAGTGCAGACTTGGTGCCGGAATCACGTGGCTTGGTTGGTCCTAAGCTGGCTGTCTAGTCGATCCAGAAAATGAAGGCAGCATTTTAAAATTCTGCTAGAGAGGGAATTCTCTGGCAGTCCCATAGTTAGCACTAGGCGCTCTCACTGCCGGGGCCCTGGGTTCGATCCCTGGTCGGGGAAACAAGATCCCGCAAAAGACAAAAAACTAAAATCAAATAAATATAAAATAAAACAAAATTCTGCTAGAGAATACTTCTGCAGACCCCAGCTGGATTGTCACCAATGCCTTGCTATAGCCCCTGACTGAGGAATAAACGGCTTCAACGTATGGTTGTGAAATCAGTTTTTCATCTTTTTCTCCTTGGTTCTTCCTTCTTTGCAACAGGTTCTTCTCATTTATGGCCTAGAAAACTGCTAGTCACCCTGCAGTACCCCCCCGCCAACGAATGTCATTCTTCTGCAAAGTCTGTAACAGCATAGGCGTGTGTACACACACACACCACAGGTGAGGTCAACCTTCATAGTCTGCACGTCCACAGCCCTTTGCACCAGGCCCTGGGGCAGCGCTTCTCATTCCTGACCATCCCTGTTTCTATCTCCCCCAGCCCCTCAGTCTGTCCATAAACTCAAGAAGATGGAGCCCCGTTTCTCCATCTTCATCTTACTAGAGCCAGGAGTTGACAGGCCCTCAGGAAATGCTGAATGAATGAACTGTCATGGGATGGTTAATTTTATGCATCAACTTAGCTAAGGGAAGCCCAGATAGATGGTCAGACATCATTTCTGGGTGTGTCTGGAAGGGTATTTCTGGAAGAGATTTAGCATTTGAATCTGTAGACTGAGTAAGGAAGATCCACCCCACCGGTGTGGGTGCTCATCATCTGACCCGCTGAGGGATCGAATAGAACAAAAAGGCAGAGGAAAGGCAAATCCTCGTTTTCTTCTGGAGTTGGTACATCCATCTTCTGCCCTAGAACGTGGGAACTCCTGGTTCCCTGGCCTTCAGACTCCGGGACTTACAACAGTGGCCACTGCAATTCTCAGGCCTTTGCACTCCGACTGAGTTGCAACAACAGCTCTTCTGGTTCTCGAGCCTGCAGCTGGCAGATCACATGACTTCCCTGCCTCCATAATCACGTGACGCCTATTCTCCTAATAAATCTCTTCTTATACATCTGTACATCCTACTGGTCTCTTTCTCTGGAGAACCCTAACACACATCAGAATACACACCTGCTTGTAAAACTCGAAATGCAGCCAGTAAATAATCAAAAGTCAAAGGAACCAGGGGATGCATGCTGTGTATTCGTGGTCCCTCCCCATCCCTGCATAGACCAGGAAGATGTGGTCTACAACCATGGCAGGGGATGTGGAAATATTTTCTTCTGTTTTCAACAGATGTTTCAGGGTGGTTATTGCAGTCATGCACTTTGCTGTCGGGCAGAAGCTCACACCACGCATCTCCAATAAATCACTTGTAAACTGTAGCTTGGGAGCAGGAAAGCTTGCCTTGCAGTTGTTTTGCCTCCAGGCCTGGGGTGAAGATGGGGTGTGCTGGTTCCCTGAGGGGAGCAGGCGGCACAGCTGCTCCACATCCGCTGCCTCGGGACGGCCTGCTGAGACCTCCAACCCTGGGGAGGGGGGCCTGAAAGGAAACAGGGGGCGGGCTGATTGCTCCCGGGCTCCAGGGTGGCTTCAAGTCTGAGTGCTAATGCCCAGGGAGACCTGCCTTGGAACCACAGAAAAACAAGAAGGTAACATGGCCACATTTTTAGTTTCAGAAACGTTGATTGACATTTGTTGAATGAATATATGGCATTCGCGGAGAAGACGTCTCTAAGCAGGGTGATGGTGGGGAGGCGTTTAGGACAAGAGGCCTGCAGAACACCCAGTCCAGCCTGGTACCCCAACTCACCTCTAGTTCATCAGTAGACGCGATGGTTACACCTGGTCTCCTCAGCCTGCCAGGTCAACCGGCAAGTCTGGGCTGGAATCAGTCACAGGTTCATAGATACAGTATCTTTCTGTTACTGATTTATAACTTAATTGGTTAAATAACATGGTCTATGGGATGCTAATTCTTTGAACTTTGGTGGGACAAGCTTTGTTGGGCTTAAGAGATGGTCAGTTTTTGGAAATGCCCCATGTGTTTTTGAAAGAATGGGTACTCTCTAGCTGCTGGGTGCAACGTTTTACGGATGCCCATGGGACCCAGACCTTGAATTATGTTGTTTCAATCTTGTCTGCCCTTGCTGAATGTCATCTTTTCCTTCTGTCAATTACTAGGAGCAGTATGTTAAAACACAGGTTAGTTTGGTGATTTGGGCAATCTCTCTTAGTGATTCTGTCCATTTTCATCTTATACTTTTTGAAGCTATGTATTAGGTCACATAAGGCTAAAGTTGTCATATTTCCCTGGTAAAATTCATCATTTTATCAATATATGTTGACTCTATTTCTAGCAAAGTTTGTGTCTTAGCCTTCATTTGCTCTAAAATTGATATAGTTATAATAGCTTTCCTTGGGTATTTGCCTTTTTCTGTCCCTGTATCTCCCAACTTTCTTTAACTTAAATTCTGAAAACAGTATTTTTACCTCTCTCTCTAAAAACAAAAAGGACTTTTGAATGCTTTAACTCTGACCATCCCTTCCCAATTTATATGCTATTGTTTTCATTAATGTGTGAATATCCTGCTTTTCCTTCATCCATAGATTACACGTTATTATTAGTGTTTCTACCGTCATTGTCCGGACTTACCATGGGCTTTACTCTTGTTTCACAAACTGTTTCCTCATGAATCTCAGACCTTCCTTCCGGAACTCTTCTTCCTAAAGCATATCCTTCAGAGGTTCCTTCCAGAGTCTGTCTGTCGTGAATTCTCTCCATTTTTGTTAACCTGAGGTATATTTATTTCACCCTCATTGTTGGAAGATAGACATTCTGAGCCTAGAGTTTCAGATTGTTAATTGTTTTCTCAAAATATTTCCAAGACATTCTTCTACTAGCTTCCGGGTTCTCTTGCTGTTGAAATGTCAGTGCTCGAACTGTTCTCCATCATCAGGGGATCTGTTTTCTCTCTGTTTTTAAGTGCTCGCTTTGTGTTTGGTGTCCCTCAATTCACTACGTTGCTTCTAGAGTGATTTTCTTTTTATATATTCTGCTTTGTGTTCACAAGTTTCTTAATCTGAACATTAGAGCCTTTCAACAGTTATGGAAAATTCTCTCTATTTATCCTTTCAAATATTGTCTCTTTCCCATTTTCTCCACCTCCATCTTTTTATCTTTCATAACTTCCATCTCTTTCACATTTTACATTCTATGTAAATTGTTCAGATTTATTTTCTAATTGACTTCGTCTCTCTTCAGCTATATTTAATCTGTTGTGCACCCCATCTATTGAGTTTCTGACTTTAGCTATATCTTTCATATTTTGAAGTTTTATTGGTTCTGTTTTATATCTACTTTTTCATTTCATTGATAGTTTCTTGTTATAATACTTTCAAAATCTTTTATTTCTTGAAATAGATAAAAGAAGTGTATTTTAGGGACTTCCCTGGCTGTCCAGTGGTTAAGACTCCTCACTTCCAATGCAGGGGGCACAGGTTTGACCCCTGGTCAGGGAACTAAGGTCCCGCATGCCATGTGGCATGGCCAAAGAAATAAAAATAAATAAAAATAAAAAATAAGGAAGTGTATTTTATATTCTTAGCCTCTAATAAGGATGACATCATCTTTGTGGGTCACATCCTGCAATTTGTAGTTTCTGCTGACTCTCACTCTTGGTGGCTTGTTTCTTTGTGTGAATTGGCTGTTTGATAGTGAATTCTATAGCCCGTAGGATTTTATTTGTTGAGGCCCAAGTTTAAAGTTTATTCCGCCAAATTTGCATCTTTTAGGTGCCTGGGGAATTGACCCACTTGCGACTTCTTTAAACCAAATTTTCAGCTCCTTTTCCCAAATACAAAGAGTGGTAGAGTGTGAATCCCAGTCCCAGCCTTCTGTGAATATGAGCTTTATGTTATGATCCTTTATTCAGATCCACCCAGAGTAAGACCATTGCTTTCAGCAGGGCAAGTTGTTTTGTTTTTCCCCCAAATTTTGCCTACTGAAGAGGCACACTTTAGGGGATCTGGATTTATTTAAGGTTCTCTGCTTTGACTCCCAGCCAGGCTCAGGCCCCCAGGTTCGTGCTCTGTCCCTGAGTCAAGTGGCTTACTAAATCCAGGCTGTAAGTCACAAGGGATGGGCCGATACACCCAGGAAAGTACCATCTCCAGAGACTAGACTATTTCTCCAGATTCATGCTTGTTTCAAGCTCTGACAATTTCCTCTCCTTCTCCACTAACCCAGTCATGCATCTTAAAAGCAGTTTTCTCTTCATACTCTATCCAAAGTTTTGGGCATATTCCATAGTGGGGACTTCTCCAGTCACGGTAGGGAACAGAAGAATCACTGCTTCTGCATTTCAATATTTTTTAAAAACCTTACTGCTAGGTGGAGATTGGCACTGTAAACTATTTTTCCACTCTGAAGTTTTCTCCTTCTTTGGTTTCTGTGACCATATTCTCTTGCCTTCTTTTTCTGTCTCTTCAAGAAAGATCACTCTGTATTCAGTTCATCAAGCAAGCTAGAAACCTGGGAGCCATCTCAACTTCTCCTCGCCCCGCACATACAGTTGGAGCTGAAATCGAACTGCACTTTCCTCCTTATCTACCTGTCCCCACGCCTCCTCCATCTCACCTGTCACTAGATGTGTTTCAACGGCTTCTGCGCCACCCTCACACCTCCAGTTTTCATCCCCTGTGGTCTTCAGGTGAAATATTTCTGCATCCTTCCTCCTGCAGACACAGTGGCTTCAATATATTGTCTGCATATCAGGCTGTTAGAGGGTGGCTCCTCCCCGTGTATAGATAGGTGAGTCCCTGACCCTTGTGGGCCAGCCTCAGGGGTGCT
The DNA here is from genome assembly GCF_000442215.2 of Lipotes vexillifer. Taxonomy (NCBI): domain Eukaryota; kingdom Metazoa; phylum Chordata; class Mammalia; order Artiodactyla; family Lipotidae; genus Lipotes; species Lipotes vexillifer. The sequence continues at coordinate 129,667 of NW_006797916.1, read as the reverse complement.
GGATGGGACCGAGCCACTGCTCCACAGGTGGTGATGGCCAGAATGATCGTCCTTCGTCTCACACACTAGTTCATTTCTAACGACCCTGAATTTGACAGATATGCTCCCGCCTGTTCAACCACAAAATTGAGAAAAATTCATTTCACTCAGTTATGCCTTCCTCTTGTTCCTCTCTGACGAGCCCCCTGGATGTACAGCCCTGGCTTGGAGCCTGAGAAGACTCCTGAAGGGGGCGTGGCCAGTTTCAGGGCTATAAGCTAGAAAGATTGGAGAGGCTGAATGGATTTCAGGAATTGACAGCACCTCCAAGTAAAATAATAAATTGCCAAGGGAAGGATTTTAAAGAGTCGTACTGTTTCATACATCATTCCCACCCTCAGTTAATGCCGATTAAGTGTTGAAGGGGTGTGTTAGGCTGCAGCCATATTGTGAAATCTGCCTGATAAACACATGCCACCTGCAGGGGGTGCATTAGAATAGCTTGCCCTGCCACTGTCCTTTTACGTCAATTTGGACACTTAGCTAAACCTCATTTTCTTCTCTTGCATAACGTGGAATCGATGCCTTTCAAAGAGCATCTGTGAATGTTAAATGAGGTGACACTGGTAAGCAATGGTGGAGGCCGTGGAGCTCTGGCACATAGTAGGTACTCAGACAAAACAACTTCCTCTCATTTCCCTCTGCCTTCCTTCTACAAACACTATCTAATAGGTGTTCCCTAAAAGCACCTATTCAATGCCTAAATATCTAATACAAAATTCCAAACTGGAGAAAACCATGTCTTAATGGCATCTCATTCATGCCGATGTCTGGATTTCCCAGTCACATGTCCCACTTCTTAATTTTCTATTCTAGCGTCCGGTAGATGCAGGTCATGAAGGACATTCTGGAAGGGAGCATTCACTGTCCCTGGAGTAATCTGGCAAAAAGGCCCGTAATACCATGTGTGTTTGTATGTGTGTGTGTGTGCATGCACGTGATGTGTGTTCATGCCTGTGTGTGTGCATGTGTGTGTTGTGTGTGCATGTGTGCATGTATATGTGTGAGTGTGTACGCACATGTGAGTGTGTGCACATGTGTGTTGTGTGTGCATGTGTGCGTGTGCACATGTGAGTGTGTGCACATGCCCATGTGTGTGCATGTATATGTGCGAGTGTGTGCACATGTGAGTGTGTGTGCGTGCATTCTCACTGATGTTTGTTCTCTGGTCCTCCCTCCCTCACCCCTCCCTGCTCCCTCCTGCACAGCCCCTGGCCCCATCAATCACAGAGATGGCACCTCGTAAACCTGCCGGCCTCTCCCAACTCACTGGATTGTCGTGCAGATTTACGGAGTGACTCTGGGTGACCAGCGACAGCTGCTTTGCAGACAGCAGATGTTCACACGAGAACCAGAGCGGCAGCCTGGCAGCAGTCTGCGCCAGCATTCGGGGCTGTGCCACTATGTGGAACAAACTCTTCGTTCCAGGAAGACAGGGAGGCAGGATGCTTTGTGCTTCACCTCCTTGGTCCTGTGGCCCTTGTACTTTGTCTGCAGAATTGTTGGTAAGAATTAACCGAAAGAGGAGAGATTGGTTCAAGATGGCGGAGTGGAAGGATGTGCACTCACTCCCTCTTGAAAGAGCACCAGAATCACAACTAACTGCTGAACAATCACCGACAGGAAGACACTGGACCTCACCAAAAGATACCCCACATCCAAAGACAAAGGAGAGGCCACAATGAGACAGTAGGAGGGGCACAATCACAATAAACTCAAATCCCATAACTGCTGGGTGGGTGATGCACAAACTGGAAAACAATTACACCACAGAAGTCCAGCCACTGGAGTGAAGACTCTGAGCTTCATGTCAGGCTTCCCAACCTGGGGGTCCGGCAACAGGAGGAGGAATTCTGAGAGAATCAGACTGTGAAGGCTAGAGGAACTTGATTGCAGGACTTTGACAGGACTGGGCGAAACAGAGACTCCACTCTTGGAGGGCACACACAAAGTGGTGTGTACCTCAGGACACAGGGGGAAGGAGAGTGACCCCATAGGACACTGAACCAGACCTACCTGCTAGTGTTGGTGGGTCTCCTGCAGAGACAGGGAGTGGCTCTGGCTCACCAAAGGACAAGGACACTGGCAGAAGAAGTTCTGGGAAGTACTCCTTGGTTGAGACCTTCCTGAAGTCCACCAATGGCCCCATCAAAGATCCAGGTAGGCTCCAGTGTTGGATCACCTCAGGCCAAACAACCAGCAGGGAGGGAACTCAGCCCCACCCAACAGCAGGCAAGCAGATTAAAGTTTTACTGAGCTCTGCCCACCAGAGCAACACCCAGCTCTACCCACCACCAGTCCCTCCCATCAGGAAATTTGCAGAAGCCTCTTAGATAGCCTCATCCACCAGAGGGCAGACAGCAGAAGCAAGAAGAACTAAAAGCCTGCAGCCTGTGGAATGAAAAGCACAATCACAGAAAGAAAGACAAAATGAAAAGGCAGAGGACTAGGTACCAGAAGAAGGAACAAGATAAAAGCCCAGAAAAACAACTAAATGAAGTGGAGATAGGCAACCTTCCAGAAAAAGAATTCAGAATACTGATAGTGAAGATGATCCAAGACCTCAGAAAAAGAATGGAGGCAAAGATCAAGAATATGTAAGAAATGTTTAACAAAGACCTAGAAGAATTAAAGAACAAACAAAGAGAGATGAACAATACAATAACTGAAATGAAGACTACACTAGAAAGAATCAATAGCAGAATAACTGAGGCAGAAGAACAGACAAGTGACCTGGAAGACAGGATGGTGGAATTCACTCCCGTGGAACAGAATAAAGAAAAAAGAATGAAAAGAAATGAAGACAGCCTAAGAGACCTCTGGGACAACATTAAATGCACCAACATTTGTATTATAGGGGTCCCAGAAGGAGAAGAGAGAGAGAAAGGACCAGAGAAAATATTAGAAGAGATTATATTTGAAAACTTCCCTAACATGGGAAAGGAAATAACCACCCAAGACCAGGAAGCACAGAGAGTCCCAGGCAGGATAAACCCAAAGGGAAACATCCTGAGACACATAATAATCAAATTGACAAAACTTAAAGACAAAGAAAAGTTATTGAAAGCAACAAGGGAAAAACGACAAATAACATACAAGGGACCTCCCATAAGGTTAACAGCTGATTTCTCAGCAGAAACCCCACAAGCCAGAAGGGAGTGGTATGATATATTTAAAGTGATGAAAGGGAAGAACCTACAACCAAGATTACTCTACCTGGCAAGGATCTCATTCAGATTCAATGGAGAAATTAAAAGATTTACAGACAAGCAAAAGCTAAGAGAATTCAGCACCACCAAACCAGCTTTACGACAAATGCTAAAGGAACTTCTCTAAGTGGGAAACATAAGAGAAGAAGAGGACCCACAAAAACAAACCCAAAACAATTAAGAAAATGGTCATAGGAACATACATATCGATAATTATCTTAAATGTGAATGGATTAAATGCTCCAACCAAAAGATACAGGCTCACTGAATGGATACAAAAACAAGACCCATATATATGCTGTCTACAAGAGACCCACTTCAGACTTAGGGACACATACAGACTGAAAGTGAGGGGATGGAAAAAGATACTCCATGCAAATGGAAATCAAAAGAAAGCTGGAGTAGCAATTCTCATATCAGATAAAGTAGACTTTAAGATAAAGAATGTTACAACAGACAAGGAAGGACAATACACAATGATCAAGGGATCAGTCCACGAGGAAGATATAACAATTATAAATATATATGCACCCAACATAGGAGCACCTCAATACATAAGGAAAGGGCGGAGGGGAAGATGGCGGAAGAGTAAGACGCGGAGATCACCTTCCTCCCCACAGATACACCAGAAATGCATGTACACGTGGAACAACTCCTACAGAACACCTACTGAATGCTGGCAGAAAACCTCAGACCTCCCAAAAGGCATAAGGAAAATGCTAACAGCTATAAAACAGGAAATCAACAGTAACACAGTAGTAGTAGGGGACTTTAACACCTCACTTACGCCAATGGACAGATCAACCAGACAGAAAATTAATATGGAAACACAAGCTTTAAATGACAAAATAGACCAGATAGATTTAATTGATATTTATAGGACATTCCATCCGAAAACAGCAGATTACATCTTCTTCTCAAGTGCACATGGAATATTCTCCAGGAGAGATCACATCTTCGGTCACAAATCAAGCCTCGGTAAATTAAAGAAAACTGAAATCATATCAAACATTTTTTCTGACCACAACGCTATGAGATTAGAAATCAATGACAGGGAAAACAATGTAAAAAACACTAACACTTGGAGGCTAAACAATGCGTTACTAAATAACCAAGAGATCACTAAAGAAATCAAAGAGGAAATCAAAAAATACCTAGAGACAAATGACAATGAAAACACGACGATCCAAAACCTATGGGATGCAGCAAAAGCAGTTCTAAGAGGGAAGTTTATAGCAATACAATCCTACCTCAAAAAACAAGGAAAATCTCAAATAAACAATCTAACCTTACACCTAAAGGAAGTAGAGAAAGAAGAACAAAGCCCAAAGTTAGTAGAAGGAAAGAAATGATAAAGATCAGAGCAGAAATAAATGAAATAGAAACAAAGAAAATGATAGCAAAGATCGATAAAACTAAAAGTTGGTTCTTTGAGAAGATAAACAAAATTGATAAACCTTTTGCCAGACTCATCAAGAAAAAGAGGGAGAGGCCTCAAATCAATAAAATTAGAAATGAAAAAGGAGAAGTAACAACTGACACTGCAGAAATACAAAGCATCCTAAGAGACTACTACAAACAACTCTATGCCAATAAAATGGACAACCTGGAAGAAATGGACAAATTCTTAGAAAGGTATAACTTTCCAAGACTGAACCAGGAAGAAATAGAAAATATGAACAGACCAATCACAAGTAATGAAATTGAAACTGTGATTAAAAATCTTCCAACAAACAAAAGTCCAGGACCAGACGGCTTCACAGGTGAATTCTATCAAACATTTAGAGAAGAGCTAACACCCATCCTTCTCAAACTCTTCCAAAAAATTAGAGGAAGGAACACTCCCAAACTCATTTGAGGAGGCCACCATCACCCTGATACCAAAACCAGGCAAAGATACTACAAGAAAAGAATATCACTGATGAATAGAGATGCAAAAATCCTCAACAGAATACTAGCAAACTGAATCCAACAACACATTAAAAGGATCATACACCATGATCAAGTGGAATTTATCCCAGGCATGCAAGGATTCTTCAATATGTGCAAATCAATCAATGTGATACACCATATTAACAAATTGAAGAATAAAAACCATATGATCATCTCAATAGATGCAGAAAAAGCTTTTGACAAAGTTCAACACCCATTTATGATAAAAAAAAAAAAATCTCCAGAAAGTAGGTACAGAGGGAACTTACCTCAACATGATAAAGGCCATATACGACAAGCTCACAGCAAACATCATTCTAATGGTGAAAAACTGAAAGCATTTCCTCTAACATCAGGAAGAAGACAAGGATGTCCACTCTCACCACTATTATTCAGCATAGTTTTGGAAGTCCTAGCCATGGCAATAAGAGAAGAATAAGAAATAAAAGGGGACTTCTATGGTGATGCAGTGGTTGAGAATCCACCTACCAATGCAGGGGACACGGGTTCAAGCCCTCATCCAGGAAGATTCCATATGCTTCAGAGCAACAGACCCCATGCACCACAACTAGTAAGCCTGCACTCTAAAGCCCGCATGCCACAACTACTGAAGCCCGCACACTTAGAGCCCATGCTCTGCAACAAGAGAAACCACCACAGTGAGAAGCCAACACCGCAATGAAGAGTAGCCCCTGCTCACCACAACTAGAGAAAGCCCATGCACAGCAATGAAGAACCAATGCAGCCAAAAATAAATAAATAAATAGAAATAAAAGGAATACAAATTGGAAGAGAAGAAGTGAAACTGTCACTGTTTGCAGATGACATGATACTATACTTAGAGAATCCTAAAGATGCCACCAGAAAACTACTAGAGCTAATCAATGAATTTGGTAAAGTTGCAGGATACAAAATTAATGCACAGAAATATCTTGCATTCCTATACGCTAACAATGAAAGATCAGAAAGAGAAATTAAGGACACAGTCACATTCACCATTGCAACAACAACAACAACAAAAATACCTAGGAATAAACCTATCTAAGGAGGTAAAAGACCTGTACTCAGAAGACTGTAAGTCACTGATAAAAGAAATCAAAAATGACACAAACAGATGGAGAGATCTACCATAGTCTTGTATTGGAAGAATCAATATTGTGAAAATGACTATACTACCCAAAGCAATCTACAGATTCAATGCAATCCCTATGAAATTACCAATGGCATTTTTTACAGAACTAGAACAAAAAAATCTTAAAATATGTATGGAGACACAAAAGACCCTGAATAGTCAAAGCAATCTTGAGAGAAATAAATGGAGCTGGAGGAATCAGACTCCCTGACTTCAGACTATACTACAAAGCTACAGTAATCAAGACAATATGGTACTGACTGGCACAAAAACAGAAATACAGTTCAATGGAACAGGATAGAAAGCCCAGAAATAAACCCACACACCCATGGTTAACTAATCTATGACAAAGGAAGCAAAGATATACAATGGAGAAAAGACAGCCTCTCAATAAGTGGTGCTGGGAAAACTGTACAGCTACATGTAGAAGAATGAATTTAGAACAATCCTTAACACCATACACAAACATAAACTCAAAATGGATTCAAGACCTAAATGTAAGGCCAGACACTATAAAACTCTTAGAGGAAAACATAGGCAGAACACTCTTTGACGTAAATCACAGCAAGATCTTTTTTGACCCACCTCCTAGAGTAATGGAAATAAAAACAAAAATAAACAAATGGGACCTAATGAAATTTAAAAGCTTTTGCAAAGCAAAGGAAACTACAAACAAGACAAAAAGACAACCCTCAGAATTGGAAAAAATATTTGCAAACGAATCAACGGGCAAAGGATTAATCTCCAAAATATATAAACAGCTCATGCAGCTTAATATTAAAAAAACAAACAGCTCAATCCAAAAATGGGCAGAAGACCTAAGTAGACATTTCTCCAAAGAAGACATACAGTTGGCCAAGAAGCACATGAAAAGCTGCTCAACATCACCAATTATTAGAGAAATGCAAATCAAAACTACAATGAGGTATCACTTCACACTTGTTAGAATGGGCATCATCAGAAAATCTACAAACAACAAATGCTGGAGAGGGTGGGGAGAAAAGGGAACCCTCTTGCACTGTTGGTGGGAATGTAAATTGATACAGCCACTATGGAGAACAGTATGGAGGTTCCTTAAAAAAACTAAAAATAGAATTACCATATAATCCAGCAATCCCACTACTGGGCATATACCCAGAGAAAACCATAATTCATAAAACACATGCACCCTAATGTTCATTGCAGCACTATTTACTGTAGCCAAATCATGGAAGCAACCTAAATGCCCATCAACAGACAATTGGATTAAGAAGATGTGGTACAGGGCTTCCCTGGTGGCGCAGTGGTTGAGAGTCCGCCTGCCGATGCAGGGGACGCGGGTTCGTGCCCCGGTCCGGGAAGATCCCACATGTCGCGGAGCGGCTGGGCCCCTGCGCCATGGCCGCTGAGCCTGCGCGTCCGGAGCCTGTGCTCCGCAACGGGAGAGGCCACAACAGTGAGAGGCCTTGCGTACCGCAAAAAAAAAAAAAAAAAAGAAGAAGATATGGTACATACATACAATGGAATATTACTCAGTCAAAGAAAGGAACGAAACTGGGTCGTTTGTAGACACGTGGGTGGATCTAGAGACTGTCATACAGAGTGAAGTAAGTCAGAAAGAGAAAAACAAATATTGGGTATTAATGCATGTATGTGGAATCTAGAAAAATGGTACAGATGAACCCGTTTGCAGGGCAGAAACTGAGACACAGATGTAGAGAACAAACATATGGACACCAAGGGGGGAAAGCAGTGGGGGGTCGTGGTGGTGTGATGAATTGGGGGATTGGGATTGACATATATACACTAATATGTATAAAATGGATAACTAATAAGGACCTGCTGTATAAAAATAAAATAAAATTAAATTCAAAAAAAAGAGAAAGAATTAACCAAAAGACAGTCAATGGGAGTGGTATATATTTAAGAGGTAAAAAGCATGACAGTCACGCTTGGAGAGGTCATGAACGGAAGCCAGGACATCATCATGGGGTATCACCCCCAGAACCTGGGTTACCCTCTGGGTACAACGTTACCCAGCTCCAGACCTCCTGGGGCTGCATGGTCCCTGCTCCTGCCGTTGGCCGTCCCATCCTTGGCCTCCAGGTTCCTCCTGACCCTGATGCTCCCAGGATGCTGCTCCACCAGCATTTCTGGTGTTGGGGGATCCTCAAAGCACCTGTGCGGGACAGAGCCTGGATTACCATCCCTGTCTGCAGATGGAGAGACTGAGATACAGGGAGAAGGAAATAGACCTCTAAAGGGGAAGGATCAGGATGGAATCTTGCTTTTTGGCTCGTGGCTTAGCACCCTTTGCCGCACTCTGCTGTGGCTCAGAGACACCTGCAAAAGATGAACTTCACACATTGAGTTACCCCCACCTTGGCCCGCAGACCCCACCAGCCAACCAAGCAGAGCAGAACCTGGTTGAGACCTCCCGTGGCCTCTCAGCATGGCCTTCGGGGAGCTCTCAGGGGACAGTGGCAGCATCAGAAGTCCCGAGGAGGGTGCCTGCCAGCTCCATGGTGTAGGTCATGTCATGGACGCCCATCCGTTTGCTCATCGGGGCTCAGCTCCCTGCTTCTGGGGTCAGAGAGGGCCCTGACCACCTGCACCTGCATGGCTCCAAGCTCAGCTCCTTTGTGGTTGGTGCACAGTCTGCTGCTCGTGGAGCTGCAACAGGAAAGCCAGCAGGAGAAGGGGGAGGTCCCGTGTGTGCACCAGGCCCTCACCCTGGGGTGGGGGGCACACAAGCTGCCTCTGCCGGCGTGCAGACCCCTCCAAAGACAGGCTACGCCTGCCCCTGGGAGCCCAGAGTCCAGTGGGGGACACACAGGGGACACATGGGGGACACATACTGCATAAGCACAGTGGCTGTTGTGCGCTGTGGCGGGAGGGCGGGGCACTGTGTGGGGGGACAAGCAGGTGCCTCAGCCAATTGTTGGGGGTGAGGGAGGTTCCAGAAGGAGCAACAGCCAACCTGAGATCTGAGGGCCGGGGACAGCTGCCCACAGAAGAAGGAGCAGAGCCAGGAGAGTGTTGGCTCAGATGTGGGCACAGGAGCCAGGGCCGTGTTGGGGGAAGTGAGGCTGGGAGCAGGGCCAAGCGGGGGCGGTTGGGGAGGAGGCCGCCCCCACCAGGGGCACGGGAAGGGGTGGGAGAGCAGGGAGGGCCTATCTCGTGTTCAGAAAAATCATCGGGGCACAGTGAGGGGCACGGATTGGAGGGCAGGACAGGGCTTCAGGCCAGCAAGGACACCGCTGGGGCAGTGCAGGCAAGATGGGCCAGCTCAGAGGCGAGTGAGCAGTTCGAGGGAAATTTAGGAGGCGGGCTCGACAGCCGTGGATGGGGGGCATGGAGGGGGAGAAGCACAGGCTCCCACACACCTGGCCACAGCAATGGTGGAAAGGATACCCCAGAGACAGGGTCTGCAGAGTCTGAGCCCCAGGCCCTGACCCCACGGGTGCATCTCAGCCCACTCAGCACAAGCGTGGTGGTTGTGAACGTGGGCCCCGGCGACTGGCTGCAGGGCCTCCATCCTATGGCCAGCACGAGTCACCTACAATCCCTGTGACTCAGTTTGACCGTTTGTACAGTGAGGACCAGTCCTTCCCTCCTCAGGATGCTGTATCATGTGAGGACACATAACAGCTCTGGACCAGCCCTGGGACCTGAGAAGCTCCCCTTGTCTTGGCTCATTTAGAATGTTGGAAGCAGGCATGCTCCCCTTCCTGCCCCCTAAGAAAGATCACCGCGGAACTGGACCCTCGGCCAGTGAGTCCCTTGATTGCAGCTGTAGGATCTGAACGTAGGAGCCAGTGTGATTTGGCTCCTGTCTCCTCCCTCGTACCCAGGGCTGCCATCTGAGAGCTCTTGCTGGCACTCCTGACCCTGCCTTAACCAAGCTCAGCCAAGACTGCAAGGAGACGTGCATCCAAGGAGGAGGCAGTCCTTGAGCAGAATCCTAAGGAGGCCGAGGCTCCTGGCGGAGGAGGTGTTGAGGTGCAGCGGCCCCCATGGTGGTGGGGATGGCAGGCAGCGCAGGGAGAGGCCCAGGGGAGTGCCAAGCACCGGGGAAGCATCTGAGTTCAGGTGGGCTCAGGGTCTGTGCAGGGAGGGTGGAGGGTGGGCAGTGCCCAACGGTGGGCCTCAGAGGCCAGGGTCCAGGGAGCCACACAGCACCACTGAGCAGGGCATGGAGTGAGCAGCCCTGCACTCGGGGAAGCTCTGGGGGCAGGGAGGCCACGGGGCTATTTCCCTGTCACAGCGCGAGGAGACCAGGGCCCACAGTGGGCGGTGGCAGAAGGGGACAGGAGATCAAGTGTGAGGAACGGGCAGAAGGAGAATGGCCAAGGCCTTGCAGCGGACGGAGCTGTGAGTGGCAGCTCAGGGCCCAAGAGGCTCGAAGCTCAGGGCCCTGGGAGCTGGGAGCGGGCTGTAGGCTGCGGATCCATGGACACCCGGCTGGAGGGAAGAACGAGGCTGGCAACGGCCCTTGGTTCCACTATCAGGACCTTCTGGAAATGCACTGGCCAGCTGCACACGGGGTTGTGCTGGTCTCTGAAATCCTTTGACATCCCCAGAAAAAGCACTTTGTAATCACAAGGTGGTTTTGTCAGTGTTTTCAGTTTTGAGTTCACCAGTCTATGAAGTTCTTCTAGAAGTCCAGGACAAGTGGCACGTCGTGGGCGCCCACCAAGGTCCTCTCGAATAAGCGGCACCGATGACTTTCCTCACACTCATGTCGCAGGGGGGCTTATCAGTACGTGCAGAACTTTCCTGCCTGCTCCTTGTTTTACTCCTTGATGTCCACTGTTGTCCTATGGCCCCCAACCCGCCAGCGGCCATCTGCGCATTGCGTTAGCCAGTGTCATGCTCCTCTGGCCTATTAATCAGTCTTAAATGCAGGACTTAACACCACACCCAGCCGTTTATCTGTGAGGCCCGGGCTTCGGGCTCCCCCGTTTCCCCCTTGGCCGTTGAGGAAATCGTTAACACGCACCAGCACGCGGCCCAGCTCAGTCCTCTGCTCTGCACGTTAGTCAGACATCCCGGGCCCAGTGTCTGCTTCCCCGGCGCCCACCTTCCCACTGCAGACATGGAGGGACGCACTCACACACCTGAGGCTTCGAAGACACGTCTTTCCTGGTCATCAGCAACTGTCTGGCAGCGCGGCCCAGTGCCCTCTTCCATCCCCACTCACGTCCGTGCCTTGGAAGACATCTCTGAGGCCCATCCAAAGAGCTGGCAGCCGTGTCTGCACGAGCAATTAGCCCATTGACCGGTGCGCACCCACTGAATGTCCCCAGAGGGGTCTCCGTTTGGTCCTGTCCCCAATTTCAGATGATAATCGGAAGCCCCAGGAGAATAAGTGGCTGGGCAAGTGTCACAGCTCTCAGCCGGTCTCCCGACCCCAGATGCAGGTGTTTTCACAGCAGCCTCCCTGGGCGTGGGCTGTGGCTTGTCCCCTCCTGGGCAGTAGGTGGGGCCTCTAAGCTTTCCCGTAGGGCTCAGCCCCAGGCTCCATCTGTTTCTACTCCAGCTGCGTCTCCCCAGTAAGAACTGCGCAGCTCAGCCTTGACCACCCCTCAGATCACGAGAGATCATGCCAGCTTGCCCTTTTAAGTCACTATGTTTCCGGGTGGCTTGTGACACAGGAATAGATGCCCGAAGCAACCTGAGGGCTGTGCCAGCAATTGTAGCCATGTCGTGAGGATCCTGGGTGCCTCGTGTAGGTGAGGCCCGGCTGAGCCGGAACTATTTCTGGCCTGGCTCTGCCACCAGCCAGCTGCGTGACCCGGAATGAGTCACTTTTCCCAAGTCCCAGTGCCCTCATCTGTCCGGTGGGAATTTCCACTCCTTCTGTATTGTTTCTGCCTGACTATGGTCATTTGTTTATATCAGCTGATAGAACCCAGGTTAGTGACATAATTCTGAGGTTGGCTAATTTTGCTCTGTCCTGTGGCCTCATCTGTATTCTCAGCCCAGCTGTGATTGTGGGTTTCTGGATTTCCTCCTTTCCGGGCTCCTGGTACCAGCATCTGGTACAAAAGGTGCTCAGATCTTGTGATGGTCAAAGATTCCCTTCCTTTTGCTTCCAGTTACTCAAGAAGGATGCTCTTCTGGTTGGGCAGAACTCTCATTTCAGTCCCCTTCGCTGGAGAGGCAGCAGCAAGAGAGAGAGAGAGAGACGTCCATGGCAGAGGGTCCAGAGACAGAGGTCTCTTCCTGGCTCTGTCCTCAGTCCTCAGAGGAACTTGATCTATAAAGTGAGGGGCTGCAGGGAGCCTGAGGACCTGAGATGCTCCACACACCCATTAGTTCATCCACTCAGCAAATATTTATCAAGCACTGACTGCCTTTGTGCCAAGTCCTCTGCTGGAAGCTGAGGATTCAGTGGTGGGAAAGAAAGACGCCATCCCCACCCACCTGGAGCCTTACAGTCTAGAGGAAGACCAGCATTAAATAACTTCTTACACATGTAATCAGTCTACAAAGCGGGGGGTGGGGGGGTGAAGGAGCTAAGGGAGCAATAAGAGATTGTCCTGACCCAGTAGGAAGGGTGCTGATCTAAGAACACAAGGTGATCTATAGAATGGGCAAGTCTGGGCCCATTCTACAGAATAGGGTAGGAAAGGCAATCCAGGGGAAAGAAGCGGCATACACAAAGGTCCTGAGGTCTGGAGTGACTGGAGAACAAGAGAAAGAGAGACGCAGGTGAGGTAGACAGGAAGAGTCACACCAGTTAGGATCTGGTGTGGCCAAGCAGCCTATTTGGGATTTTATTCCAAGACCAACTTGAAACCCTGGAGGTTATTACCAGACGAGGTTAGATAAACACATTATCCTAGACAAGGTGTGGACTGGATTAAGAGGGGGTAAGAGTCTAGAGCAGTTCAGAGGCCTTGGCAAAGGTCCAGAAGAGAGGATCAGCGTGCAGGTAAAAGAAAGAGATGGAGGGACTTCCCTGGTCGTACAGTGGTTAAGAATCTGCCTGCCAATGCAGGGGACAGGGGTTCGATCCCTGGTGCAGGAAGATCCCACATGCCGTGGAGCAACTAAGCCCAAGCGCCACAACTACTGAGCCTGTGCCCTAGCACCCACGAACCACAGCTACTGAGCCCGCCTGCCACAACTACTGAAGCCCGCGTGCCTAGAACCCGTGCTCTGCAACAAGAGAAGCCACTGCAATGAGAAGGATGTGCACTGCAAAGTACAGTAGCCCCCACTCACTGCAACTAAAAAGAAAGCCCACGTGCAGCAATGAAGACCCAACGCAGCCAAAAATAAATAAATAAATAATTTGTATTTTAAAAAAAAGAAAGAAAGAGATGGAGCAGTGAGACCGGAGCTTTCAGCTCGGCCGTCCACCTGCTCACCATATAGTTTTGAGCAGATCTCACTCGTTATGGTCCCTTTCTTGGTAGCACGGCAATAACCACCGTACCACTGAGCTCACTGGGGCGCTGGCTTAAGGCAGACAGAGTGAGGAGGCTGTCAAGGTTCGCCCTGACAAGGATAGACCGTGATGGACCAGAGAGAGGGATGAAGGGGGCAGTGGCAGGGAATGTGCCCAGGCTTCGGTTGGGTTAGCTAGGCGGCGGTACCAACAGTCTCCGAGATGCAGACTAGAGGGGTTGGGACTTGAGCTCAGTTACAGGCGTGTCGAGTCCACACCACTTGTGAGGCCCCCAGGCGGGGATGAAGTTTTGACCAGCCCCGGGCAGGAACCCCTGATGATGGATGGAGAGGGTGGTCACTGCTGTGCTGGCAGCATCCCCTGCACAGGAACCTGCACTTCCCATGAACGCAACACCTGCTATGCTCCTGGAAGATTCATCAGCTGCCGAAAGCAGGACACACGTTCACAGAAGACTATAACGTTGGTGTGCTCACACATGGGAAGTCTCAGCGGAATTCTGCTTCCCCTGAGAGACTTGAGAACCGTGGACCTCTCTGCCGACTAACGCACAGCAGGGAAAATAGCTCTTTCCTCTTTCATCCATCAGATGAGGTGCTGTAACCAGAGTCTGTGGGGCTCACAGAGATGACCTGGTTACATGAGAGCTCAGAGCTCTGCCCGACCTTCCTCCTCCAGGTCTACCTGCAGGAGGTGGTGCCATCCGGCCCGCTTTCCACCTAGTTCAGGAGGACACCTGCTCTGTTGTCCATTTCAATGAAGCTTTTCCAAATGGAGTGCTGAGCTGGAAACAGGGAGACCCGGGCCCCACCCCAAGTCCCCCTGGAACCCACTGCTTGGCCTTGGACCCCCCCAGTCTCTGAATCTTAGATCCACGGAGTGGGGGGGTGGGGTGGGGGGTGGGGGTGGGGGTCGATGGCTGTGGATTCAACGGAAAGTGAAGGGAGGTCCAGGAGGAGGGTTGGAAGGTGGTGCCTTATGCAATCTTTGATGTCACACAGAGTTATGAACTTTTATGTGTCTCTAATTCTTTTGTATTTTTAAAATAACCTTTTAATTAAAGAATAACATATATACAAAAAGGCAGACAAGTTATAGGAGTGCCCTTTACTGGATCACAGAGCAAACACAGCCATGTTACTGGCACACAGAACAAAAAGCAGACAGACACAGCAGGGACCCAGGAGCCCCGCTGTGCCTCTCGTAGCCCCCCACCCAGGGTGACAACATAATCCTGACCTCTGACCCCACAGCTGGATTTTCATATATATGTGTATACGTGTATATTTAATATTTGTATTTAACGTACTATAAAATTCACCCTTTGGAGCATAAAAGGCCATGTGTTTTGACATGTGCAGAGAGTCAGGTACCCCTGTGAGTCAAGGTAGAACAGTTGCATCACTCCAAAAATTTCCTCCCCTACCGCCAACTGCCGCTAACCACTAAATTGTTCTCTGCCCTATAGTTTTGCCATTTCTAGAATGTGGAATAGAGAGAATCGCACAGTGTGTAGCCTTCTGGGTCTGGCTTCTTTCCCTCAGCATAATGCGTTTGAGATGCACCCATGTTGTCACGTGAGTCAATATTTCATTCCTTTTATTGCTGAGCTGTTTCCGTTGTTTAGACGGACCATAGCTTGTACATCCCCTCACCAGCTGAAGGATGTTTCGGTTGTATCTAGTTCTTGGCTGTCATGATTAAAAGCTGCTATGTCCATTCACATACAGGGTTTTGTGTGCTCATCAGTTCACCTGTCTCTTGGGTGAATATCTTGGAGTGAGACAGCAGGATCACAGGGCAAGTGTATATTTCACTTCGCGAAAAGTTGCCACTGTTTTCCGAAGTGGCCGTGCCATTTGCATTCCCACCAGCAGCATACGAGTGTTCGGTTGCTTCACATCCTTGCCCACACTTTAGATGGTTGGTCTTTTTAATTTTTGCCGTTCTAGTGCAGGGACCCAGGCAGAGATTATAGTGGGGGCGGGCTGTCCACATGCACGCGCTCAAGGCCCTCAGGGTGTAAGACAGACCTTGGCAGGCAGGGCCAGAGGCAGATCTGGCCTGCCAGGTCATGAAGAAGGCATATTTGTCCAGGGGAGATGCAGGTGTGGGGACAGGACATATTCTATTTAGTAGTTAATTCACTTGATTTAATGAACTGTGGTTTGAGGGCTTCTGTTGAACACTTGCCCTAGTTCCCCAAAACAATGGGGACAGGCCTGATTTTTATTTCAGGGAGAGGTTAATGCAGACGTGGTTGGTTTAGGGAAGACAGAAATCTAGGAAAGAGGAAGAGAACGTTCCAAGGCTGCTTTGGCTTCGTTCCGCTTATTCTGAAATGTTTAGAAACTTCCCGTCCCGCTTCCCACCCCCACCCCGGGGGGATCCATCATCCCAAGTCACTTCCTGTTGGTGACCCTTTCTTCTCCAGCCCATCCAGGGGCGCTTGGGGGACACACAGAGCAGACTCTCACCCCTGCTTTCTAGAAAGCCCATCCTTGCCCCAGGGACTTTAAACACTCTTGGAACCAGAGTGAATAAAAATTTAGCATTCACAAACGTGAAATTTGGCCGCAAGACTCTGTGCTCCAATCCCATTGTTCTGGGTCTCATCACCATGAGGAGATAAAGCAAGAAGACAGGAGCCTTCCCCCCAGCTCCAAGCTCCTTAGCTTGAACTTGACTGGGATTGGCTGATAAGACCGTAAATGTAATGTCCCCCACAATACACACGGCCCAGCATGACCTGATATGTTCTAGAAGTCCCTGTAGGCAGTGCAGGTGACCTCATATATTTAAAAGAAGATAGTCCTGCAGAAAGGAAGAAATGGCAGGTGTTGCTTACTTAGATTTTGAACAGTGATTCCTTTCACAGTTCTCGAGCTGTCCTCCAAATCACCCCTGCTATCACCGAGAAACCGACACTTTCAGTAAATCTTCAACAAAAACGGCAGGGACTACAAAACAAGGGGTCTAATTTTCAGTTACCTCTGACTGCCAAGTGACACTTGAGCAGGGCTTATCTGCAGGGGGTGAGGCCAGGAGTGGGTCCTGCTCTCAGGCCGGGGCTCCCCTTCCTGAGAGGTCCCACTGGATGAAAGGGGCTGGGGAAAATGCCACTTGACAAGAACGGGCTGTTTTGGAGTCACCCACAGCATTTCACTTGTGCTTCCGATTTTCAACTCCAATGATAAGGCAAAGTAACACAAGTCAGGAAGACGGCTTGCTCTTCCAAATGCCGCCATATGGGGTAACTCCAGAGCTGCCCACACACCTGCTGTTTCATCTTATTCCATGCCACTCAAGTCATTTTCTTTATGAAAAGAATGAAAAAAAAAATACACAGGAAAAAAGAACACCTTGAGAAGTTCAGAGAAATAGAGACCTGAAAGGTCTTGTCTTTAAGCCTAAAGCCATCAGAAGAAAAGAAATTATAACAACTAGAGCAGAAAGCAGTAAAATTAAAAACAGAAAAATCAATAGAGAAAAATCCACAGAACCCAAAATCTGATTCTTTGAAAAGACCAATAAATTTGATAACCCTCTAGCCAGGCTAACCAAGAAAAAAGAGACACAAATTAGTAATATTAGAAATGAAAGAAGGATCATCTCTCTGATCTCATGCACGTTAAAAGGATAATAAAGGAATATTATGGACAACTCTGTGCTCACAAACTTGATACCTGGGATGAAGTGGATCACTTACCTGAAAGACACAAACTACCAAAACTGACAAGATATAGATAATCTGATAACATCTATAACTATTTTTTAAAAGAATCAATCAATAATAATCTTCCAAAAAACACCACCAGACCCAGATGGTTTCACTGGTGAATTCTAAATATTTAAGGAAAAAATATTGTCAATTCTCTACAAAATCTTACAGAAAATAGAAGCAGAGGGAACACTTCCTAATTCAGCCTATGAGGTCAATATTACCCTCACCCCAAAGCAGATAAAGGATTACAAGAAAAGAAAACAACTACAGAGCAATATCTCTTGCGCATAGATACAAAAATCTTTAACCAAATATTGGCAAATCAAACCCAACAATGTGTAAAAAGAATTACACACCACAGCCAAGTGGGATTTACTCCTTGTGTACAAACTGGTTCCATATTCAAAAATCAACTCATGTCATATACCACATCAATAGGCAAAAGAAGAATGATCATAATGTCACATCAATTAATTAAGAAAAAAAACTTTAGGCAAAATCAACATCCATGTGTGTAAAAGCTCTTAGTAGACTAGAAATGTAAGGGAATGTCCTCAACTTGATAAAGAACATCTACAAAAACCCAACATCTAATACAATACTGTATTAATGATGAGAAAGTGGGGGCTTTACCCCAAGACTGGGAACAAAGCAAGGGTGTCCCCTCTCACCACTCCTAGTCAACATTGTATTGGAAGTCCTAGATAGTGCAGTAAGACAATAAATAGAAATAAAAAGTATACAGATTGAGAAGGAAGAAATAAAATTTTATCCACAGATGACATGATTACCTATGTCAAGTATCCCCAAATATCAACAAAAACAACCTTCTGGAAGTGATTATACGGAGGTCACAGGATACAAGGTTAATATATAAAAGTCAATTGTTTTCCTATATACCAGCAGTGAACAAGTGGAATTTGAAAGTAATGTAATGTAAATTACCACATACATTTTTGCATAAAAATGAAATACTTAAGTATCAATGTAACAAAACATGTATAAGATCTATATGGGGGAAACTACAAAACTTTGATAAAAAAAATCAAAGAAGATCCAAATAAATGGAGAGATACTCCATGTTCATGAATTGGAAGACTCAATATTATTAAAACATCAATTCTTATCAACTTGACCTATAGATTCAATGCAATCCCAATCAAATTCCCAGCAAGTTATTTTGTGGATATTAGCAAACTGATTCTAAAGTTTATACAAAAGTCCCAGAATAGCCAACACAATACTGAAGAAGAGGAACAAAGTTGGAGGACTGACATTACCTGTCCTCAAGATTTACTATGAAAGCTACAGTAAACAAAACAGTGTGGTGCTGTTAAAAGAATATACAAATAGATCAGTGGAATAGAATAGAGAGCCCAGAAATAGACCCACACAAATATAGTCAACTGATCCTTGACAAAGAAGTGAAGGCAATTCAATGGAGAAAGCATATTATTTTCAACAAATAGTTCTGGAACAACTGGATACCTATATGACCAAAATATATATAGATACAGATATGTATACATATGCATGCATACACACACACACACACACACACACACACACACATGCATATATATATGCAGAGAGAGAAAAAGACAGACCTAACACATTTCACAAAAATTAACTCAAAATGGATCAAAGAGGTATATGTAAAGTGCAAAGCTACAAAATCTTTAGAATGTTACATAGGAGAATAACCTAGGTGATCTAGGGTTTGGTGATAAGTTTTTTATATATACCACCAAAATTGAGAAATCGATGTTAGGCTTTATTCACAATTCATAATTGTTAGGCTTTATTCACAATTCATAATTGAGAAATCAATGTTAGGCTTTATTAAAATTTAGAGACTTCTGCTTTGCCAAAGATACTGTTAATAGAATGAAAAGGTAAACAACAGACTGGGAGAAAAATATTTGCAAAACACATATCTGATGAAGGACTTGTATCCATAATATACAAGAATGCTTAAAACTCAAAAATAAGAAAACAAACAACTCAGTTTGAAAGAAGACAAAAATATCTGAACAGACCCCTCATGAAATAAGATGTACAAATGGAAAATCAGCATATAAAAAGATGTTCACATCATCTGTCATTAGGGAATTTTAAATTAAAATGACAATGAGGTACTATGACGTACCTGTTAGAATGGCTAAAATCCGAAAATCTGACAATTCCAAATGCTGATCAGAATACAGAGCAACAGGAACTTACTTTCCTTATTGGTGAGAATGCAAAAGGGTACAGCCACCTTGGAAGACAGTTTGGTAGTTTCTCACAAAGCTAAACATAGACTTACCATATGATCCAACAATTGTGCTCCTTGGTATTTACACAGTTGAACTGAAAACTTATGTCCACACAAAAACTAAATACAAATGTTTATAGAAACTTTATTTATAATTGCCAAAAACTGGAATCAACCAGGCTGTTCTTCAATAAGTAAATGGATAAACAAACTACCATATGACCCAGCAATCCCACTACTGGGCATATACCCTGAGAAAACCATAATTCAAAAAGAGTCATGTACCACAATGTTCACTGCAGCACTATTTACAATAGCCAGGACATGGAAACAACCTAAGTGTCTCTCGACAGGTGAATGGGTAAAGAAGATGTGGTACATATATACAATGGAATATTACTCAGCCATAAAAAGAAATGAAACTGAGTTATTTGCAGTGAGGTAGATGGACCTAGAGTCTGTCATACAGAGTGAAGTAAGTCAGAAAGAGAAAAACAAATACTGTATGCTAACACATACATATGGAATCTAAAAAAAAAAAAAATAGTTCTGAGGACTCTAGGGGCAGGACAGGAATAAAGATGCAGACGCAGAGAATGGGCTTGAGGACATGGGGAGGAGGAAGGGTAAGCTGGGACGAAGTGAGAGAGTGGCATGGACATATATACACTACCAAATGTAAAACAGATAGCTAGTGGGAAGCAGCCGCGTAGCGCAGGGAGATCAGCTCGGTGCTCTGTGACCACCTAGAGGGGTGGGATATGGAGTGTGGGAGGGAGACGCAAGAGGGAGGGGATATGGGGATATATGTATATGTATAGCAGATTCACTTTGTTATACAGCAGCAACTAACACAACAATGTAAAGCAATTATACCTTTTTTTTTTAACATCTTTGTTGGAGTATAATTGCTTTACAATGGTGTGTTAGTTGCAGCTTTATAATAAAGTGAATCAGTTATACATATACATATAACTCTTCCCTCTTGCGTCTCCCTACCTTAATAAAGATGTTTAAAAGAAAAAACTGGTACATCCATACAATGGGATATTATTATTCAGCAATAAAAAGAATGAGCTATCAAGACATGAAAAGACAGGGAGGAACTTTAAATGGATATTACTAGATCAAAGAAGCCAGTCTGGAAAGCCTGCATACTGTATGATTCCAACTACATAACATTCCAGAAAAGGCAAAACCACGTGACAGTATAAAGATCAGTGGTGGCCAGGAGTTTGGAATGAGGCAGGAAAGGATGAGCAGGTGAAAGGCAGGGGACTTTTAGGGCAGTGCAACTGTTCTGCATGATACTGTAATGTCAGATACATGACATTATGCATTTGTCAAAATCTATAAAACTTTACAACACAGGGTGAACTGTATTGTATGCTAACTTAAAAAAAAAATTGTTTAGGAACTGGCCGAATCCCAGGGAAAAAATGCAGACTTTGATAAGAGAATGGAAATATATTACAAATATATGAAACAACCTCACTGAAGGGGTGGTGGGAACGTGCTGACTTAAGGTTGGAAATAAATGGAGTCTGTAAGACTAAACCAAAAGGAACTGTGTATAAGTACCGTATCCCCATGAGGATATGGTTAACAGTTTTGATACTCTTTACTCAATCTGCTGGAATTGAAAGACGGAGTAAAGAGACGGTGGATGGTGGGAGCCACGTTCTCACTGTTGGTGGTGAAACTTATAGCTCAGCAAGGAGAGGAGGGTAGAATGACCCGTGAGGTACTGGATCACAGTTAGAGAATCAGTAGAACTCATGTTTAACCTAATGTACATACAGATGTATGTATGTACACAGCGAAATATTTGTACACATGTATATATACCTGGGTTTGTATATACACATATATTTCCTTGCTCTGCCAATTAAGAGGGCCTAAAAGACAAGACTCCTTCATGCAAAAAATACACCCAGCACCCAGACCTTGGTTTCTAATACCATTCTTCAATGAAAGGGACCAGGACACCTTAGAGAAATGGCTGATTCTAGGACTGGGGCAAGAAATATACAAGATAAGCCTGGAGAAGAAAGTAAGAAAGAGAAAGAGAGGAAAAAAGAAAGAAAGCAGGAAAGAAAAGGGGGGCGTCTAAAGGAGTTGAAACTTTAGGTCCACACAAAAACCTGCACACAGATGTTTATAAAAATCTTATTCATAATTGCCCAAACTTGGAAAGAACCAAGATGTCCTTCAGTAGGTGGATGGATAAATAAACTGTGGTACATCGAGACAGTGGAATATTATCCAGCACTAAAAAGAAATGAACCTTCAAGCCATGAAAAGACATAAAGAAACTTTAAATGCATATTACTAAGTGAAAGAAGCCAATCTGAAAAAGGCTTCTTTTCATATATGCTGTATGATTCCAACTATATGACATTCTGGAAAAGGACAAACTACAGAGACAGTAAAAAGATCAGGGGTTGTTAGGGGCTGTGGGGATGAAGGGATGACTAGGCAGAACACAGAGGATTCTTAGGGCAATGAAACTACTTGTTATGATAGTACAATGCTAGATGCATGTCATTATACATTTGTCCAAACCTATACAATGTACAACACAAAAAGTGAACAGGAGGGTAAACCATAAACCCTGGGTGGGTGATGGTGATGTGTCAGTGTAGGTTCATCAGTTATAACAAATGTACCCTCTGGCAGGAGATGTTGCTAACAGGGAGGGTCTGCCTGCCTGTGAGGGGAAAGCACGGGGTATGTGGGAAGTCTCTGTGCTTTCCTCTCACCATTGCTGTGAACTTAAAACAGTTCTAAAAAAAATAAAAGTTTTAAAACTGTCCTAAAAATAAAAATAAAATTTTAAAAGTTAATAAACTAAAAATTAAAATTTGAAAAGGAAGGAAGGGAGGGAGGGAGGGAGGGTACATTGATGCGGGTATGTATGACAAAGGGGCATATGAGTCAAATGAAATAGCCCCAGTGGCCAAAGCAGGAACACTTTGAACAACAAAAAAAGCGCTATTGAATTAAAACGCAAAGTATAAAATAAATATCCATGATCCACATTGATATAAATGATTGATAAAATTAATAAAAAGGTAAGAAGAGATAAATGTACAGCATGGCAACTATAGTTAATAATACTGTATTGTACATTTGAAAGTTGCTGAGAGTAAACCTTAAAAGTTCTCATCCCAAGAAAAAAAAAATTCTGTAACTACGTATGATGACAGATGTTAACTAGACTTCCTGTGGTGATTATTTCCCAATATATACAAATAGCGAATCATTGCGTTGTATACCTGAAACAAACATGATGCCACCAGTGCAGAAGAATTCCAAATAAAGCTTGCCGATACCCCGCCCTAAAGGAGGGGGGAGCATAACTCCTCCCTGGTACTGAAGGGGTCAGTGTGGGAAGGAGAGAAAGGGGAGAAACTTCACGGCGGAAAAACCGGATAGATGCCGCTTCAGCCAGGAGGTCAAGGTCAACACCAGGGGTCATAAATCATGTTGGTAATACGTAGTCTTGAGGAAAATAGCACTTTACCTCCTCCAAACCATAACTTAAGTCTAATCATGAGAAAAACACCAGATGGATTTCTCTGGAGGGGCGCTTGCGATACACCTGTCCAGTTCTCCTCAAGATTTTGTCAGGATCATCAAAGACGAGGCGGGTCAGAAGCTGTCCCAGCCAAGAGCAGCCTAAGGAGACATGATGAATAAATGCAATGTGATCTGAGAACAGAAAAAGAGTGCTAGGTAAAAACTAAGGAAATCTGAATAGGGGATATGGGCTTCTGTTAATAATGGTGTATCACAATTGTACAAAACGTAGCAATTTACTGGTGTTAATCACTAATAAGCTCGGGAAGCTGTGAAGGTGGAGTGTAGAGAACTCTATGTACTATGAGTTCAACTTTTCTATAAACCCAAAACTGTTCTAAAAAATAATGTTGGGGCTTCCCTGGTGGCACAGTGGTTAAGAATCTGCCTGCCAACGCAGGGGACAAGGGTGAGAGCCCTGGTCCGGGAGGATCCCACATGCCGTGGAGCAGCTGGGCCCGTGCGCCGCAACTGCTGAGCCTGCGCGTCCGGAGCCTGTGCTCCGCAACGAGGGACTGCAATGGGAGGCCCACGCACCGCAGCAAAGAGTGACCCCCGCTCGCCTCGACCAGAGAGAGCCCGAGCACAGCAACGAAGACCCAATGCAGCCAAAAATAAATAAATTTATTTATTTATATTAAAAAAATAATAATAATGTCTATTAGGGTTTTAAGTTTAAGAAAGAGAAGAAAAAGACAAACTTTACCAGGAAGTTGTAGATTGCTGAGGAAACGCTGGGCTGTTTTCGGGCTCAGAAGGGGCGTTGAGTTGATTTGATTCAGCCCCACACACTTACCACGAACTTACCTCAACTGGGAGCTGCTTTCCTGCCCCAGCTATAAGGAAAAGTCTAGATACCTCCCTGCATTTCTCCAAAAGCACCGTGACCTTGGCCTATGGCACTCATGCTAAGAGTTCTGCCGATCTCCTTTCTTTGACTTTCTCAAACTGAGGGCCGTGTCACTATTGTCGATGGGTCAACCCAGTTCATAGCTTGTTCTTGCCTTGCACATATACCTAAACCCTAATTACTGGTCAGGTGGCCTCAGACGGTGCTTCCTAAGGTCCCTGTTGCCACAGTGAGCTCCTGCAGGTCTGTTGTCTCCTTGCTGTTCTACCAAAGAGTTATTTATCAGTTTCTCTGTAAACTCTAAAAACGTTAAAGCATTAACATACTGTAAAGTACACAGACATTTTTGCTAGTGTTCATAAAAATATAGAGGTGTAATTTATATTCAATAAAATGCATAAATCTTAAGTTCATTCATTCATCTCAGTGAATTTTTGCAAATGAATAAACTCCTGGAACTATCACCAAGTTCAAGACACACAGCACTACAGGCATGTGTGTGTGTGTGTGTGTGTGTGTGTGTGTGTGTGTGTAACTTACCAGATGGAGATGAAATACATTTTTCTAATCCCTGCTGTTCTGAGTTGCAGGCACATTTCTGCTCTTTCCAGCTGAGCTTCACCATTTCCAGGACTCCTGTGTTTTGCCTCACTGGAGTCTATTTTAAATGTTTCCTGGCTGCTTTTTATTCAGAAAGAGAAACTACAATAAACTTCTTGAACTGGCATCCTTCAGATAAGGAGGCTGAATCTCATTTTTCTGCTCGTGATCGCCCCATGGCTTATCTTTAAAACAATTCTGTGCTTCTTGCAGAGAGAGCTGAAGCTCTGGGAGTTTGAGTTGAATTCACTGATGAGATGGCAGAAGCCGAGATGAGCGGGCTCCCGGGGACCCTCCTGCCCTCGGCTGAGCGTTGTTAGCTGTGCTGGAACGTAGCTGCCCACACCAGGGTCTTGTGTCCCAGGGGAACGAGTGGTTCTCACTCCAGCTGCGTCACCGTCCCCCCAGGGGGCTTGTCAGTCACAGACCCTGGGCCCAGCCCCAGGGTTTCTGAGTCAGAAGGTCTGGGCTGGGGGGCAAGGTTTTTCATCTTTATCAGGTTCCCAGGTGATGCTGCCTCTGCTGCCTTTGGGGACCACACTCTGAAGCGCCGTGTTCCGGGCCGGGCTGCCTCCTGCCTGTTCAGGACTTCGAGCCAAGAGCTGCAGCACCAAGGGGACCAGGTGTGCTCGACTCCCAGCTCTCAGGAGCGTCCAGTGTTTCTTCATCTGAGTTCTTCATGGAGGAAGGAAGGAACTCTGTCCAAGACTTGAGAGCTGGGCTCTGGGTGTCCTTTCCCTGACCCATGGCTCTGGAAGACGTCCTGGTTAGCAGGGCCTGGGGCTCCTTTACAGAGATGTTCTTGGTATCACAGCTAAGCCACAAGCTTCGGGGGCAGAAAGACGTGGGCAGGAGTCCCAGGTTGGCCACTCACTAGCTGTCAAATGGGGCATTTCTCACAGGGCTTGTGCAGGTTTAAACGACTCAGTGGAGACAGGGTGGAGCTTGCGGTCGGGCACTTTAAACGCACGCGGTCCGGTGAATGTTCCTTGGATGGTGACGTTGGGGGGCAGGCAAGTCCTTGTTTGAGCTGAGCTGGGTTCAGACCCATCTGGGCACCCCTGACAAATGGGTGGGGACTGAGGGCCTCGTGGGGGTCACAGTAAGTTTGACCCAATAACTAAGCCTCAGAGTAAATAAGGGGAGGGTCCCTCGGCACCCTGGGTTCACCCCGTTACTGAAACCCTCATCACACCGAATTTCAAAGGCTCTTCGATTCATCCAGGGTTTCTCAACCTCAGCTGGATTGCCACTTGGGGTCAGATAATTCTTGGTTGTGGGGCTGGAGTGTGTGTTGTAGGACTCTAGCAGCATCCCTGGCCTCCACCTACTGGAGACCAGTACCAACCCCTCCCCTTCAGGTCAGGACAGCCCAAAATGTCTCCAGACGCCATCCAGTGTCCCCTGGAGGCAGAATAGCCCCCAGCTGAGAATTGCAGTTAGTCTGTGAGCTCCTGGCTGAGAGGGACCATTCCTTCTGTCTCCGTGTCTCCAGGGCCCAGCACACAGTAGGTGCTCACTAAAGTGAAACACCCCACCTGCCTGCATCGGGCGCTGTGTGCAGCATTTCACACTCATTAGGCCACTGGATCTTCACAACCGCCTGTGAGGAAGACTCGTGTGAGACACGAGGAAACCAAGACACAGCAGGTGAAGCCACTTGCCCAGGATTCCTGGCCAGTTAGCAACAGAGTCCGCACTTAAACTCCATACTCTGCTCCCACCTGACTGGCTCAGCTGAGGCCAGCGCCACTTCCTGTCCCCCAGGAAGTAAACTCTGCTTTTTAAGGCATGACCTTGGCACTAAACCATGCTTCCCGTGGAAGGTCAGGCAGCTCTTGCTATACCAGGAGCTTTGAGATATCCAGCCCTTCTGGGGAAGGGTAGAAAGACTGACTTGAACGTTAGGGAAAAATGATTGCTGATGACCCTACAAAAATAGAATGCCAAAGGAAGCCATTGCCAAGGGGAAGCCAAAGTGGGACAGGACTTGGGCTCTGGAATAACGGATACATGAGTCACAGCAAGTTTAAAAAAAAAAAATGAGCTTGCTTTTCCCCTTTCATCAAAGTACTGATGATCAGAAGATAAATCATGTTTGGAGAAGAATCAAAGTGATTGGATTAAGCTTTCCTGCAGTGCTTCTGACTAATCTTTGATCTGGGTAATTTAACTGAAAACTTACCTCCGCAGAACACTTGAACTCTCCAGCTTTCAGAGAGACACTCTCGTCACTTCCGCAGAATCCCAGCGAGACATTTCCTTCTACAGAAAGGCACCATACCTGAGATACAGATACAAATGCTCTGTTCTCCCAGCAACTGTGCTGGGTTCATGGATTATAATTCAAGTAATTGTCCATGATGAGATCATCCCGTTGCCTAACAAGCTGAAATCAAAATAGTCCCCGTTCCAAGCAAGCATTCCTTTCTCCTAAATGAGAGGGAAGAGGCGTGATGTTACATGACCTCTCGGTTCTAGAGATTTCCCCGGCTGATGGCACAGAGAAATGATCTGCCCATCGCTGAGATTTCAGTGAGCTAAAAAGTTTTCCTGGGTTCCCTCCTGGGAGCGATTTCATTCTTCATCTGCCCGCAGTGCTCCAGAAATACCCTGCACTTGTGAGCAAATCCCTAACAAGATTTCCTACTACACCCTTGGTGGTGGAATTTGCCAAAACAGGGACACAAAAAATAGATGAGCTGTTTTCCTAACTGGGTCTCCCCAGACCCGGGAATCAGGGTGAGGGTCCCAGGCCCACTGGTTCCTGTGACACGGTGACTCTCCAGCTGGAAGGCGGCCCTCGCTGACCACATGCTCCCAGGGACACACCCGATGCTGAGCTCCGAGTCACTCCAGGGTCCCTCCCGCCCGCTGGGGGGGACCTAGGCCATCCTCAGGGAGCAGCCCTCCCTCCACGGTCTCGAGCCTCGTGAGGATGGGGAGGTCAGGACGGTGGGTGTGCAGAGAGGTGTAGAGAAGGTAAGACCGGAAAACATTCAGAAACTATGACAACAGTGTCGGGAGCCCGAGTCCCATGGAGCCGGGCAGGAGCTCTGGTGCTTGTCTTTCTCAGCTGTGACGTCGTGGCAGGTCACTGAAGTTATGCAACCTCCATGTTTCTGACCTAAGAATCAGAGGACAGGCTGCTGTTTGTAAATTAAACGTCAACTGTACTCACACCCCCAGAAAGGAGTACATTAAGACGTGGTGAAAGCTGAACTGTGTGACTGTGTGTGAGTATATTATCAGACTCATGACTGTCACGCGTTGTCTCTCTCCTGCTAGGATTTACACTCCACAAGGGCAAACCATCCTCGCTGGCATGTCTTTTGTGCCGACTGTCACGCAGACGCCTAGGCGCTCAGGAAACGTTGGTTAAGAGAGGGAAGAGTGTGGCACACACTGCCCTGCCCCCAGCATCACCCACGGCGCCCCTTCCCACACCTCGCACAGCTGCGTTTCCCACCACCTGCATGGCATATCTTCCCCCAAAGCATGGTGAGGACACAGAGGTTCTGCTCGAAGGACCAGCAACCTGGGTCAGTATCCAACCTGGGTCAGCATCGACCCCATCACTAACCGCTCACGTGGTTTTGGGCGGGTCCCTTCCCTGCTCAGGGCCTCCTTTGCACAAAGATGGGGTTGCCTCAGGCCAGTGGCTTTTGGTCTGGCTTCACAAACACTTGAGGTGGTTTTCCCACCAAGACCTCTGGCATCCTCATCCCTGGGCCCTGACCCGCACCTCACCTGAGTCATTCTACTTGTGCCTTTCCACGTGCACAGCTTCTGAGAAAGATGTTGCTGGAAGTAAACAAAGTTTCATCCCAAATCCCTTCTCCGTTCTAACTACGATGCATGGGCATGACACAGACACGGCTGGGAGAGAGACATGATGTCCTCGTGGACACCAAGCTGCCTCTTGCAGGACATCTGAAATTCCGCAGTGGACAGCCCTGCGTTTAGCGAGGGGCCCTCACAGCATCTGCAAGACAGCCAGGCCCGAGTCTCCCTGGGCAGTGGGCCCTCCCAGGAGAATGAATCTCCCCAACAGGACACAGACATCCCCACCACCTACCACTGAGGCAGCGCCCGTCAGCTCCGTCTCCAACGTTCCACGGTTTCCATCATAAACTTGCATCATCCCAAGCCTTGGCCTCTATCACTGCCCCCAGAAAACCTTCCCTGAAAGATGGGCGCCACGCCCTGCCCCAAACATTTCTGCTTCCGCACAGAACTTTCCGTCCAGCTGTCCAGCTGTCCCTAAGCAGCAGTGCTGTGGCTTCATCATAGTTTGAGGTACTGCACTGCGTAGATCCCACCAGTGAGGAGACAGCTCTGGGCAGTTTATTACTCACACAAGAGGCACAAGCAAGATCATCTTGGTATCAGATTCCTGCATCCCTAGTCTCAGATGATGACACTGAACTGGAGGAACCAGGTGACAGCCATGAGCAGGCGAAGTCTGCCACAGGAGAGATGGTTCTAAAATACACCCACGTGGCCTGACAGCTGCAGCTGTGCCCTAAGGGGGGCCAGGGGCGAGTCCCGGGTCTCACCAGAACAAGCAAGTGGATGAAACACTGTGACAGCCTCTCACGAGACAGGGAGTGGGGGAGACATGGCCTCAAGGCTAGCTACCCCAGGACCGCCCAGCTTGCCGTGTTTCTGGAAGGATCAGCAGGTGTTCTGCATGGGACATGCAAGGGCCCTGTGGTACGGTCCCTCCCCCACACTACCTCCTTCCCCTTCTCTAAGGAAAGAAAAGGGTATGTCCCCTTGTCGAAGCATAAACTCACTCTCAGCTCTTTGGATTTTACTGCAACTCTCCTCGGAAACCCGTTTCATCAATGATCCCTTCTCTTTTCTGAATCTTCATCCTACCCAGCCTGCTGGGTGTTTAGACACAGTATAAAAACACGTTGCACACACTTAACTTAAAAAGAAAATAAACTACTAAGAAACATACTTCTGAATCTCCCCTAAATCGTCACTCTCTCTGCCTCTCTTTTCTCTTTCCCA
>NW_006797916.1:92117-99888 GCF_000442215.2 Lipotes vexillifer | reverse complement strand
ATCCATCTACACGCCAGCCTTTGGCTGTTACCTCTGTGTTGAATATGCCTCGATCTGACGCCCAGCCCATCCTCGGGAGCTGCCTCCACAGAGCCGGGTGTTGCCTGAGTATCTCCACCTGACTGTCAGAAGAGCATCTCACATTTAACATGGTTATGAAACAACTGCTCATCCCCCCTAAAACCTGCTGCTCTTCCCCGTGTGCACCTCCAAGAGCCCACTTACAGAACCCAGAAATGTGGCAGACAGCCTAGACTTCCCTTTCTCATATCCCTAACTTCCATTATCCATTTGGAGACTAAGTCTTGTTTATTTTTAAACGTTTCTTTCCTTTTTAAAGAAACATACTTCCTTTCATTATCACCATAGTTTTTGCATCTAGATACGTAGCCTCAATAGCAGTTTGCTTTTGAAAGCTTAGTGATAAATATTAAATATATTTTCTCATTTTAATTTTATCCCACTCTGCCAAGAAAAATTAACATTCGCTATGTGTAATCTGGGCCCACTTCCATGGTTAACGTGTCTGGCTATACAAATGACTTAGTTTCTCCTGCTGATTATTCAGAACCAAGACCCCAGAAAGAAGGGACTGGGTAAGAATTATTTTATAAAGTGTACTACACAAAATGATGATTAATTTTAAGCTAAATTCTAAAGTAAGGATGAGAGGAAATGAGGGATGTTTTCTTCTAGAAACAATTTATAAAGAGTTCTAATTCATAATTTTTTTTTACAAAATGGTTGCAGGAAGAGGTAAAATCTCAACCTGAAATTCAGAATATTGTGAGGGAGTTTCACTTCCAGGTGTGATGTCGTGCCTGGAAAGAGACTTTCCAGTCACGTAAAAGCTGGACAAATAGATAAAAACTAAAACACCTTTTTTGAGACATTGGACTCAGGAATGTAAACTCTGAAAGAAGGGGAAGAAATGTGGGCAGTGAACCTCATAAATCCTCTAAAATGACACCTGAAGGCACTTTCTGGACCATAGTACAGGGACAGCCTGGCAGCCTTGCAGCATTGAGGAGAAAGAGATCAACGTTCCGGAAGGCTGGGTGAGCAGAATCTGCAACGCAGAGAACCAGAGAGAAAGGAGCTACACAGAGAAAGAGCTACACACCTCAGAGGTGTCTGCTTGCTCTACCTTAAGCTTCTTATGTGTAGAGTAAAGCTACCTGTGGTAGGCAAAGATATTCTGGGGAGTTATAAGCAGAGCAATGCCCAGAGCTCACACAGGGCTGGGAACATTTGAGTTCTGACCAACCACAGTGGATAGAACTTGTTGAATATCTTTGGAGTAAAGGCTAACTGAGATCTTCCCCAGCAAAGTTTATAAACAAGCCTTGAAATGACCAAATGGATCCACAAACAGCTCAAATGACTGGCAAAACAATCTTCATTCTTTAAAGGGAGAGACCACAATCTGGTACTCAACAGTGTATTATGACAGTGTCCAGTAACTGGTCAAAAATTACTAGACATGTTAAGAAGCAGAGATACGTGATCCACAGCCAGGAGAAAAAATCATTCAATAGAAATAGACAGAGAAATGGCAGAGATTATGGAATTAGAAGACAAGTAGCTATCACAAATATTCCCAACCTGCTCAAGAATTTAAAGGAAAACATGAGAAGAGAGATTGAAGAAATTGTTTTAAAATCCAAATGGAATTTATAGCTATGAAAAATACAACATTTAAGAGGAAAACTTTACTCAGTAAGATTATCAATAGATTAAACATTGCAGAAATTTGGTTCATAAACTTGAAGACATAGCCATAGAAATTGTCCAACTGAAGCACCAAGGGAAATAAGATTCAGAGCTAATGAACAGAGCCTCAGAAACTTGAGTGTAATATCAGTCTGTCTAGCATATGACTATTAGAAGTTTCCTTCTAATAGAAAGAGGAGGAAAAATAATATTCAAACAAATAATGGTCAAAACTTTCCCAGTTCGTTATAAATTATGAACATAATTTCTAAAGTATAAATCTATAGATAAAAATAAACCAGCAGCAAGCTCCTATAAGGAAAAAACAAACGTATAATGACATATATGCAACGTTATAGTATTATGAAGAGTATTATCACTGCCCTTCCAATCCTCTGTGCTCCACCTATTCATCCCTTCCTTCCCCCAACCCCAGGCAACTGCTGATATCTTTACTGTGCCCATAGTTTAGCCTTTTTCAGAATGTCATCTAGCTGGAACACAGTATGTAGCCTTTTCAGACTGGCTTCTTTCACTTAGTAATTTGCATTTAAGTTTCCTCTGCGTCTTTTCATGGCTTCATAGCTCACTCCTTTTTATGTGTTGAATAATATTCCATTGTCTGTATGTACCACATTTTATTTATCCATTCACCTACTGAAGGATATCTTGGTTGCTTTCAATTTGGGGCAATTATGAATAAAGCTGCTATAAACATCTGTGTGCAGCTTTTTGTGTGGACATAATTTTTCAACTCCTTTGGATAAATACCAGGGAGAGAAATTTCTGGATCCTGTAGTAAGAGTATGTTTATTTTTGTAAGAAAATACCGACCTGTCTTCTACAGTGGCTGCACTGTTCTGTATTCCCACCAGCAGTGAATGAGAGTTCCTGTTGCTCCACTTCCTGAGCAGCATTAGATGTTGTCAGTGTTCCAGATTTGGGCCATTCTAATAGGGGTGTAGGGATATCTTGTTGTTGTTTTAATTTTCATTTCCCAGATGATACATGAAGTGGAACATCTTTTCATATACGTATTTACTATCTGCATGCCTTCTTTGGTGAGATGTCTGTTAAGGCTTTTGTCTTGGTTTTTAACCAGGTTGTTTATTTTCTTTTTGAGTTTTAAGAGCTCCTTGTATATTTTGGATAACATCCCTTTATCAGATATCTCTTTGGCAAATATTTTCTTTCAATCTGTGGTTTGTCTTCTCATTCTCTTGACATTATCTTTTAGAAAGCAGAAGTTTTAATTTTCCCAAAATCCAGCTTAGCAAGTATTTCTTTCATGGATCATGCTTTTGCGTTGTGTCTAAAAACTCACAGCCCTTCCCAAGGTCATCTAGGTTTTGTCTTTGTTTACCTTTTATCTTTTTGGAGTTTTATAGTTTTGAGTTTTATATTTAAATGCAAGGTCTGTGATCCACTTTGAGGTCATTTGGGGCAAGGGTGTAAGGTCTGTGTCTAGATTCTTTTTTTAACATGTGGATGTTTGGTTGTTCCAGTACCATTTGTTGAAAACACTATCCCATCATATTGATGTCCCATCATATTGCCTTTATTCCTTTGTCAAAGATCAGTTGACTATATCTATGGGGTTATATTTCTGGCCTCTTTATTATGTTCCAGAGATATATTTGTCTGTTCTTTTGCCAATCCCATGACATCTTGATTACTGTAACTTTGCAGTAAGTCTTGAAATCAGGTACAGTCAGTACTCTGACTTTGTTCTTCTCTGTCAATGTTGTGTTGGCTATTCTGGGTCTCTTGCACTCCCTATAAACTTTAGAATCCATTTGTCAATGTCCATTAAATAATTTGCTGGGATTTTGATTGGAATTGAATCTGTTGATCAAGCTGGGGAGAACTGATTCTTTTTTTTTTAATTACTTTATTTATTTATTTTTTTGGATGCGTTGGGTCTTCGTTGCTGCGCGCAGGCTTTCTCTAGTTGCGGTGAGCGGAGGCTACTCTTCGTTGCGGTGCACGGGCTTCTCATTGCGGTGGCTTCTCTTGTTGGGGAGCACGGGCTCTAGGCGCACGGGCTTCAGTAGTTGTGGCATGAGGGCTCATTAGTTGTGGCTCTCAGGCTGTAGAGCACAGGCTCAGTAGTTGTGGCACACGGGCATGTGGGATCTTCCCAGACCAGGGCTCGAACCAGTGTCCCCTGCATTGGCAGGCAGATTCTTAACCACTGCACCACCAGGGAAGTCCAAGAACTGATTCTCGATAATATTGAATCTTTCTGTCCATGAATGTGGCATATCTCTCCATTTATTCAGTTCTCTGAATTCCTTTATCAGACTTTGGTAGTTTCCCTCCTATAGATCTCACACATATTTTGTTAAGTTTATACCTAAGTATTGCACTTGGAGTGTGGGGAGTGCTAATGTAAGTGATATTGTGTTTTTAATTTCAAATTCCACTTGTTCACCACTGGTCTATAGGAGACAATTAGCTTAACTTTTGTATATTAATTTGCATCCTGCAACCTCGCTATAGTCACTTAGTTCTAACAGTTTTGGTGAATTCTTTTGAATTTTCCACATTAACTATCATATCATCTGTGAACAGTTTTATTTTTTCCTTTCCAATCTGTATACCTTTCATTTTCTTGTGAGTGAGTGTGTGTGTGTGTGTGTGTGTGTGTGTGTGTGTGTTATTGCATTAGCTTGGACTTCCAGTACACTTTTTTTTTCTATTTTTATTTTTATTTATTTATTTATTTATTTTGGAACATCTTTATTGGAGTATAATTGCTGTACAGTGGTGTGCTAGTTTCTGCTTGGAAAACTTCCTGCTCCTCAGCATGAAGTACCATGTTAGGTGTAGGCTTTTTGTAGATGTTCTTTATCAAGTTGAGGAAGTCCTCCTCTCTTCCTAGTTCACTGGGAGTTTTTATCACGAATATGTGTTGGATTCTGTCAAATGCTTTCTCTGCATCTATTGATAATGATCATGTGACTTTTTAGGCTGTTGATGTGATGAGTTACATTAATCAAGTTTTGGGTGTTTGTTATTCAATCTTGTAATCAAATTTGCTTCTTCTTTGCCTGTTCATCTCTAATTCTTAACGATCATTATCGACCTGCAATTCTATATTAGCACTTTACATATGGGGGATTTTCATCTTGATTTATCTCCTGGTAGAGTCTAGAGTAGGTTTAGGGTAACTCAGGAATGGGCTTTAGGGGTGTATTGTCTGTGCTTCTGCCTTCTTGCACATTTTTAACAGTTGCTTTCATGCACAAAGGTTGCAATGCCCAGCCCTGAGCAGTTCCGGTATTTGAGAGACACTTATCTGCTCTCACAGACTGAGATGGGAGCAGGGTGTCATCAGGGTATCTGCCGAACCTGGTGCGTTCTGTAGGTATTTTGTGGGTTGGTTGATCCAGACGTAGGACGTGCTATCCTGCACCTCCTCGCTGGCCTTATGCCCTCTCCTTCTGAGCTTCATGCCTGCAGGAGGAGACCCCTGCCCTCTGAGGTCGGGGAGACACCACCTGCCAGCTCTCTTCTCTTCGTGAGACACGTTGTATGGTAGGAGGTGTTGTCTCCTTCACTGAAGTGGGAGGAGGGGATAAACGTGGACAATAGGGTGGTGATTCACCTACTCTTCCGCTCACCCTGCTTGGAGCCCACAGGTGGGCTAGGGCGGTGGGGCTGAATCAGTCACGCACCCCGCCTTCTCCGCTGGAATGTGACCCTCCACTGCAGAAGGCGGGGAATGCACCACCTAGGGCTGAGATTCTCGACCCTCCCCTCCTCTGTGATGGGCTTTATCAGCAGCTATTTCTGGACACGTCTAGCATTCATTGGTTTTCCCCTACTTTATTTTCTGGTCCTATTTATGGGATGGGGTGGGGAGGCACACACTCACCGGTAACTTGGAAGCATTCCTGTTTGCTTTCTACTTAGAAACATTTGCAAGGTGGCCACAGAGGCCGGCCATCATGGACTTTGCAGAAACTTATTCTCTTCCCAGACTTGCCTCGAGCTGAAATAGTCTCGTCTGGCTCATCCCTCTCACATTTTGTTGAGATGACCAAACCTGAATTGCCAAGGAATCTTGCCCAAGGCCCCCTAAATTTTCAGACCAAAACTCAAACCACCTTTTCATGTTTCTTTCCCTTTACGATACAACCTGCTCTGAACAATGTATATTATTTCTGCCACTTAGGCATGGTATGGCATCTAAGAAAAAAAACTTCCTTCCTGAAGGGATTATGATTCCAAATGTTTGGAAATATGCAGCAAATTGGCATCTTCTGCACATAATTTTCACCTCCAGTATGCAGGCCAGGCTCATCCGGATGTGTGAGGATGCGGCCCGCTTACCTCCTTTGCACAGCATCTGTCTGCCCCCTGTGGGCCTCCAGCCAAATCCCACCACCTCTGCTTTTTCTCAGACACACACATGGACCCCTGGAGGATGGAGGCGGGCAGCCCAGACAAACATCAGACAAAAGATGCTTAATTTCTTAGTGCCAAAAAGAAAGGGAAAAAATTGCTCACTTAGAAAATTCAATCTATCTTACACATTAGATTTTTGATACTTTTAGCTCTTCTCTAGTTTTACTAAATTTTTAGCATGATTGAGCCAAACCCACACAGCTCAGCAATTTAAAATTGGAGCTATAAAAATGAGAGCCTTGGTTTTTCCACTTTTCCAGGAACTGGAGAGTTTCAAAGCCTCAGACAATAAGCCATATACTGTAAAAAAAAAAAAAAAAAAAAAAATGTAGCTACGTGTACAAAGCAATTTGTAAATTAGATAGTGTTTGGGAGTAGCAACTTTTCAGAAAATTTTGAGGCTAGTGAGAAAAAATTTTATGTGTATGTGTTGGCGGTATGGATTTGGGAAGTTTTTCAAAGTGAAAATAAATGTAACACTTAGAGGTCAAGAATTTCTTCATTGGTCTGAGAACACTAAAAGTTATACAATTGAATTTCCTTTTAAATGGTCATATCAGATATGTTTAGAAATATAAACTCCTCCTCCAAAATACTTCTGGCCAATTTTTAAAAATAGTTTTGGGATAAAACTAAGTTTTAAGGGACCCCCTCCTAAAATATTCTTGACCTTCATGAGTCTAGCTGCATTTATCCCTAAGCATAGCTGCAAAGAATTATATTCTTCCCCAGCTCTAAAGGATAGCTGGCTTTCAGAGAAAGACAAATAGCATATGATATCACTTATACGTGGAATCTAAAATAAATGATACAAATGAACTTATATGCAAAACAGAAATGGACTCACAGACATAGGAAACAAACTTATGGTTACCAAAGGGGAAACGGGGGGAGGTATAAATTAGGAATTTGGGATCAATAGTTACTACTATGTATAAAATAGATAAATAACAAGGACCTACTGTATAGCACAGGGAACTATATTCAGTATCTTGTAATAACCTATAAAAGAAAAGAATCTAAAGAATAATATATATATATGTGTGTGTGTGTGTGTGTGTGTGTGTGTGTGTAGGTATAACTGAATCACTTTGCTGTACACCTGAAACATTGTACATCAACTATACTCAATAAAAAAATTAAATTAAAAAAACAGAAGAGCTGGCTTTCTGCATGTGCTGTGTCTTCTCCTGGGAATCCTGTCCCCTCGACATGCCACCTACCCCACTGTTCCCATCCATTGGCAGCCCCACCCCTTCAGGGGTTGGGTGAGGAGCCAGCCTGTGCGCTGACCACCCAAAGTTAGTCTCATGCTGCACTGAAATCACAGCTCAGATGTCATCCTCCCCACTGAGCCTGGCCACCGGGAACACAGCGGTACAACCTGCTTTGTCCACCTCCTTCCCCCAGGCGCAGCCAGGTTTGGACAGGGAGGTGGTTAAGGCTGCGCTGAGTCCACGGAGGCAGAGAAACCAAGGAAGGGGAGGGGCAGAGGGAGAGGGAGAGGGAGGAAACTCTAACGGAAAAGGACCTGAGAAAGAGAAGAGGTTTGCATTCCCGAGGGAAGCACTGCCCCTCTCTCTCAGGAAAAGTGTCCTTTCACAGCGTCTTACATGGAGGAGCTCTCTGATCTCCTGACGCTCTT
>NW_006797916.1:81730-92107 GCF_000442215.2 Lipotes vexillifer | reverse complement strand
CTCCGCCCAGGCTGCCACATCCATGCTGCTTCTCGCCCCAGACGTCTCGCACTGCCCGTTTCTCACCTGCCTCCTCTTCCCACCGTTCTCATGGAGATGAGCACAGTGCACATGATCACGTCTACGGCCCACTGCGGCATTATTCACACAAGCCAAGACAGGAAACAAAACTAATGGTCCATCGAGGGATAAATGGGTGA
Organism: Lipotes vexillifer; assembly: GCF_000442215.2. Classification (NCBI taxonomy): domain Eukaryota; kingdom Metazoa; phylum Chordata; class Mammalia; order Artiodactyla; family Lipotidae; genus Lipotes; species Lipotes vexillifer. The sequence goes on along the minus strand of NW_006797916.1, from coordinate 91,907 downwards.
AGATGTGGTATGCCTATCCAGTGGAATACTAGTCAGCCATTAAAAATGAAGGAAATCTCCTGCCATTTGCAACAGGGATGACCTTGAGGGCCTTATGCTAAGTGACATAAGTCAGACAAAGACAGATACCACATGATCTCTCTTATAAGTGGAATCTAAAAAAAACCAAACTCATAGAAACAGAGAAGGGATTGGTGGCTACCAGAGGTGGGGAAGGTGGTCAAAAGGTACAAACTTCCAGTTATAAGATGAATAAGTCCTGGAGGTGTAAGGACAGCATGGTGACCATGGTTAATAGTACTGTTCTATGTATTTGAAGGTTACTTAGAGAGTAGATCTTAGAAGTCTTCACCACAAGAAAAAGATTATAATTATGTGAGGTCATGGATGTTAGCTAAACTTATTGTGGTGATCATTTCACAATATTAACATATATCGAATCATTATGTTATACTTTTTTTTTTTTAAAGAAGATGTTGGGGGTAGGAGTTTATTAATTAATTCATTTATTTTTGCTGTGTCGGGGCTTCGTTTCTGTGCGAGGGCTTTCTCTAGTTGTGGCGAGCGGGGGCCACTCTTCATCGCGGTGCGCGGGCCTCTCACTGTTGCGGCCTCTCTTTTTGCGGAGCACAGGCTCCAGGCGCGCAGGCTCAGTAGTTGTGGCTCACGGGCCCAGTTGCTCCGCGGCATGTGGGATCCTCCCAGACCAGGGCTCGAACCCGTGTCCCCTGCATTAGCAGGCAGATTCTCAACCACTGCACCACCAGGGAAGCCCTATGTTATACATCTTAACCTAATACAATGCTATATGTCAATTATATCAATAAAATTAGGGGGAAAAAAGGCTTGAAAACTTAAGTGGAAAAAAAGTTAAAGAAACTAGCACTTAGTCACAAGTGCTTCCCAGTAATACAATGACTTCTGAATCAGTTAAAAAAAAAAAAAAAAAAAACTACACACACACATACATATATCTTGGAGGCTTCTATAAGCCAGACAATGAACTAAGTTTATTATTATGTATTACCTTATTTAACTCCTTAAACAACTCTATTGTGTAGATACTAGATACTATTACAGATGAAGCTCAGGGAGGCTAGCTACCTGTGTAAATCATCCCATTAACACTGGGCTCACCACCTCCATGCTATTCTGTATGACCCTGTCCCTCTAGCTAGGTTGTAAGAACCACACAGTATTCCAGTTTTATAGCCTCTAGAGGACCCAGCACTGGAATGAACATACAATAGGTGTCCAATAACTTGTTACAGAGGTCACTGGTGACCCAGGTGGACAGAAGGCAGAGTAGGTGGGCATGCTATCAGTGGTTATTTGGGCATCCTACAGGCAAACTGTCTCCTTGAAAATTAAATTGATGATAAATTTAAAACTCAAGATTATCAGTTTAATTTTGCACATTAGATTATGCAGATTAAGTCCTATCATAATAGAAATGTGTTATAAGTAAGTTATTTGGAAGCCCAAGAGAATGACTAATATCACTGGAGGAATAGTCAATATAAAAAAATTCCAGTACAGCCAAAGGACCTGCCTGCTCCCACAGGAGAGGTTTGGCCTCTTCTTGCTTGTTCAGACATACCAAATCATGTGCTCAACATGCAAGCTAAAAATCCATCTATAATTAGATCTGCCTAGAAATGAATAAAAGGCATTCCAAAAAAAGTTCTTCAACAATATAACAGTAAAATGGCCATATGTTTAACTTGGCTTCAAGTCGCAAAATATCACAATGTTATATGCTATTAATGTTGTAAATTTATATGGGCTTTTCAACTGATCCAAAAGCTGAAGAGAAGAAAGTAAGTTAAATAAAAAGGAGGTGAAAACTCAAGATACATGGAAAGAAAAACACAAAATATTTACTTTTAAAAACAATGCAGGTGACTCCACTGTCCATGTTGTAACTTTCCTGTTTACAAATATTGGACTGATTTTCACAAAGTCATTGGGTTTCTGATATATTTTAGGGCAAGTACAGACATCTGGTTAACAGAGCATCCAAGTACACATTCCTTCAATGTTTTTAGTCTCTCAGTCATTTGTTTTCTTCCTGCAAAACTAATTGATGGAGAGCCCCATGGAGTGGAGAACAAGAAGCTCCCCCACACATCCACAACTTTATTTCTTTAATGAAATGCATAGAGCAATGGTCAGGGATTCTCATCCACCATCCTTTGACCGATTCCTCCACATCTATCTGTTATCTTAAATACCTAATTTTCTATAATAATAAAATAAATACATGTTTACTGAGGAAATTTTGGAAAATGCCTAGTACTATGAAAATATCCAAAAGTTCCACTTCCAGGAATGATAGGATAGGTAATTCCTGCCAACACTTCAGCTGAGAAAAACTAGAAAAGCTGGACCAAAAAATAAAAAACAAAAAAAACTTTTGGAAGATATCGGACAGCTAACAAAGCAAAGAAACATTATAAGGCAAAGATCCAGGAAAATAAAAAAAAAAATACCTCAGAGAGCCCAGCTTTTCCCCAAGAGCCATGTCTCCATTCCAGGAAAAAAAAAAAAAATGGTGAGAAGCTGAGCAGCACTTTATATTCACAGGAATAAGAGGAAAATTAAAGTCTGCCAAAGAGAGAGTTCTCGGGATATCTGAAGATTATAGAGCATGAGTGAACCAGAAATAGATCATTCTGCAAGGACAGCACCCAGCTTCCTGTCAAATCCTGATCAGATTAAGGTCATCTGGGATTACCAATGCTTGTAGCCACCTTGCAGAAACAAATATCAATTCCCTCTGTAGAAATATAATATCATCCCATATCTCAATTATCTCTACAATTCTTCATACACCATATCTGGCACTCAGTGAAAAACTAATCAGCCTTATGAGAAGACAAGGGGAAAAAAATCAAAACCAAGGAAAACAACAGATAAAAGAAATGAACCCAAAGGGGATTCAGATAATGGAGTAATCAGATATATACTTTAAAATAATTACCACTAGTATTTATATTTAAGTGAATAAAAGACAAGATGGAAATTTTCCACAAAGAACTTGAAATTTTCAAATGTGGAGATTATAGAAGTGATAAAATACAATCAACACAAGAACACAATGGATGAATATAATGGATTAGACACAGCTGAAGAGAGAATTCGAGAATTTAAGAGCAGAAGAAAATATCCTAACTGAAATACAGAAAGGCAAAAGGAGGAAGAGAGAGAGAAGCATATAGCACTTGGTAACAGATTTAAGATGTAACTGGTTCCTAGCGAGAAAAGAGAAAATGTGCCAGAACTTCAGTAACTACAGGATGTACTGAATTGCACAAGATTTCTGTAAAGTTTGGAAACACAGACAAATGTAGACAGTGTTTTCAAGAACATATTCAGCCTGCAAAAACAAAAGTATATTAGCTCCGTTTCCACACTTGAGGATACACTGTAGACTTAAGACCATCAAAAAAAAACACAAAAAAAACAGTGGAGATATGAGTGAAAACTTGTATGTAAAAACTACATGATTTGACAAGGGAGGAAATTTAGGAGGATAAAGAGAAAAATAGAGTAAGCTCATAAGTTGATTTATAGGTAATAAGTAGCAATGGATGAGGGTCAAAAGATATAATTAAGGCTGACAAACCAAATAGTAGAAGCCTAAACAAATAAAGGAGGGGAGGACTAAGAACATTATATGAAGGGATATAATGTATAAATACAAACATTATAAATATTTAAATATAAAGCTACCCACAAAATTATACAAAAAGTACAAACCTTCCCAAATACCAAATAAATAACAAAATACAAAAAGGAAAAATAAAACAGACAGTATAGTAAAAGAACTCAATTAAATATATTTAATGTGGTAAATATACATTAAGTAATGTGACAGAGTTGGAGAGTTCAGAGTTTGGTCATAGCAATAAGTTAAAAGGACATAACACACTAATTGGAAGGAAAATATGTTAAGACTAACTCAAAAGGCCAAGTCCAATTCAATGCCGTATGTAAGAGACAGGCCTAAAATGAAGTGATTTAGAAAAGTTAAAAATGAAAGAGAACAGGCAAACAGACAGAAAGCAGGTGTTGTGCTCTTGATAGATGACAAGGTAGGATTTGGGGAAAAAAGCATTACATGAGACAAGAATGACAGTGTATAGTGCTGAAAGCTATAATTCAGGATGAAAATTAAATTTTAATATCTATGTTCCAAATGATGCCACAGTGCTGATAAACAGTCACCGTAGCAGAGGCAGGAGAAAGAGGTAGAAACAGCCCAATAGTCAGTGGCATTAACCTGCTGTTCTCATAAAAAGATGGGTCCGGGGAGCAGCAGCAACAGATCAATGAGGAGGTAGAAAACCTGAACAGGGACTTCCCTGGTGGCGCAGTGGTTGAGAGTCCGCCTGCCGATGCAGGGGACACGGGTTCGTGCCCCGGTCCGGGAAGATCCCACGTGCCGCGGAGTGGCTGGGCCCGTGAGCCATGGCCACTGAGCCTCCGGGTCCAGAGCCTGTGCTCCGCAACGGGAGAGGCCACAACAGTGAGAGGCCCACGTACCGCAACAAACAAACAAACAAACAAACAACAACAACAAAAAAACCTGAACAGAAGACCCAATAAGGACATATAAAACCCTGATCTCAATGCCAGAGGAAGCATGTGCACACAAAACATTCTTGAAAATTAACTGTATTTCAGGCCACAAAGGGAAACTCAGGAAATCCCAGAAAGTAGAGTTAATACAAACAATATTTTCTGTTCATAATGAAACAAAACTCAAAATTAATAACAAAAAGGCCCTTCTATCAGACAATTAGAAAAACCTGTCAATTAAAAACTCTAGGGTGAAAGGCTAAAAACAAATCTAAATTATAGAATTTCTTTTAAAAAAGATGATAATGGAAAAGCTACAGACAAATCAATAGGATAAAGTTAAAGCAATGATCAGAAGAAAGTTCGCAATGTAATGCCTAAATTGCTAAAAAATGAAACAATGAAAAGAAAAAGATTAAATATTCTACCCAGTAAACCAGAAAAAGAATGTAATCTAAAAGTAAGCAGAAAGAAGGAAATAATAAAGATAAAAGCTGAAATTAATTAGTTGGAAAAATAAAAAACAGTGGAACTAATAACTAAATTGAAACGCCAGTTATTTCAGAAAAAGAAAAACCACAAGTGAAACTAGTCATGAAAAGGGGGGAAACGCAAACACACAAAATAAGAAATGACAAGGGTAGAATAACCATTGAAATAAAAGAATTTTTTAAAACATGAAACTACTTTGCAAAACTCCATACAGATACATTTGAAAGTATCAATGTATTGATAATTTCCTAGGAAATGTATGATTTATCAAAATTAACCCCTATAGAGATAGAAAGTTTAAATCAATCATTCCATAGAATGTTATCAAAGAACGAAACCCCAAAAAGCACCAGGCCTACCCAGATGGTTTCACAGGGAATTCTACCAAACTTTCAAAGGCTGGATAATTCCCACTCTACTTAGATTGTTTCAGACACAGAAAAAGAAAAATAACATTAAAATGATTTTTATGAAATACAGTGTTGATACTCACCAATGAAGTATGTATGATCAGCCCCCAAATCGGGCAATCTGCTTAATGGACAAAGGCTGGATGTGCCCCTAGAGCCAGCCCCCGGCACCATGACAACCCGGCAGGGTGTTAAAGGTGGTATGCAATATAATGAGACCAAAAATGTATTTAGAAGCTTAAGAAATAGAAAAGGAATAATAAAACCATCTCTATTTATAGACAATGAGAATCTAACCTGGAAAACGCCAGGGCATTGATGATAAGACAAACATAAATAACAAAAGAAGATTCATCCATGTATCAGGCAAGAGTAATACACTTCTTACCCACAGACAATAATCAGAAAATATAATGTGAGAAAAGATTGCAATAATAATAAAAAAGATAAAATAACAGAAAAGATTAAAAAATAAAAACGCAAGAGATGACAATAAAAATTAAAAAGATAAAATACTTAGGAAAATGTAACAAAAATGTTCAAAATCTATATGAGGGAAACTTAAAAATTCTCCTTAAGGACACAAAGTAGACTGGGAGCAAATGGAAAGATCAATTGTTCTTGAGATAAACCCTAAGGACAAAAAGAACTGCCAAACTCTTAAGGTCTTTTCAGTCATTATACTGTTGCTGTCAGTATTGGTATGGCTATCAAAGGATCTAGATACGTATTATGAAATGAAACAAAGGCATGGTATTGGTGGGCACCAGGATTTTCATCATGAAGAATTAAAAGGTCAGGTGGAAGATCAGTAAGATTAATAAGGACCTTATGGATTTGAATTTAAGTTGGAACTATTGGGATTGAGCAGTATGTATTTTAGCCTAGCTCCCTCCTAGTCACCAGACTAAGGATGTCAGAACTTGCCCCACCAGGAGTGAGCTGGACCTCCTGCAAGGAAAAAGGGACCACATCCCAAAGGAGTTGCAGAACTCGGCCACTATGAACCAGCGAGGTCAGCAGAGGACTTACAGGACCAGGTCCTGAGGGTGCTGGACCCAGGGTGTGGAACACGGATTGGCCAAGTTTGCTCATGTGGAGCATTTTCCTTGAGCCAGTAGTTAGCATCCTGCTAGGCCCCAGGAGACGGTGCTAACATGAGGTGACGCTGGCTCCTGGGAGCTCGGAGAAAGTGATGACCTACACTAATCAAAGTAGAAATATAGAACCACAGCAGCAGAGGATGGAAGAAGGGATGAAAAGACAGAGAAACAGGCATGCCAGAGGGGGTCTGCTACATGAGGCCAGAAATCCACTAGGCGACCATGTTCTGTAGGGAGGTCCATTGGACATCACATTTGGCAAAGCAATTCAGGATGCAGTGATGAAAGGGTGTCAGCTTCATTGCAAAGCTCAGGGTAGCCTGGGGTGGATGGCAGGAGATGGCATCACAGAATGAGACTCAGAGAGCAAAGAGGAAAACAGGAGCGGAAAATGATAGTGGTGAGGTAGAGGCACCTAACCATCGAAGCCAAGCAGGGAAAAGGGAACCCAAATGTTGGACGCTGTGTGGATTGACCTTGATACCTGGGACCTGAAGCACCTTCACCTGGGGTTAAGTGGGGGCTCATGGGGCCATGTAATAATAAAGGTAGTCCTGACCTCAGTACGGATCGTGGGGCTCACTAGGTCCACTGTCACTGTCCTCATCCTCAATTGTATAATTGCAATGGACAGACTTGGTAATGGCCAGAAACCCACACAGGCTCATTGGCCAGAGGATAATAGCTATCATAGTGTAGGGGAAGTAGGTCGAGACCTCTGAAACGTTCCCCCCTCCCAAGCCAAGACAGTCAATCAAAAATAATATCACATCCCAGGGGCATGGACAGAAATTAGTGCCACTGTTAAATACCTAAAAGATCTAGACTGGTGGTCCTCATCCTATCCCCACTGGGTTCGTAGATCTGGGCCCTATACAAGCCAGCATGCCCCAGAGGATGGCAGCGAACTGCCACAAACCCAAGCAAGTAGCAGCATCAACTGCAGCCTCTGGGTCAGAAGTGGGATCTCTGCTAGAGCAGCTGGAGGTAGCTAGAACACAGTCTTTGACCTGGTGAGTGCGTCCTTTCCCACCTGTCTCAGAAAGGAGGACCACGTGCGTTCACGTGGATGGACAGCATCATTGAAGCTTTTGCCCCTGGCTGGGTTAACTCTCCCATCCTCCATCATAACGCAGCCCCAGGTGGCAGGATCATCTGGTCATTCTGCAGAACATCACAATGTTCTACGATCACCCACAGACCCCCAACACCATCACTCTTTTTGGGCTTAAAGAATGTTGGATCTATTAACATGGATCCTGCATCACCTCACCTCAGACTCGGGAATCCAGTTCACAGTGCAGGAGGTGTGAAAACAGGTGTGTGGTCAAGGGATGTACTGGTCCTATCACATGTGGCACCACCCAGGAGCTGCCAGCCTGAGCGAGTGATGCAACGGCCCATCGGAGGTTCAGCTGAGAGGTTGGCTTGGCAACCTCCAGAATCCAGTGTGCATCCTAACTCACAACCATTACATGGAAGGGTAGAAGAGAGGGAGGAAAGGAAGGAGAGGGATTGGACAGGAGTGTAAATTATTGAATGCAGGCTAGGGCGCAGGGTTGCTCAATATCTCATTCGTCCAACCTTCCTGTAGACCTGAGAAAATTTTCAGAGTAAGACATTGAGAAGCAAAAGCAATGAGAAAGCACCAAAATGATTAGATTGGCATTTTGGAGACAAAGGTCTGGCTGCCAGTGGAGAGGGGGTCCATCAGGGACCAGCGTGGTGGGTGACGGTTGTGATGACGGAGGAGATGCATTCTGTACATATCTATAGACCCAGAGGTAAGACACTAGGCCTTGTTGGTCCTTGCTGGTCTGGAGACCAGAGTTAAGGCACGGCAGGGGCGTGATGCCTGGCACCACCCCTTCCTACAGGTCCGGTGAAGACCCAGGCCAACTCAGCCTGAGTCCCAGCCATTGTGATTGCACTAAAGGTCCCACAGTATCTGGTCTCAGAACTGGATGCTACCGATGCCTGTGACCCCGGCCCTGCCCCTTCCTGGTTTGCTGAATTTTCCCCGTGGCCAGCTGAGGGCCCAGATGCTCCAGTCTGAGTCCTCTGGGTTTCTCCCGTGTGACTGTTTAGGGGGAGGGTGTCAGCTGCCCGTGGGCACATGGAAGGCTGAAACACATGCCAGATCATGGAGATCTTGAAGGTTGGGCTACCCATGTGGCCTCTGTCCTGACAGCAGTGGGAAGTTTCCAGAATGTTTCAGCCGAAGGGAAGTTGCCAGGTGTTTCCTTGAAAGGTTATTTTGGAAGGAGGACCGTAGAGGCTGCCAGGTCCCCGAGCGATGGGTGATGGGATGATGTGGGCTGTGCAGGGTGACCAGAGAATGGGTGACAAACGGGGGTGCCACCCACGATGCAGGATGTGGAGGGCTCTGGGGGCAGTGAAGGGGGCAGGTGGCGGAGGAGGGGCAGGAGACTCACCCTCCATGATGGAAGGAGTTTTGTCAGAGAAGATGACGAGCTGGGGGTGAGCGGCCAGCCAGGGGGAGCCCTGGGCACCCTCAGGGAGAGTCACCAGGAGGTCGCCGGTCACCGAGTCTGGATCCCAGGGAAATGGTCGGGGCTAGAGGACCATCTCCCCGGGGCTGCTGCCTTTGAGGGGGGAGCGGCCTCTGTCCGGACAGTCAATCCCCTCCACCCCCTTCAACCAGCTTAGTCTTCCCTGGGCTGAGCTGCAGCTGGGGGCACATCTGTCTCCCCAGCTGCTTCTTTCCTGGGAGCTTTGCTCTCTTTTTTTCTCCCCTGAGCTGTTTTTCATGCAGACCCAGTGGAAGATTTTTATTTTTTATTTTTTTTACTGAATTATTATGAATTTCTTTTCTTTTTATAGGAACAGGATCCAGCGGAAACCAGACTTCGGAAAAACTGTTTAGGAGGTCTGCTCCCACTCCCTCTCACCCTCCCCAGCAGCTAATTCTCCCAGTCCTTCCTGGCTGTGCACAGCCAGTCCCCGGGTTTCCCTCACCCCCAGCCCCACAGCCAAGCGTAGCAGCACTTCACATACGATGAACAGTCGGTGGGTGCACATCACTCAGCTAATCACCGCGAGCTGCTCTCATGGCTTTTTGTGAAATCCTCCATCTTCCAAGAGTCCCTCTCCCTCCAGGGTCCGTGAGCCCGTGATGACTCATGTCATTCTGGAAAAGGAGCAGGAAATGGACTTAGGGCACATAGTTGCCAGGCGTGAGAGTCACCCGCTGCCCATGTGTTGCAGTATTGCCAGTGTCGGTACAGCCAGCAGGGCTCCAGGACACTAATCCTCTGGACCCAGAAGCACATCCGGGTGAGTAAAGCAGGGACCACGTGGTGAAAACGGCGGAGTGATGATAGGACTTCAATCCTGTCACTTTCCCCTGCGTCGTCCCCGACCCAGCTGCCCCAGTGTGGCTCACTTAAGATGCAGACACAGCTTAAGGTATAGTATGGGAGCTTCCCTGGTGGCGCACTGGTTGAGAGTCCGCCCGCCGATGCAGGGGACGCGGGTTCGTGCCCCGGCCCGGAAGATCCCACATGCCGCGGAGCGGCTGGGCCTGTGAGCCATGGCCGCTGAGCCTGCGCATCCAGAGCTTGTGCT